>NW_028289521.1:0-368291 GCF_059628265.1 Tinamus guttatus | reverse complement strand
TGCTAAAGCGTTTCGCAGAAAACACCAAGGAACCTGTTTCTCACTCCAACCACAAAGCGTGCGCAGCATGAATCTTGGCACAGCAGAACACTTCCCTTGGCATGCCCTTTGCAGCCTCACTCCAAACGGGGCTCTCCGCTTCATCCATCCCCTGACTCCATATTAGCACCAATGGGCTGCTAAAGCGTTTCGCAGAAAACACCAAGGAACCTGTTTCTCACTCCAACCACAAAGCGTGCGCAGCACGAGTCTTGGCACAGCAGAACACTTCCCCTGGCATGCCCTTTGCAGCCTCACTCCAAACGGGGCTCTCCGCTTCATCCATCCCCTAACTCCATCCTAGCACCAACGGGCTGCTAAAGCGTTTCGCAGAAAACACCAACGAACCTGTTTCTCACTCCAACCACAAAGCGTGCGCAGCACGAGTCTTGGCACAGCAGAACACTTCCCTTGGCATGCGCTTTGCAGCCTCACTCCAAATGGGGCTCTCCGCTTCATCCATCCCCTGACTCCATACTAGCACCAACGGGCTGCTAAAGCGTTTCGCAGAAAACACCAAGGAACCTGTTTCTCACTCCAACCACAAAGCGTGCGCAGCATGAATCTTGGCACAGCAGAACACTTCCCCTGGCATGCCCTTTGCAACCTCACTCCAAACGGGGCTCTCCGCTTCATCCATCCCCTGACTCCATACTAGCACCAACGGGCTGCTAAAGCGTTTCGCAGAAAACACCAAGGAACCTGTTTCTCACTCCAACCACAAAACGTGCGAAGGATGAATCTTGGCACAGCAGAACACTTCCCTTGGCATGCCCTTTGCAGCCTCACTCCAAACGGGGCTCTCCGCTTCATCCATCCCTGACTCCATACTAGCACCAACGGGCTGCTAAAGCGTTTCGCAGAAAACACCAAGGAACCTGTTTCTCACTCCAACCACAAAGCGTGCGCAGCATGAATCTTGGCACAGCAGAACACTTCCCTTGGCATGCCCTTTGCAGCCTCACTCCAAACGGGGCTCTCCGCTTCATCCATCCCTGACTCCATATTAGCACCAATGGGCTGCTAAAGCGTTTCGCAGAAAACACCAAGGAACCTGTTTCTCACTCCAACCACAAAGTGTGCGCAGCACGAGTCTTGGCACAGCAGAACACTTCCCTGGCATGCCCTTTGCAGCCTCACTCCAAACGGGGCTCTCCGCTTCATCCATCCCCTGACTCCATCCTAGCACCAACGGGCTGCTAAAGCGTTTCGCAGAAAACACCAGAGAACCTGTTTCTCACTCCAACCACAAAGCGTGCGCAGCACGAGTCTTGGCACAGCAGAACACTTCCCTTGGCATGCGCTTTGCAGCCTCACTCCAAATGGGGCTCTCCGCTTCATCCATCCCCTGACTCCATACTAGCACCAACGGGCTGCTAAAGCGTTTCGCAGAAAACACCAAGGAACCTGTTTCTCACTCCAACCACAAAGCGTGCGCAGCATGAATCTTGGCACAGCAGAACACTTCCCCTGGCATGCCCTTTGCAGCCTCACTCCAAACGGGGCTCTCCGCTTCATCCATCCCCTGACTCCATACTAGCACCAACGGGCTGCTAAAGCGTTTCGCAGAAAACACCAAGGAACCTGTTTCTCACTCCAACCACAAAGCGTGCGCAGCACGAGTCTTGGCACAGCAGAACACTTCCCTTGGCATGCCCTTTGCAGCCTCACTCCATACGGGGCTCTCCGCTTCATCCATCCCCTGACTCCATACTAGCACCAACGGGCTGCTAAAGCGTTTCGCAGAAAACACCAAGGAACCTGTTTCTCACTCCAACCACAAAACGTGCGAAGGATGAATCTTGGCACAGCAGAACACTTCCCTTGGCATGCCCTTTGCAGCCTCAATCCAAACGGGGCTCTCCGCTTCATCCATCCCCTGACTCCATACTAGCACCAACGGCCTGCTAAAGCGTTTCGCAGAAAACACCAAGGAACCTGTTTCTCACTCCAACCACAAAGCGTGCGCAGCACGAGTCTTGGCACAGCAGAACACTTCCCTTGGCATGCCCTTTGCAGCCTCACTCCATACGGGGCTCTCCGCTTCATCCATCCCCTGACTCCATACTAGCACCAACGGGCTGCTAAAGCGTTTCGCAGAAAACACCAAGGAACCTGTTTCTCACTCCACCCACAAAGCGTGCGCAGCATGAATCTTGGCACAGCAGAACACTTCCCCTGGCATGCCCTTTGCAGCCTCACTCCAAACGGGGCTCTCCGCTTCATCCATCCCCTGACTCCATACTAGCACCAACGGGCTGCTAAAGCGTTTCGCAGAAAACACCAAGGAACCTGTTTCTCACTCCACCCACAAAGCGTGCGCAGCATGAATCTTGGCACAGCAGAACACTTCCCCTGGCATGCCCTTTGCAGCCTCACTCCAAACGGGGCTCTCCGCTTCATCCATCCCCTGACTCCATACTAGCACCAACGGGCTGCTAAAGCGTTTTGCAGAAAACACCAAGGAACCTGTTTCTCACTCCAACCACAAAGCGTGCGCAGCACGAGTCTTGGCACAGCAGAACACTTCCCTTGGCATGCCCTTTGCAGCCTCACTCCATACGGGGCTCTCCGCTTCATCCATCCCCTGACTCCATACTAGCACCAACGGGCTGCTAAAGCGTTTCGCAGAAAACACCAAGGAACCTGTTTCTCACTCCAACCACAAAACGTACGAAGGATGAATCTTGGCACAGCAGAACACTTCCCTTGGCATGCCCTTTGCAGCCTCACTCCAAACGGGGCTCTCCGCTTCATCCATCCCCTGACTCCATATTAGCACCAATGGGCTGCTAAAGCGTTTCGCAGAAAACACCAAGGAACCTGTTTCTCACTCCAACCACAAAGCGTGCGCAGCACGAGTCTTGGCACAGCAGAACACTTCCCTTGGAATGCGCTTTGCAGCTTCACTCCAAATGGGGCTCTCCGCTTCATCCATCCCCTGACTCCATACAAGCACCAACGGCCTGCTAAAGCGTTTCGCAGAAAACACCAAGGAACCTGTTTCTCACTCCAACCACAAAGCGTGCGCAGCATGAATCTTGGCACAGCAGAACACTTCCCTTGGCATGCCCTTTGCAGCCTCACTCCAAACGGGGCTCTCCGCTTCATCCATCCCCTGACTCCATACTAGCACCAACGGGCTGCTAAAGCGTTTCGCAGAAAACACCAAGGAACCTGTTTCTCACTCCAACCACAAAGCGTGCGCAGCATGAATCTTGGCACAGCAGAACACTTCCCTTGGCATGCCCTTTGCAGCCTCAATCCAAACGGGGCTCTCCGCTTCATCCATCCCCTAACTCCATACTAGCACCAACGGGCTGCTAAAGCGTTTCGCAGAAAACACCAAGGAACCTGTTTCTCACTCCAACCACAAAGCGTGCGAAGGATGAATCTTGGCACAGCAGAACACTTCCCTTGGCATGCCCTTTGCAGCCTCACTCCATACGGGGCTCTCCGCTTCATCCATCCCCTGACTCCATACTAGCACCAACGGGCTGCTAAAGCGTTTCGCAGAAAACACCAAGGAACCTGTTTCTCACTCCAACCACAAAGCGTGCGCAGCACGAGTCTTGGCACAGCAGAACACTTCCCTTGGCATGCCCTTTGCAGCCTCACTCCAAACGGGGCTCTCCGCTTCATCCATCCCCTGACTCCATACTAGCACCAACGGGCTGCTAAAGCGTTTCGCAGAAAACACCAAGGAACCTGCTTCTCACTCCAACCACAAAGCGTGCGCAGCATGAATCTTGGCACAGCAGAACACTTCCCTTGGCATGCCCTTTGCAGCCTCACTCCAAACGGGGCTCTCCGCTTCATCCATCCCCTGACTCCATATTAGCACCAATGGGCTGCTAAAGCGTTTCGCAGAAAACACCAAGGAACCTGTTTCTCACTCCAACCACAAAGCGTGCGCAGCACGAGTCTTGGCACAGCAGAACACTTCCCCTGGCATGCCCTTTGCAGCCTCACTCCAAACGGGGCTCTCCGCTTCATCCATCCCCTAACTCCATCCTAGCACCAACGGGCTGCTAAAGCGTTTCGCAGAAAACACCAACGAACCTGTTTCTCACTCCAACCACAAAGCGTGCGCAGCACGAGTCTTGGCACAGCAGAACACTTCCCTTGGCATGCGCTTTGCAGCCTCACTCCAAATGGGGCTCTCCGCTTCATCCATCCCCTGACTCCATACTAGCACCAACGGGCTGCTAAAGCGTTTCGCAGAAAACACCAACGAACCTGTTTCTCACTCCAACCACAAAGCGTGCGCAGCATGAATCTTGGCACAGCAGAACACTTCCCCTGGCATGCCCTTTGCAACCTCACTCCAAACGGGGCTCTCCGCTTCATCCATCCCCTGACTCCATACTAGCACCAACGGGCTGCTAAAGCGTTTCGCAGAAAACACCAAGGAACCTGTTTCTCACTCCAACCACAAAACGTGCGAAGGATGAATCTTGGCACAGCAGAACACTTCCCTTGGCATGCCCTTTGCAGCCTCACTCCAAACGGGGCTCTCCGCTTCATCCATCCCCTGACTCCATACTAGCACCAACGGGCTGCTAAAGCGTTTCGCAGAAAACACCAAGGAACCTGTTTCTCACTCCAACCACAAAGCGTGCGCAGCATGAATCTTGGCACAGCAGAACACTTCCCTTGGCATGCCCTTTGCAGCCTCACTCCAAACGGGGCTCTCCGCTTCATCCATCCCCTGACTCCATATTAGCACCAATGGGCTGCTAAAGCGTTTCGCAGAAAACACCAAGGAACCTGTTTCTCACTCCAACCACAAAGTGTGCGCAGCACGAGTCTTGGCACAGCAGAACACTTCCCCTGGCATGCCCTTTGCAGCCTCACTCCAAACGGGGCTCTCCGCTTCATCCATCCCCTGACTCCATCCTAGCACCAACGGGCTGCTAAAGCGTTTCGCAGAAAACACCAAAGAACCTGTTTCTCACTCCAACCACAAAGCGTGCGCAGCACGAGTCTTGGCACAGCAGAACACTTCCCTTGGCATGCGCTTTGCAGCCTCACTCCAAATGGGGCTCTCCGCTTCATCCATCCCCTGACTCCATACTAGCACCAACGGCCTGCTAAAGCGTTTCGCAGAAAACACCAAGGAACCTGTTTCTCACTCCAACTACAAAGCGTGCGCAGCATGAATCTTGGCACAGCAGAACACTTCCCTTGGCATGCCCTTTGCAGCCTCACTCCAAACGGGGCTCTCCGCTTCATCCATCCCCTGACTCCATACTAGCACCAACGGGCTGCTAAAGCGTTTCGCAGAAAACACCAAGGAACCTGTTTCTCACTCCAACCACAAAGCGTGCGCAGCATGAATCTTGGCACAGCAGAACACTTCCCTTGGCATGCCCTTTGCAGCCTCACTCCAAACGGGGCTCTCCGCTTCATCCATCCCCTGACTCCATATTAGCACCAATGGGCTGCTAAAGCGTTTCGCAGAAAACACCAAGGAACCTGTTTCTCACTCCAACCACAAAGCGTGCGCAGCACGAGTCTTGGCACAGCAGAACACTTCCCTTGGCATGCCCTTTGCAGCCTCACTCCAAACGGGGCTCTCCGCTTCATCCATCCCCTGACTCCATATTAGCACCAATGGGCTGCTAAAGCGTTTCGCAGAAAACACCAAGGAACCTGTTTCTCACTCCAACCACAAAGCGTGCGCAGCACGAGTCTTGGCACAGCAGAACACTTCCCCTGGCATGCCCTTTGCAGCCTCACTCCAAACGGGGCTCTCCGCTTCATCCATCCCCTAACTCCATCCTAGCACGAACGGGCTGCTAAAGCGTTTCGCAGAAAACACCAAGGAACCTGTTTCTCACTCCAACCACAAAGCGTGCGCAGCACGAGTCTTGGCACAGCAGAACACTTCCCTTGGCATGCCCTTTGCAGCCTCACTCCATACGGGGCTCTCCGCTTCATCCATCCCCTGACTCCATACTAGCACCAACGGGCTGCTAAAGCGTTTCGCAGAAAACACCAAGGAACCTGTTTCTCACTCCAACCACAAAGCGTGCGCAGCATGAATCTTGGCACAGCAGAACACTTCCCCTGGCATGCCCTTTGCAACCTCACTCCAAACGGGGCTCTCCGCTTCATCCATCCCCTGACTCCATACTAGCACCAACGGGCTGCTAAAGCGTTTCGCAGAAAACACCAAGGAACCTGTTTCTCACTCCAACCACAAAACGTGCGAAGGATGAATCTTGGCACAGCAGAACACTTCCCTTGGCATGCCCTTTGCAGCCTCACTCCAAACGGGGCTCTCCGCTTCATCCATCCCCTGACTCCATACTAGCACCAACGGGCTGCTAAAGCGTTTCGCAGAAAACACCAAGGAACCTGTTTCTCACTCCAACCACAAAGCGTGCGCAGCATGAATCTTGGCACAGCAGAACACTTCCCTTGGCATGCCCTTTGCAGCCTCACTCCAAACGGGGCTCTCCGCTTCATCCATCCCCTGACTCCATATTAGCACCAATGGGCTGCTAAAGCGTTTCGCAGAAAACACCAAGGAACCTGTTTCTCACTCCAACCACAAAGTGTGCGCAGCACGAGTCTTGGCACAGCAGAACACTTCCCCTGGCATGCCCTTTGCAGCCTCACTCCAAACGGGGCTCTCCGCTTCATCCATCCCCTAACTCCATCCTAGCACCAACGGGCTGCTAAAGCGTTTCGCAGAAAACACCAAAGAACCTGTTTCTCACTCCAACCACAAAGCGTGCGCAGCACGAGTCTTGGCACAGCAGAACACTTCCCTTGGCATGCGCTTTGCAGCCTCACTCCAAATGGGGCTCTCCGCTTCATCCATCCCCTGACTCCATACTAGCACCAACGGCCTGCTAAAGCGTTTCGCAGAAAACACCAAGGAACCTGTTTCTCACTCCAACCACAAAGCGTGCGCAGCATGAATCTTGGCACAGCAGAACACTTCCCATGGCATGCCCTTTGCAGCCTCACTCCAAACGGGGCTCTCCGCTTCATCCATCCCCTGACTCCATACTAGCACCAACGGGCTGCTAAAGCGTTTCGCAGAAAACACCAAGGAACCTGTTTCTCACTCCAACCACAAAGCATGCGCAGCATGAATCTTGGCACAGCAGAACACTTCCCTTGGCATGCCCTTTGCAGCCTCACTCCAAACGGGGCTCTCCGCTTCATCCATCCCCTGACTCCATACTAGCACCAACGGGCTGCTAAAGCGTTTCGCAGAAAACACCAAGGAACCTGTTTCCCACTCCAACCACAAAGCGTGCGCAGCACGAGTCTTGGCACAGCAGAACACTTCCCTTGGCATGCCCTTTGCAGCCTCACTCCAAACGGGGCTCTCCGCTTCATCCATCCCCTGACTCCATACTAGCACCAACGGCCTGCTAAAGCGTTTCGCAGAAAACACCAACGAACCTGTTTCCCACTCCAACCACAAAGCGTGCGCAGCACGAGTCTTGGCACAGCAGAACACTTCCCTTGGCATGCCCTTTGCAGCCTCACTCCAAACGGGGCTCTCCGCTTCATCCATCCCCTGACTCCATACTAGCACCAACGGGCTGCTAAAGCGTTTCGCAGAAAACACCAAGGAACCTGTTTCTCACTCCAACCACAAAGCGTGCGCAGCATGAATCTTGGCACAGCAGAACACTTCCCTTGGCATGCCCTTTGCAGCCTCACTCCAAACGGGGCTCTCCGCTTCATCCATCCCCTGACTCCATACTAGCACCAACGGGCTGCTAAAGCGTTTCGCAGAAAACACCAAGGAACCTGTTTCTCACTCCAACCACAAAGCGTGCGCAGCACGAGTCTTGGCACAGCAGAACACTTCCCTTGGCATGCCCTTTGCAGCCTCACTCCAAACGGGGCTCTCCGCTTCATCCATCCCCTGACTCCATACTAGCACCAACGGGCTGCTAAAGCGTTTCGCAGAAAACACCAAGGAACCTGTTTCTCACTCCAACCACAAAGCGTGCGCAGCACGAGTCTTGGCACAGCAGAACACTTCCCTTGGCATGCCCTTTGCAGCCTCACTCCATACGGGGCTCTCCGCTTCATCCATCCCCTGACTCCATACTAGCACCAACGGGCTGCTAAAGCGTTTCGCAGAAAACACCAAGGAACCTGTTTCTCACTCCACCCACAAAGCGTGCGCAGCATGAATCTTGGCACAGCAGAACACTTCCCCTGGCATGCCCTTTGCAGCCTCACTCCAAACGGGGCTCTCCGCTTCATCCATCCCCTGACTCCATACTAGCACCAACGGGCTGCTAAAGCGTTTCGCAGAAAACACCAAGGAACCTGTTTCTCACTCCAACCACAAAGCGTGCGCAGCACGAGTCTTGGCACAGCAGAACACTTCCCTTGGCATGCCCTTTGCAGCCTCACTCCAAACGGGGCTCTCCGCTTCATCCATCCCCTGACTCCATACTAGCACCAACGGGCTGCTAAAGCGTTTCGCAGAAAACACCAAGGAACCTGTTTCTCACTCCAACCACAAAGCGTGCGCAGCATGAATCTTGGCACAGCAGAACACTTCCCTTGGCATGCCCTTTGCAGCCTCACTCCAAACGGGGCTCTCCGCTTCATCCATCCCCTGACTCCATATTAGCACCAATGGGCTGCTAAAGCGTTTCGCAGAAAACACCAAGGAACCTGTTTCTCACTCCAACCACAAAGCGTGCGCAGCACGAGTCTTGGCACAGTAGAACACTTCCCTTGGCATGCCCTTTGCAGCCTCACTCCAAACGGGGCTCTCCGCTTCATCCATCCCCTGACTCCATACTAGCACCAACGGGCTGCTAAAGCGTTTCGCAGAAAACACCAAGGAACCTGAATCTCACTCCAACCACAAAGCGTGCGCAGCACGAGTCTTGGCACAGCAGAACACTTCCCTTGGCATGCCCTTTGCAGCCTCACTCCAAACGGGGCTCTCCGCTTCATCCATCCCCTGACTCCATACTAGCACCAACGGCCTGCTAAAGCGTTTCGCAGAAAACACCAAGGAACCTGTTTCCCACTCCAACCACAAAGCGTGCGCAGCACGAGTCTTGGCACAGCAGAACACTTCCCTTGGCATGCCCTTTGCAGCCTCACTCCAAACGGGGCTCTCCGCTTCATCCATCCCCTGACTCCATACTAGCACCAACGGGCTGCTAAAGCGTTTCGCAGAAAACACCAAGGAACCTGTTTCTCACTCCAACCACAAAGCGTGCGCAGCATGAATCTTGGCACAGCAGAACACTTCCCTTGGCATGCCCTTTGCAGCCTCACTCCAAACGGGGTTCTCCGCTTCATCCATCCCCTGACTCCATACTAGCACCAACGGGCTGCTAAAGCGTTTCGCAGAAAACACCAACGAACCTGTTTCTCACTCCAACCACAAAGCGTGCGCAGCACGAGTCTTGGCACAGCAGAACACTTCCCTTGGCATGCCCTTTGCAGCCTCAATCCAAACGGGGCTCTCCGCTTCATCCATCCCCTGACTCCATACTAGCACCAACGGGCTGCTAAAGCGTTTCGCAGAAAACACCAAGGAACCTGTTTCCCACTCCAACCACAAAGCGTGCGCAGCACGAGTCTTGGCACAGCAGAACACTTCCCTTGGCATGCCCTTTGCAGCCTCACTCCAAACGGGGCTCTCCGCTTCATCCATCCCCTGACTCCATACTAGCACCAACGGGCTGCTAAAGCGTTTCGCAGAAAACACCAAGGAACCTGTTTCTCACTCCAACCACAAAGCGTGCGCAGCATGAATCTTGGCACAGCAGAACACTTCCCTTGGCATGCCCTTTGCAGCCTCACTCCAAACGGGGCTCTCCGCTTCATCCATCCCCTGACTCCATACTAGCACCAACGGGCTGCTAAAGCGTTTCGCAGAAAACACCAAGGAACCTGTTTCTCACTCCAACCACAAAGCGTGCGCAGCACGAGTCTTGGCACAGCAGAACACTTCCCTTGGCATGCGCTTTGCAGCCTCACTCCAAATGGGGCTCTCCGCTTCATCCATCCCCTGACTCCATACTAGCACCAACGGCCTGCTAAAGCGTTTCGCAGAAAACACCAAGGAACCTGTTTCTCACTCCAACCACAAAGCGTGCGCAGCATGAATCTTGGCACAGCAGAACACTTCCCTTGGCATGCCCTTTGCAGCCTCACTCCAAACGGGGCTCTCCGCTTCATCCATCCCCTGACTCCATACTAGCACCAACGGGCTGCTAAAGCGTTTCGCAGAAAACACCAAGGAACCTGTTTCTCACTCCAACCACAAAGCGTGCGCAGCACGAGTCTTGGCACAGCAGAACACTTCCCTTGGCATGCCCTTTGCAGCCTCACTCCATACGGGGCTCTCCGCTTCATCCATCCCCTGACTCCATACTAGCACCAACGGGCTGCTAAAGCGTTTCGCAGAAAACACCAAGGAACCTGTTTCTCACTCCAACCACAAAGCGTGCGCAGCATGAATCTTGGCACAGCAGAACACTTCCCCTGGCATGCCCTTTGCAGCCTCACTCCAAACGGGGCTCTCCGCTTCATCCATCCCCTGACTCCATACTAGCACCAACGGGCTGCTAAAGCGTTTCGCAGAAAACACCAAGGAACCTGTTTCTCACTCCAACCACAAAGCGTGCGCAGCATGAATCTTGGCACAGCAGAACACTTCCCTTGGCATGCCCTTTGCAGCCTCACTCCAAACGGGGCTCTCCGCTTCATCCATCCCCTGACTCCATACTAGCACCAACGGGCTGCTAAAGCGTTTCGCAGAAAACACCAAGGAACCTGTTTCTCACTCCAACCACAAAGCGTGCGCAGCATGAATCTTGGCACAGCAGAACACTTCCCTTGGCATGCCCTTTGCAGCCTCACTCCAAACGGGGCTCTCCGCTTCATCCATCCCCTGACTCCATATTAGCACCAATGGGCTGCTAAAGCGTTTCGCAGAAAACACCAAGGAACCTGTTTCTCACTCCAACCACAAAGCGTGCGCAGCACGAGTCTTGGCACAGTAGAACACTTCCCTTGGCATGCCCTTTGCAGCCTCACTCCAAACGGGGCTCTCCGCTTCATCCATCCCCTGACTCCATACTAGCACCAACGGGCTGCTAAAGCGTTTCGCAGAAAACACCAAGGAACCTGTTTCTCACTCCAACCACAAAGCGTGCGCAGCACGAGTCTTGGCACAGCAGAACACTTCCCTTGGCATGCCCTTTGCAGCCTCACTCCAAACGGGGCTCTCCGCTTCATCCATCCCCTGACTCCATACTAGCACCAACGGGCTGCTAAAGCGTTTCGCAGAAAACACCAAGGAACCTGTTTCTCACTCCACCCACAAAAGCGTGCGCAGCATGAATCTTGGCACAGCAGAACACTTCCCCTGGCATGCCCTTTGCAGCCTCACTCCAAACGGGGCTCTCCGCTTCATCCATCCCCTGACTCCATACTAGCACCAACGGGCTGCTAAAGCGTTTCGCAGAAAACACCAAGGAACCTGTTTCTCACTCCAACCACAAAGCGTGCGCAGCATGAATCTTGGCACAGCAGAACACTTCCCTTGGCATGCCCTTTGCAGCCTCACTCCAAACGGGGCTCTCCGCTTCATCCATCCCCTGACTCCATACTAGCACCAACGGGCTGCTAAAGCGTTTTGCAGAAAACACCAAGGAACCTGTTTCTCACTCCAACCACAAAGCGTGCGCAGCATGAATCTTGGCACAGCAGAACACTTCCCTTGGCATGCCCTTTGCAGCCTCACTCCAAACGGGGCTCTCCGCTTCATCCATCCCCTGACTCCATATTAGCACCAATGGGCTGCTAAAGCGTTTCGCAGAAAACACCAAGGAACCTGTTTCTCACTCCAACCACAAAGCGTGCGCAGCATGAGTCTTGGCACAGTAGAACACTTCCCTTGGCATGCCCTTTGCAGCCTCACTCCAAACGGGGCTCTCCGCTTCATCCATCCCCTGACTCCATACTAGCACCAACGGGCTGCTAAAGCGTTTCGCAGAAAACACCAAGGAACCTGAATCTCACTCCAACCACAAAGCGTGCGCAGCACGAGTCTTGGCACAGCAGAACACTTCCCTTGGCATGCCCTTTGCAGCCTCACTCCAAACGGGGCTCTCCGCTTCATCCATCCCCTGACTCCATACTAGCACCAACGGCCTGCTAAAGCGTTTCGCAGAAAACACCAAGGAACCTGTTTCCCACTCCAACCACAAAGCGTGCGCAGCACGAGTCTTGGCACAGCAGAACACTTCCCTTGGCATGCCCTTTGCAGCCTCACTCCAAACGGGGCTCTCCGCTTCATCCATCCCCTGACTCCATACTAGCACCAACGGGCTGCTAAAGCGTTTCGCAGAAAACACCAAGGAACCTGTTTCTCACTCCAACCACAAAGCGTGCGCAGCATGAATCTTGGCACAGCAGAACACTTCCCTTGGCATGCCCTTTGCAGCCTCACTCCAAACGGGGTTCTCCGCTTCATCCATCCCCTGACTCCATACTAGCACCAACGGGCTGCTAAAGCGTTTCGCAGAAAACACCAACGAACCTGTTTCTCACTCCAACCACAAAGCGTGCGCAGCACGAGTCTTGGCACAGCAGAACACTTCCCTTGGCATGCCCTTTGCAGCCTCAATCCAAACGGGGCTCTCCGCTTCATCCATCCCCTGACTCCATCCTAGCACCAACGGGCTGCTAAAGCGTTTCGCAGAAAACACCAAGGAACCTGTTTCTCACTCCACCCACAAAGCGTGCGCAGCATGAATCGTGGCACAGCAGAACACTTCCCCTGGCATGCCCTTGCAGCCTCACTCCAAACGGGGCTCTCCGCTTCATCCATCCCCTGACTCCATACTAGCACCAACGGGCTGCTAAAGCGTTTCGCAGAAAACACCAAGGAACCTGTTTCTCACTCCAACCACAAAACGTGCGAAGGATGAATCTTGGCACAGCAGAACACTTCCCTTGGCATGCCCTTTGCAGCCTCACTCCAAACGGGGCTCTCCGCTTCATCCATCCCCTGACTCCATACTAGCACCAACGGCCTGCTAAAGCGTTTCGCAGAAAACACCAAGGAACCTGTTTCCCACTCCAACCACAAAGCGTGCGCAGCACGAGTCTTGGCACAGCAGAACACTTCCCTTGGCATGCCCTTTGCAGCCTCACTCCAAACGGGGCTCTCCGCTTCATCCATCCCCTGACTCCATACTAGCACCAACGGGCTGCTAAAGCGTTTCGCAGAAAACACCAAGGAACCTGTTTCTCACTCCAACCACAAAGCGTGCGCAGCATGAATCTTGGCACAGCAGAACACTTCCCTTGGCATGCCCTTTGCAGCCTCACTCCATACGGGGCTCTCCGCTTCATCCATCCCCTGACTCCATACTAGCACCAACGGGCTGCTAAAGCGTTTCGCAGAAAACACCAAGGAACCTGTTTCTCACTCCAACCACAAAGCGTGCGCAGCACGAGTCTTGGCACAACAGAACACTTCCCTTGGCATGCCCTTTGCAGCCTCAATCCAAACGGGGCTCTCCGCTTCATCCATCCCCTGACTCCATACTAGCACCAACGGGCTGCTAAAGCGTTTCGCAGAAAACACCAAGGAACCTGTTTCTCACTCCAACCACAAAGCGTGCGCAGCACGAGTCTTGGCACAGCAGAATACTTCCCTTGGCATGCCCTTTGCAGCCTCACTCCAAACGGGGCTCTCCGCTTCATCCATCCCCTGACTCCATACTAGCACCAACGGGCTGCTAAAGCGTTTCGCAGAAAACACCAAGGAACCTGTTTCTCACTCCAACCACAAAGCGTGCGCAGCACGAGTCTTGGCACAGCAGAACACTTCCCTTGGCATGCCCTTTGCAGCCTCACTCCAAACGGGGCTCTCCGCTTCATCCATCCCCTGACTCCATACTAGCACCAACGGGCTGCTAAAGCGTTTCGCAGAAAACACCAAGGAACCTGTTTCTCACTCCAACCACAAAGCGTGCGCAGCACGAGTCTTGGCACAGCAGAACACTTCCCTTGGCATGCCCTTTGCAGCCTCACTCCATACGGGGCTCTCCGCTTCATCCATCCCCTGACTCCATACTAGCACCAACGGGCTGCTAAAGAGTTTCGCAGAAAACACCAAGGAACCTGTTTCTCACTCCACCCACAAAGCGTGCGCAGCATGAATCGTGGCACAGCAGAACACTTCCCCTGGTATGCCCTTGCAGCCTCACTCCAAACGGGGCTCTCCGCTTCATCCATCCCCTGACTCCATACTAGCACCAACGGGCTGCTAAAGCGTTTCGCAGAAAACACCAAGGAACCTGTTTCTCACTCCAACCACAAAACGTGCGAAGGATGAATCTTGGCACAGCAGAACACTTCCCTTGGCATGCCCTTTGCAGCCTCACTCCATACGGGGCTCTCCGCTTCATCCATCCCCTGACTCCATACTAGCACCAACGGGCTGCTAAAGAGTTTCGCAGAAAACACCAAGGAACCTGTTTCTCACTCCACCCACAAACCGTGCGCAGCATGAATCTTGGCACAGCAGAACACTTCCCCTGGTATGCCCTTGCAGCCTCACTCCAAACGGGGCTCTCCGCTTCATCCATCCCCTGACTCCATACTAGCACCAACGGGCTGCTAAAGCGTTTCGCAGAAAACACCAAGGAACCTGTTTCTCACTCCAACCACAAAACGTGCGAAGGATGAATCTTGGCACAGCAGAACACTTCCCTTGGCATGCCCTTTGCAGCCTCACTCCAAACGGGGCTCTCCGCTTCATCCATCCCCTGACTCCATACTAGCACCAACGGGCTGCTAAAGCGTTTCGCAGAAAACACCAAGGAACCTGTTTCCCACTCCAACCACAAACCGTGCGCAGCATGAATCTTGGCACAGCAGAACACTTCCCTTGGCATGCCCTTTGCAGCCTCACTCCAAACGGGGCTCTCCGCTTCATCCATCCCCTGACTCCATACTAGCACCAACGGGCTGCTAAAGCGTTTCGCAGAAAACACCAAGGAACCTGTTTCTCACTCCAACCACAAAGCGTGCGCAGCATGAATCTTGGCACAGCAGAACACTTCCCTTGGCATGCCCTTTGCAGCCTCACTCCAAACGGGGCTCTCCGCTTCATCCATCCCCTGACTCCATACTAGCACCAACGGGCTGCTAAAGCGTTTCGCAGAAAACACCAAGGAACCTGTTTCTCACTCCAACCACAAAGCGTGCGCAGCACGAGTCTTGGCACAGCAGAACACTTCCCTTGGCATGCCCTTTGCAGCCTCACTCCAAACGGGGCTCTCCGCTTCATCCATCCCCTGACTCCATACTAGCACCAACGGGCTGCTAAAGAGTTTCGCAGAAAACACCAAGGAACCTGTTTCTCACTCCACCCACAAAGCGTGCGCAGCATGAATCGTGGCACAGCAGAACACTTCCCCTGGTATGCCCTTGCAGCCTCACTCCAAACGGGGCTCTCCGCTTCATCCATCCCCTGACTCCATACTAGCACCAACGGGCTGCTAAAGCGTTTCGCAGAAAACACCAAGGAACCTGTTTCTCACTCCAACCACAAAACGTGCGAAGGATGAATCTTGGCACAGCAGAACACTTCCCTTGGCATGCCCTTTGCAGCCTCACTCCATACGGGGCTCTCCGCTTCATCCATCCCCTGACTCCATACTAGCACCAACGGGCTGCTAAAGAGTTTCGCAGAAAACACCAAGGAACCTGTTTCTCACTCCACCCACAAACCGTGCGCAGCATGAATCTTGGCACAGCAGAACACTTCCCCTGGTATGCCCTTGCAGCCTCACTCCAAACGGGGCTCTCCGCTTCATCCATCCCCTGACTCCATACTAGCACCAACGGGCTGCTAAAGCGTTTCGCAGAAAACACCAAGGAACCTGTTTCTCACTCCAACCACAAAACGTGCGAAGGATGAATCTTGGCACAGCAGAACACTTCCCTTGGCATGCCCTTTGCAGCCTCACTCCAAACGGGGCTCTCCGCTTCATCCATCCCCTGACTCCATACTAGCACCAACGGGCTGCTAAAGCGTTTCGCAGAAAACACCAAGGAACCTGTTTCCCACTCCAACCACAAACCGTGCGCAGCATGAATCTTGGCACAGCAGAACACTTCCCTTGGCATGCCCTTTGCAGCCTCACTCCAAACGGGGCTCTCCGCTTCATCCATCCCCTGACTCCATACTAGCACCAACGGGCTGCTAAAGCGTTTCGCAGAAAACACCAAGGAACCTGTTTCTCACTCCAACCACAAAGCGTGCGCAGCATGAATCTTGGCACAGCAGAACACTTCCCTTGGCATGCCCTTTGCAGCCTCACTCCAAACGGGGCTCTCCGCTTCATCCATCCCCTGACTCCATACTAGCACCAACGGCCTGCTAAAGCGTTTCGCAGAAAACACCAAGGAACCTGTTTCCCACTCCAACCACAAAGCGTGCGCAGCACGAGTCTTGGCACAGCAGAACACTTCCCTTGGCATGCCCTTTGCAGCCTCACTCCAAACGGGGCTCTCCGCTTCATCCATCCCCTGACTCCATACTAGCACCAACGGGCTGCTAAAGCGTTTCGCAGAAAACACCAAGGAACCTGTTTCTCACTCCAACCACAAAGCGTGCGCAGCACGAGTCTTGGCACAGCAGAACACTTCCCTTGGCATGCCCTTTGCAGCCTCAATCCAAACGGGGCTCTCCGCTTCATCCATCCCCTGACTCCATACTAGCACCAACGGGCTGCTAAAGCGTTTCGCAGAAAACACCAACGAACCTGTTTCTCACTCCAACCACAAAGCGTGCGCAGCACGAGTCTTGGCACAGCAGAACACTTCCCTTGGCATGCCCTTTGCAGCCTCAATCCAAACGGGGCTCTCCGCTTCATCCATCCCCTGACTCCATACTAGCACCAACGGGCTGCTAAAGCGTTTCGCAGAAAACACCAAGGAACCTGTTTCTCACTCCAACCACAAAACGTGCGAAGGATGAATCTTGGCACAGCAGAACACTTCCCTTGGCATGCCCTTTGCAGCCTCACTCCAAACGGGGCTCTCCGCTTCATCCATCCCCTGACTCCATACTAGCACCAACGGGCTGCTAAAGCGTTTCGCAGAAAACACCAAGGAACCTGTTTCCCACTCCAACCACAAACCGTGCGCAGCATGAATCTTGGCACAGCAGAACACTTCCCTTGGCATGCCCTTTGCAGCCTCACTCCAAACGGGGCTCTCCGCTTCATCCATCCCCTGACTCCATACTAGCACCAACGGGCTGCTAAAGCGTTTCGCAGAAAACACCAAGGAACCTGTTTCTCACTCCAACCACAAAGCGTGCGCAGCACGAGTCTTGGCACAGCAGAACACTTCCCTTGGCATGCCCTTTGCAGCCTCACTCCAAACGGGGCTCTCCGCTTCATCCATCCCCTTACTCCATACTAGCACCAACGGGCTGCTAAAGCGTTTCGCAGAAAACACCAAGGAACCTGTTTCTCACTCCAACCACAAAGCGTGCGCAGCACGAGTCTTGGCACAGCAGAACACTTCCCTTGGCATGCCCTTTGCAGCCTCACTCCAAACGGGGCTCTCCGCTTCATCCATCCCCTGACTCCATACTAGCACCAACGGGCTGCTAAAGCGTTTCGCAGAAAACACCAAGGAACCTGTTTCCCACTCCAACCACAAAACGTGCGCAGCACGAGTCTTGGCACAGCAGAACACTTCCCTTGGCATGCCCTTTGCAGCCTCACTCCAAACGGGGCTCTCCGCTTCATCCATCCCCTGACTCCATACTAGCATCAACGGGCTGCTAAAGCGTTTCGCAGAAAACACCAAGGAACCTGTTTCTCACTCCAACCACAAACCGTGCGCAGCATGAATCTTGGCACAGCAGAACACTTCCCTTGGCATGCCCTTTGCAGCCTCACTCCAAACGGGGCTCTCCGCTTCATCCATCCCCTGACTCCATACTAGCACCAATGGGCTGCTAAAGCGTTTCGCAGAAAACACCAAGGAACCTGTTTCTCACTCCAACCACAAAGCGTGCGCAGCACGAGTCTTGGCACAGCAGAACACTTCCCCTGGCATGCCCTTTGCAGCCTCACTCCAAACGGGGCTCTCCGCTTCATCCATCCCCTGTGTCCATCCCAGCACCAACGGGCTGCTAAAGCGTTTCGCAGAAAACACCAAGGAACCTGTTTCTCACTCCAACCACAAAGCGTGCGCAGCATGAATCTTGGCACAGCAGAACACTTCCCTTGGCATGCGCTTTGCAGCCTCACTCCAAATGGGGCTCTCCGCTTCATCCATCCCCTGACTCCATACTAGCACCAACGGGCTGCTAAAGCGTTTCGCAGAAAACACCAAGGAACCTGTTTCTCACTCCAACCACAAACCGTGCGCAGCATGAATCTTGGCACAGCAGAACACTTCCCATGGCATGCCCTTTGCAGCCTCACTCCAAACGGGGCTCTCCGCTTCATCCATCCCCTGACTCCATACTAGCACCAACGGGCTGCTAAAGCGTTTCGCAGAAAACACCAAGGAACCTGTTTCTCATTCCACTCACAAAGCATGCGCAGCAAGAATCTTGACACAGCAGAACACTTCCCCTGGCATGCCCTTTGCAGCCTCACTCCAAACGGGGCTCTCCGCTTCATTCATCCCCTGACTCCATACTAGCACCAACGGGCTGCTAAAGCGTTTCGCAGAAAACACCAAGGAACCTGTTTCTCACTCCAACCACAAAACGTGCGAAGGATGAATCTTGGCACAGCAGAACACTTCCCTTGGCATGCCCTTTGCAGCCTCACTCCAAACGGGGCTCTCCGCTTCATCCATCCCCTGACTCCATACTAGCACCAACGGGCTGCTAAAGCGTTTCGCAGAAAACACCAAGGAACCTGTTTCTCACTCCAACCACAAAGCGTGCGCAGCATGAATCTTGGCACAGCAGAACACTTCCCTTGGCATGCCCTTTGCAGCCTCACTCCAAACGGGGCTCTCCGCTTCATCCATCCCCTGACTCCATATTAGCACCAACGGGCTGCTAAAGCGTTTCGCAGAAAACACCAAGGAACCTGTTTCTCACTCCAACCACAAAGCGTGCGCAGCACGAGTCTTGGCACAGCAGAACACTTCCCCTGGCATGCCCTTTGCAGCCTCACTCCAAACGGGGCTCTCCGCTTCATCCATCCCCTGACTCCATACTAGCACCAACGGGCTGCTAAAGCGTTTCGCAGAAAACACCAAGGAACCTGTTTCTCACTCCAACCACAAAGCGTGCGCAGCACGAGTCTTGGCACAGCAGAACACTTCCCTTGGCATGCGCTTTGCAGCCTCACTCCAAATGGGGCTCTCCGCTTCATCCATCCCCTGACTCCATACTAGCACCAACGGGCTGCTAAAGCGTTTCGCAGAAAACACCAAGGAACCTGTTTCTCACTCCAACCACAAACCGTGCGCAGCATGAATCTTGGCACAGCAGAACACTTCCCATGGCATGCCCTTTGCAGCCTCACTCCAAACGGGGCTCTCCGCTTCATCCATCCCCTGACTCCATACTAGCACCAACGGGCTGCTAAAGCGTTTCGCAGAAAACACCAAGGAACCTGTTTCTCATTCCACTCACAAAGCGTGCGCAGCAAGAATCTTGGCACAGCAGAACACTTCCCCTGGCATGCCCTTTGCAGCCTCACTCCAAACGGGGCTCTCCGCTTCATTCATCCCCTGACTCCATACTAGCACCAACGGGCTGCTAAAGCGTTTCGCAGAAAACACCAAGGAACCTGTTTCTCACTCCAACCACAAAACGTGCGAAGGATGAATCTTGGCACAGCAGAACACTTCCCTTGGCATGCCCTTTGCAGCCTCACTCCAAACGGGGCTCTCCGCTTCATCCATCCCCTGACTCCATACTAGCACCAACGGGCTGCTAAAGCGTTTCGCAGAAAACACCAACGAACCTGTTTCTCACTCCAACCACAAAGCGTGCGCAGCATGAATCTTGGCACAGCAGAACACTTCCCTTGGCATGCCCTTTGCAGCCTCACTCCAAACGGGGCTCTCCGCTTCATCCATCCCCTGACTCCATATTAGCACCAACGGGCTGCTAAAGCGTTTCGCAGAAAACACCAAGGAACCTGTTTCTCACTCCAACCACAAAGCGTGCGCAGCACGAGTCTTGGCACAGCAGAACACTTCCCCTGGCATGCCCTTTGCAGCCTCACTCCAAACGGGGCTCTCCGCTTCATCCATCCCCTGACTCCATACTAGCACCAACGGGCTGCTAAAGCGTTTCGCAGAAAACACCAAGGAACCTGTTTCTCACTCCAACCACAAAGCGTGCGCAGCACGAGTCTTGGCACAGCAGAACACTTCCCTTGGCATGCCCTTTGCAGCCTCAATCCAAACGGGGCTCTCCGCTTCATCCATCCCCTGACTCCATACTAGCACCAACGGGCTGCTAAAGCGTTTCGCAGAAAACACCAAGGAACCTGTTTCTCACTCCAACCACAAAGCGTGCGCAGCACGAGTCTTGGCACAGCAGAACACTTCCCTTGGCATGCCCTTTGCAGCCTCAATCCAAACGGGGCTCTCCGCTTCATCCATCCCCTGACTCCATACTAGCACCAACGGGCTGCTAAAGCGTTTCGCAGAAAACACCAAGGAACCTGTTTCTCACTCCAACCACAAAGCGTGCGCAGCACGAGTCTTGGCACAGCAGAATACTTCCCTTGGCATGCCCTTTGCAGCCTCACTCCAAACGGGGCTCTCCGCTTCATCCATCCCCTGACTCCATACTAGCACCAACGGGCTGCTAAAGCGTTTCGCAGAAAACACCAACGAACCTGTTTCTCACTCCAACCACAAAGCGTGCGCAGCACGAGTCTTGGCACAGCAGAACACTTCCCTTGGCATGCCCTTTGCAGCCTCAATCCAAACGGGGCTCTCCGCTTCATCCATCCCCTGACTCCATACTAGCACCAACGGGCTGCTAAAGCGTTTCGCAGAAAACACCAAGGAACCTGTTTCTCACTCCAACCACAAAGCGTGCGCAGCATGAATCTTGGCACAGCAGAACACTTCCCTTGGCATGCCCTTTGCAGCCTCACTCCAAACGGGGCTCTCCGCTTCATCCATCCCCTGACTCCATACTAGCACCAGGGGGCTGCTAAAGCGTTTCGCAGAAAACACCAAGGAACCTGTTTCTCACTCCAACCACAAAGCGTGCGCAGCACGAGTCTTGGCACAGCAGAACACTTCCCTTGGCATGCCCTTTGCAGCCTCACTCCATACGGGGCTCTCCGCTTCATCCATCCCCTGACTCCATACTAGCACCAACGGGCTGCTAAAGAGTTTCGCAGAAAACACCAAGGAACCTGTTTCTCACTCCACCCACAAAGCGTGCGCAGCATGAATCGTGGCACAGCAGAACACTTCCCCTGGTATGCCCTTGCAGCCTCACTCCAAACGGGGCTCTCCGCTTCATCCATCCCCTGACTCCATACTAGCACCAACGGGCTGCTAAAGCGTTTCGCAGAAAACACCAAGGAACCTGTTTCTCACTCCAACCACAAAACGTGCGAAGGATGAATCTTGGCACAGCAGAACACTTCCCTTGGCATGCCCTTTGCAGCCTCACTCCAAACGGGGCTCTCCGCTTCATCCATCCCCTGACTCCATACTAGCACCAACGGGCTGCTAAAGCGTTTCGCAGAAAACACCAAGGAACCTGTTTCCCACTCCAACCACAAACCGTGCGCAGCATGAATCTTGGCACAGCAGAACACTTCCCTTGGCATGCCCTTTGCAGCCTCACTCCAAACGGGGCTCTCCGCTTCATCCATCCCCTGACTCCATACTAGCACCAACGGGCTGCTAAAGCGTTTCGCAGAAAACACCAAGGAACCTGTTTCTCACTCCAACCACAAAGCGTGCGCAGCACGAGTCTTGGCACAGCAGAACACTTCCCTTGGCATGCCCTTTGCAGCCTCACTCCAAACGGGGCTCTCCGCTTCATCCATCCCCTTACTCCATACTAGCACCAACGGGCTGCTAAAGCGTTTCGCAGAAAACACCAAGGAACCTGTTTCTCACTCCAACCACAAAGCGTGCGCAGCACGAGTCTTGGCACAGCAGAACACTTCCCTTGGCATGCCCTTTGCAGCCTCACTCCAAACGGGGCTCTCCGCTTCATCCATCCCCTGACTCCATACTAGCACCAACGGGCTGCTAAAGCGTTTCGCAGAAAACACCAAGGAACCTGTTTCCCACTCCAACCACAAAACGTGCGCAGCATGAATCTTGGCACAGCAGAACACTTCCCTTGGCATGCCCTTTGCAGCCTCACTCCAAACGGGGCTCTCCGCTTCATCCATCCCCTGACTCCATACTAGCATCAACGGGCTGCTAAAGCGTTTCGCAGAAAACACCAAGGAACCTGTTTCTCACTCCAACCACAAAGCGTGCGCAGCATGAATCTTGGCACAGCAGAACACTTCCCTTGGCATGCCCTTTGCAGCCTCACTCCAAACGGGGCTCTCCGCTTCATCCATCCCCTGACTCCATACTAGCACCAATGGGCTGCTAAAGCGTTTCGCAGAAAACACCAAGGAACCTGTTTCTCACTCCAACCACAAAGCGTGCGCAGCACGAGTCTTGGCACAGCAGAACACTTCCCCTGGCATGCCCTTTGCAGCCTCACTCCAAACGGGGCTCTCCGCTTCATCCATCCCCTGACTCCATCCCAGCACCAACGGGCTGCTAAAGCGTTTCGCAGAAAACACCAAGGAACCTGTTTCTCACTCCAACCACAAAGCGTGCGCAGCACGAGTCTTGGCACAGCAGAACACTTCCCTTGGCATGCGCTTTGCAGCCTCACTCCAAACGGGGCTCTCCGCTTCATCCATCCCCTGACTCCATACTAGCACCAACGGGCTGCTAAAGCGTTTCGCAGAAAACACCAAGGAACCTGTTTCTCACTCCAACCACAAAACGTGCGAAGGATGAATCTTGGCACAGCAGAACACTTCCCTTGGCATGCCCTTTGCAGCCTCACTCCAAACGGGGCTCTCCGCTTCATCCATCCCCTGACTCCATACTAGCACCAACGGGCTGCTAAAGCGTTTCGCAGAAAACACCAAGGAACCTGTTTCCCACTCCAACCACAAACCGTGCGCAGCATGAATCTTGGCACAGCAGAACACTTCCCTTGGCATGCCCTTTGCAGCCTCACTCCAAACGGGGCTCTCCGCTTCATCCATCCCCTGACTCCATACTAGCACCAACGGGCTGCTAAAGCGTTTCGCAGAAAACACCAAGGAACCTGTTTCTCACTCCAACCACAAAGCGTGCGCAGCACGAGTCTTGGCACAGCAGAACACTTCCCTTGGCATGCCCTTTGCAGCCTCACTCCAAACGGGGCTCTCCGCTTCATCCATCCCCTTACTCCATACTAGCACCAACGGGCTGCTAAAGCGTTTCGCAGAAAACACCAAGGAACCTGTTTCTCACTCCAACCACAAAGCGTGCGCAGCACGAGTCTTGGCACAGCAGAACACTTCCCTTGGCATGCCCTTTGCAGCCTCACTCCAAACGGGGCTCTCCGCTTCATCCATCCCCTGACTCCATACTAGCACCAACGGGCTGCTAAAGCGTTTCGCAGAAAACACCAAGGAACCTGTTTCCCACTCCAACCACAAAACGTGCGCAGCATGAATCTTGGCACAGCAGAACACTTCCCTTGGCATGCCCTTTGCAGCCTCACTCCAAACGGGGCTCTCCGCTTCATCCATCCCCTGACTCCATACTAGCATCAACGGGCTGCTAAAGCGTTTCGCAGAAAACACCAAGGAACCTGTTTCTCACTCCAACCACAAAGCGTGCGCAGCATGAATCTTGGCACAGCAGAACACTTCCCTTGGCATGCCCTTTGCAGCCTCACTCCAAACGGGGCTCTCCGCTTCATCCATCCCCTGACTCCATACTAGCACCAATGGGCTGCTAAAGCGTTTCGCAGAAAACACCAAGGAACCTGTTTCTCACTCCAACCACAAAGCGTGCGCAGCACGAGTCTTGGCACAGCAGAACACTTCCCCTGGCATGCCCTTTGCAGCCTCACTCCAAACGGGGCTCTCCGCTTCATCCATCCCCTGACTCCATCCCAGCACCAACGGGCTGCTAAAGCGTTTCGCAGAAAACACCAAGGAACCTGTTTCTCACTCCAACCACAAAGCGTGCGCAGCACGAGTCTTGGCACAGCAGAACACTTCCCTTGGCATGCGCTTTGCAGCCTCACTCCAAATGGGGCTCTCCGCTTCATCCATCCCCTGACTCCATACTAGCACCAACGGGCTGCTAAAGCGTTTCGCAGAAAACACCAAGGAACCTGTTTCTCACTCCAACCACAAACCGTGCGCAGCATGAATCTTGGCACAGCAGAACACTTCCCATGGCATGCCCTTTGCAGCCTCACTCCAAACGGGGCTCTCCGCTTCATCCATCCCCTGACTCCATACTAGCACCAACGGGCTGCTAAAGCGTTTCGCAGAAAACACCAAGGAACCTGTTTCTCATTCCACTCACAAAGCGTGCGCAGCAAGAATCTTGGCACAGCAGAACACTTCCCCTGGCATGCCCTTTGCAGCCTCACTCCAAACGGGGCTCTCCGCTTCATTCATCCCCTGACTCCATACTAGCACCAACGGGCTGCTAAAGCGTTTCGCAGAAAACACCAAGGAACCTGTTTCTCACTCCAACCACAAAGCGTGCGCAGCACGAGTCTTGGCACAGCAGAACACTTCCCTTGGCATGCCCTTTGCAGCCTCACTCCATACGGGGCTCTCCGCTTCATCCATCCCCTGACTCCATACTAGCACCAACGGGCTGCTAAAGCGTTTCGCAGAAAACACCAAGGAACCTGTTTCTCACTCCACCCACAAAGCGTGCGCAGCATGAATCTTGGCACAGCAGAACACTTCCCCTGGCATGCCCTTTGCAGCCTCACTCCAAACGGGGCTCTCCGCTTCATCCATCCCCTGACTCCATACTAGCACCAACGGGCTGCTAAAGCGTTTCGCAGAAAACACCAAGGAACCTGTTTCTCAATCCAACCACAAAGCGTGCGCAGCATGAATCTTGGCACAGCAGAACACTTCCCTTGGCATGCCCTTTGCAGCCTCACTCCAAACGGGGCTCTCCGCTTCATCCATCCCCTGACTCCATACTAGCACCAACGGGCTGCTAAAGCGTTTCGCAGAAAACACCAAGGAACCTGTTTCTCACTCCAACCACAAAGCGTGCGCAGCATGAATCTTGGCACAGCAGAACACTTCCCTTGGCATGCCCTTTGCAGCCTCACTCCAAACGGGGCTCTCCGCTTCATCCATCCCCTGACTCCATACTAGCACCAACGGGCTGCTAAAGCGTTTCGCAGAAAACACCAAGGAACCTGTTTCTCACTCCACCCACAAAGCGTGCGCAGCATGAATCGTGGCACAGCAGAACACTTCCCTTGGCATGCCCTTGCAGCCTCACTCCAAACGGGGCTCTCCGCTTCATCCATCCCCTGACTCCATACTAGCACCAACGGGCTGCTAAAGCGTTTCGCAGAAAACACCAAGGAACCTGTTTCTCACTCCAACCACAAAACGTGCGAAGGATCAATCTTGGCACAGCAGAACACTTCCCTTGGCATGCCCTTTGCAGCCTCACTCCAAACGGGGCTCTCCGCTTCATCCATCCCCTGACTCCATACTAGCACCAACGGCCTGCTAAAGCGTTTCGCAGAAAACACCAAGGAACCTGTTTCCCACTCCAACCACAAAGCGTGCGCAGCACGAGTCTTGGCACAGCAGAACACTTCCCTTGGCATGCCCTTTGCAGCCTCACTCCAAACGGGGCTCTCCGCTTCATCCATCCCCTGACTCCATACTAGCACCAACGGGCTGCTAAAGCGTTTCGCAGAAAACACCAAGGAACCTGTTTCTCACTCCAACCACAAAGCGTGCGCAGCATGAATCTTGGCACAGCAGAACACTTCCCTTGGCATGCCCTTTGCAGCCTCACTCCAAACGGGGCTCTCCGCTTCATCCATCCCCTGACTCCATACTAGCACCAACGGGCTGCTAAAGCGTTTCGCAGAAAACACCAAGGAACCTGTTTCTCACTCCAACCACAAAGCGTGCGCAGCACGAGTCTTGGCACAGCAGAACACTTCCCTTGGCATGCCCTTTGCAGCCTCACTCCAAACGGGGCTCTCCGCTTCATCCATCCCCTGACTCCATACTAGCACCAACGGGCTGCTAAAGCGTTTCGCAGAAAACACCAAGGAACCTGTTTCTCACTCCAACCACAAAGCGTGCGCAGCATGAATCTTGGCACAGCAGAACACTTCCCTTGGCATGCCCTTTGCAGCCTCACTCCAAACGGGGCTCTCCGCTTCATCCATCCCCTGACTCCATACTAGCACCAACGGGCTGCTAAAGCGTTTCGCAGAAAACACCAAGGAACCTGTTTCTCACTCCAACCACAAAGCGTGCGCAGCACGAGTCTTGGCACAGCAGAATACTTCCCTTGGCATGCCCTTTGCAGCCTCACTCCAAACGGGGTTCTCCGCTTCATCCATCCCCTGACTCCATACTAGCACCAACGGGCTGCTAAAGCGTTTCGCAGAAAACACCAACGAACCTGTTTCTCACTCCAACCACAAAGCGTGCGCAGCACGAGTCTTGGCACAGCAGAACACTTCCCTTGGCATTCCCTTTGCAGCCTCAATCCAAACGGGGCTCTCCGCTTCATCCATCCCCTGACTCCATACTAGCACCAACGGGCTGCTAAAGCGTTTCGCAGAAAACACCAAGGAACCTGTTTCTCACTCCAACCAAAAAGCGTGCGCAGCACGAGTCTTGGCACAGCAGAACACTTCCCTTGGCATGCCCTTTGCAGCCTCACTCCATACGGGGCTCTCCGCTTCATCCATCCCCTGACTCCATACTAGCACCAACGGGCTGCTAAAGAGTTTCGCAGAAAACACCAAGGAACCTGTTTCTCACTCCACCCACAAAGCGTGCGCAGCATGAATCGTGGCACAGCAGAACACTTCCCCTGGCATGCCCTTGCAGCCTCACTCCAAACGGGGCTCTCCGCTTCATCCATCCCCTGACTCCATACTAGCACCAACGGGCTGCTAAAGCGTTTCGCAGAAAACACCAAGGAACCTGTTTCCCACTCCAACCACAAACCGTGCGCAGCATGAATCTTGGCACAGCAGAACACTTCCCTTGGCATGCCCTTTGCAGCCTCACTCCAAACGGGGCTCTCCGCTTCATCCATCCCCTGACTCCATACTAGCACCAACGGGCTGCTAAAGCGTTTCGCAGAAAACACCAAGGAACCTGTTTCTCACTCCAACCACAAAGCGTGCGCAGCACGAGTCTTGGCACAGCAGAACACTTCCCTTGGCATGCCCTTTGCAGCCTCACTCCAAACGGGGCTCTCCGCTTCATCCAGCCCCTTACTCCATACTAGCACCAACGGGCTGCTAAAGCGTTTCGCAGAAAATACCAAGGAACCTGTTTCTCACTCCAACCACAAAGCGTGCGCAGCACGAGTCTTGGCACAGCAGAACACTTCCCTTGGCATGCCCTTTGCAGCCTCACTCCAAACGGGGCTCTCCGCTTCATCCATCCCCTGACTCCATACTAGCACCAACGGACTGCTAAAGCGTTTCGCAGAAAACACCAAGGAACCTGTTTCCCACTCCAACCACAAAACGTGCGCAGCATGAATCTTGGCACAGCAGAACACTTCCCTTGGCATGCCCTTTGCAGCCTCACTCCAAACGGGGCTCTCAGCTTCATCCATCCCCTGACTCCATACTAGCATCAACGGGCTGCTAAAGCGTTTCGCAGAAAACACCAAGGAACCTGTTTCTCACTCCAACCACAAAGCGTGCGCAGCATGAATCTTGGCACAGCAGAACACTTCCCTTGGCATGCCCTTTGCAGCCTCACTCCAAACGGGGCTCTCCGCTTCATCCATCCCCTGACTCCATACTAGCACCAACGGGCTGCTAAAGCGTTTCGCAGAAAACACCAAGGAACCTGTTTCTCACTCCAACCACAAAGCGTGCGCAGCACGAGTCTTGGCACAGCAGAACACTTCCCCTGGCATGCCCTTTGCAGCCTCACTCCAAACGGGGCTCTCCGCTTCATCCATCCCCTGACTCCATCCCAGCACCAACGGGCTGCTAAAGCGTTTCGCAGAAAACACCAAGGAACCTGTTTCTCACTCCAACCACAAAGCGTGCGCAGCACGAGTCTTGGCACAGCAGAACACTTCCCTTGGCATGCGCTTTGCAGCCTCACTCCAAATGGGGCTCTCCGCTTCATCCATCCCCTGACTCCATACTAGCACCAACGGGCTGCTAAAGCGTTTCGCAGAAAACACCAAGGAACCTGTTTCTCACTCCAACCACAAAGCGTGCGCAGCACGAGTCTTGGCACAGCAGAACACTTCCCTTGGCATGCCCTTTGCAGCCTCACTCCAAACGGGGCTCTCCGCTTCATCCATCCCCTGACTCCATACTAGCACCAACGGCCTGCTAAAGCGTTTCGCAGAAAACACCAAGGAACCTGTTTCTCACTCCAACCACAAAGCGTGCGCAGCACGAGTCTTGGCACAGCAGAACACTTTCCTTGGCATGCCCTTTGCAGCCTCAATCCAAACGGGGCTCTCCGCTTCATCCATCCCCTGACTCCATACTAGCACCAACGGGCTGCTAAAGCGTTTCGCAGAAAACACCAAGGAACCTGTTTCTCACTCCAACCACAAAGCGTGCGCAGCACGAGTCTTGGCACAGCAGAACACTTCCCTTGGCATGCCCTTTGCAGCCTCACTCCATACGGGGCTCTCCGCTTCATCCATCCCCTGACTCCATACTAGCACCAACGGGCTGCTAAAGCGTTTCGCAGAAAACACCAAGGAACCTGTTTCTCACTCCACCCACAAAGCGTGCGCAGCATGAATCTTGGCACAGCAGAACACTTCCCCTGGCATGCCCTTTGCAGCCTCACTCCAAACGGGGCTCTCCGCTTCATCCATCCCCTGACTCCATACTAGCACCAACGGGCTGCTAAAGCGTTTCGCAGAAAACACCAAGGAACCTGTTTCTCAATCCAACCACAAAGCGTGCGCAGCATGAATCTTGGCACAGCAGAACACTTCCCTTGGCATGCCCTTTGCAGCCTCACTCCAAACGGGGCTCTCCGCTTCATCCATCCCCTGACTCCATACTAGCACCAACGGGCTGCTAAAGCGTTTCGCAGAAAACACCAAGGAACCTGTTTCTCACTCCAACCACAAAGCGTGCGCAGCATGAATCTTGGCACAGCAGAACACTTCCCTTGGCATGCCCTTTGCAGCCTCACTCCAAACGGGGCTCTCCGCTTCATCCATCCCCTGACTCCATACTAGCACCAACGGGCTGCTAAAGCGTTTCGCAGAAAACACCAAGGAACCTGTTTCTCACTCCACCCACAAAGCGTGCGCAGCATGAATCGTGGCACAGCAGAACACTTCCCTTGGCATGCCCTTGCAGCCTCACTCCAAACGGGGCTCTCCGCTTCATCCATCCCCTGACTCCATACTAGCACCAACGGGCTGCTAAAGCGTTTCGCAGAAAACACCAAGGAACCTGTTTCTCACTCCAACCACAAAACGTGCGAAGGATCAATCTTGGCACAGCAGAACACTTCCCTTGGCATGCCCTTTGCAGCCTCACTCCAAACGGGGCTCTCCGCTTCATCCATCCCCTGACTCCATACTAGCACCAACGGCCTGCTAAAGCGTTTCGCAGAAAACACCAAGGAACCTGTTTCCCACTCCAACCACAAAGCGTGCGCAGCACGAGTCTTGGCACAGCAGAACACTTCCCTTGGCATGCCCTTTGCAGCCTCACTCCAAACGGGGCTCTCCGCTTCATCCATCCCCTGACTCCATACTAGCACCAACGGGCTGCTAAAGCGTTTCGCAGAAAACACCAAGGAACCTGTTTCTCACTCCAACCACAAAGCGTGCGCAGCATGAATCTTGGCACAGCAGAACACTTCCCTTGGCATGCCCTTTGCAGCCTCACTCCAAACGGGGCTCTCCGCTTCATCCATCCCCTGACTCCATACTAGCACCAACGGGCTGCTAAAGCGTTTCGCAGAAAACACCAAGGAACCTGTTTCTCACTCCAACCACAAAGCGTGCGCAGCACGAGTCTTGGCACAGCAGAATACTTCCCTTGGCATGCCCTTTGCAGCCTCACTCCAAACGGGGTTCTCCGCTTCATCCATCCCCTGACTCCATACTAGCACCAACGGGCTGCTAAAGCGTTTCGCAGAAAACACCAACGAACCTGTTTCTCACTCCAACCACAAAGCGTGCGCAGCACGAGTCTTGGCACAGCAGAACACTTCCCTTGGCATGCCCTTTGCAGCCTCAATCCAAACGGGGCTCTCCGCTTCATCCATCCCCTGACTCCATACTAGCACCAACGGGCTGCTAAAGCGTTTCGCAGAAAACACCAAGGAACCTGTTTCTCACTCCAACCAAAAAGCGTGCGCAGCACGAGTCTTGGCACAGCAGAACACTTCCCTTGGCATGCCCTTTGCAGCCTCACTCCATACGGGGCTCTCCGCTTCATCCATCCCCTGACTCCATACTAGCACCAACGGGCTGCTAAAGAGTTTCGCAGAAAACACCAAGGAACCTGTTTCTCACTCCAACCACAAAGCGTGCGCAGCATGAATCGTGGCACAGCAGAACACTTCCCCTGGCATGCCCTTGCAGCCTCACTCCAAACGGGGCTCTCCGCTTCATCCATCCCCTGACTCCATACTAGCACCAACGGGCTGCTAAAGCGTTTCGCAGAAAACACCAAGGAACCTGTTTCCCACTCCAACCACAAACCGTGCGCAGCATGAATCTTGGCACAGCAGAACACTTCCCTTGGCATGCCCTTTGCAGCCTCACTCCAAACGGGGCTCTCCGCTTCATCCATCCCCTGACTCCATACTAGCACCAACGGGCTGCTAAAGCGTTTCACAGAAAACACCAAGGAACCTGTTTCTCACTCCAACCACAAAGCGTGCGCAGCACGAGTCTTGGCACAGCAGAACACTTCCCTTGGCATGCCCTTTGCAGCCTCACTCCAAACGGGGCTCTCCGCTTCATCCAGCCCCTTACTCCATACTAGCACCAACGGGCTGCTAAAGCGTTTCGCAGAAAATACCAAGGAACCTGTTTCTCACTCCAACCACAAAGCGTGCGCAGCACGAGTCTTGGCACAGCAGAACACTTCCCTTGGCATGCCCTTTGCAGCCTCACTCCAAACGGGGCTCTCCGCTTCATCCATCCCCTGACTCCATACTAGCACCAACGGGCTGCTAAAGCATTTCGCAGAAAACACCAAGGAACCTGTTTCCCACTCCAACCACAAAACGTGCGCAGCATGAATCTTGGCACAGCAGAACACTTCCCTTGGCATGCCCTTTGCAGCCTCACTCCAAACGGGGCTCTCAGCTTCATCCATCCCCTGACTCCATACTAGCATCAACGGGCTGCTAAAGCGTTTCGCAGAAAACACCAAGGAACCTGTTTCTCACTCCAACCACAAACCGTGCGCAGCATGAATCTTGGCACAGCAGAACACTTCCCTTGGCATGCCCTTTGCAGCCTCACTCCAAACGGGGCTCTCCGCTTCATCCATCCCCTGACTCCATACTAGCACCAACGGGCTGCTAAAGCGTTTCGCAGAAAACACCAAGGAACCTGTTTCTCACTCCAACCACAAAGCGTGCGCAGCACGAGTCTTGGCACAGCAGAACACTTCCCCTGGCATGCCCTTTGCAGCCTCACTCCAAACGGGGCTCTCCGCTTCATCCATCCCCTGACTCCATACTAGCACCAACGGGCTGCTAAAGCGTTTCGCAGAAAACACCAAGGAACCTGTTTCTCACTCCACCCACAAAGCGTGCGCAGCATGAATCTTGGCACAGCAGAACACTTCCCCTGGCATGCCCTTTGCAGCCTCACTCCAAACGGGGCTCTCCGCTTCATCCATCCCCTGACTCCATACTAGCACCAACGGGCTGCTAAAGCGTTTCGCAGAAAACACCAAGGAACCTGTTTCTCACTCCAACCACAAAGCGTGCGCAGCATGAATCTTGGCACAGCAGAACACTTCCCTTGGCATGCCCTTTGCAGCCTCACTCCAAACGGGGCTCTCCGCTTCATCCATCCCCTGACTCCATACTAGCACCAACGGGCTGCTAAAGCGTTTCGCAGAAAACACCAAGGAACCTGTTTCTCACTCCACCCACAAAGCGTGCGCAGCATGAATCGTGGCACAGCAGAACACTTCCCCTGGCATGCCCTTGCAGCCTCACTCCAAACGGGGCTCTCCGCTTCATCCATCCCCTGACTCCATACTAGCACCAACGGGCTGCTAAAGCGTTTCGCAGAAAACACCAAGGAACCTGTTTCTCACTCCAACCACAAAACGTGCGAAGGATGAATCTTGGCACAGCAGAACACTTCCCTTGGCATGCCCTTTGCAGCCTCACTCCAAACGGGGCTCTCCGCTTCATCCATCCCCTGACTCCATACTAGCACCAACGGGCTGCTAAAGCGTTTCGCAGAAAACACCAAGGAACCTGTTTCCCACTCCAACCACAAAGCGTGCGCAGCACGAGTCTTGGCACAGCAGAACACTTCCCTTGGCATGCCCTTTGCAGCCTCACTCCAAACGGGGCTCTCCGCTTCATCCATCCCCTGACTCCATACTAGCACCAACGGGCTGCTAAAGCGTTTCGCAGAAAACACCAAGGAACCTGTTTCTCACTCCAACCACAAAGCGTGCGCAGCATGAATCTTGGCACAGCAGAACACTTCCCTTGGCATGCCCTTTGCAGCCTCACTCCAAACGGGGCTCTCCGCTTCATCCATCCCCTGACTCCATACTAGCACCAACGGGCTGCTAAAGCGTTTCGCAGAAAACACCAAGGAACCTGTTTCTCACTCCAACCACAAAGCGTGCGCAGCACGAGTCTTGGCACAGCAGAATACTTCCCTTGGCATGCCCTTTGCAGCCTCACTCCAAACGGGGTTCTCCGCTTCATCCATCCCCTGACTCCATACTAGCACCAACGGGCTGCTAAAGCGTTTCGCAGAAAACACCAACGAACCTGTTTCTCACTCCAACCACAAAGCGTGCGCAGCACGAGTCTTGGCACAGCAGAACACTTCCCTTGGCATGCCCTTTGCAGCCTCAATCCAAACGGGGCTCTCCGCTTCATCCATCCCCTGACTCCATACTAGCACCAACGGGCTGCTAAAGCGTTTCGCAGAAAACACCAAGGAACCTGTTTCTCACTCCAACCAAAAAGCGTGCGCAGCACGAGTCTTGGCACAGCAGAACACTTCCCTTGGCATGCCCTTTGCAGCCTCACTCCATACGGGGCTCTCCGCTTCATCCATCCCCTGACTCCATACTAGCACCAACGGGCTGCTAAAGAGTTTCGCAGAAAACACCAAGGAACCTGTTTCTCACTCCACCCACAAAGCGTGCGCAGCATGAATCGTGGCACAGCAGAACACTTCCCCTGGCATGCCCTTGCAGCCTCACTCCAAACGGGGCTCTCCGCTTCATCCATCCCCTGACTCCATACTAGCACCAACGGGCTGCTAAAGCGTTTCGCAGAAAACACCAAGGAACCTGTTTCTCACTCCAACCACAAAGCGTGCGCAGCACGAGTCTTGGCACAGCAGAACACTTCCCTTGGCATGCCCTTTGCAGCCTCACTCCAAACGGGGCTCTCCGCTTCATCCATCCCCTGACTCCATACTAGCACCAACGGGCTGCTAAAGCGTTTCGCAGAAAACACCAAGGAACCTGTTTCCCACTCCAACCACAAACCGTGCGCAGCATGAATCTTGGCACAGCAGAACACTTCCCTTGGCATGCCCTTTGCAGCCTCACTCCAAACGGGGCTCTCCGCTTCATCCATCCCCTGACTCCATACTAGCACCAACGGGCTGCTAAAGCGTTTCGCAGAAAACACCAAGGAACCTGTTTCTCACTCCAACCACAAAGCGTGCGCAGCACGAGTCTTGGCACAGCAGAACACTTCCCTTGGCATGCCCTTTGCAGCCTCACTCCAAACGGGGCTCTCCGCTTCATCCATCCCCTTACTCCATACTAGCACCAACGGGCTGCTAAAGCGTTTCGCAGAAAACACCAAGGAACCTGTTTCTCATTCCACTCACAAAGCGTGCGCAGCAAGAATCTTGGCACAGCAGAACACTTCCCCTGGCATGCCCTTTGCAGCCTCACTCCAAACGGGGCTCTCCGCTTCATTCATCCCCTGACTCCATACTAGCACCAACGGGCTGCTAAAGCGTTTCGCAGAAAACACCAAGGAACCTGTTTCTCACTCCAACCACAAAACGTGCGAAGGATGAATCTTGGCACAGCAGAACACTTCCCTTGGCATGCCCTTTGCAGCCTCACTCCAAACGGGGCTCTCCGCTTCATCCATCCCCTGACTCCATACTAGCACCAACGGGCTGCTAAAGCGTTTCGCAGAAAACACCAAGGAACCTGTTTCTCACTCCAACCACAAAGCGTGCGCAGCATGAATCGTGGCACAGCAGAACACTTCCCCTGGCATGCCCTTGCAGCCTCACTCCAAACGGGGCTCTCCGCTTCATCCATCCCCTGACTCCATACTAGCACCAACGGGCTGCTAAAGCGTTTCGCAGAAAACACCAAGGAACCTGTTTCTCACTCCAACCACAAAACGTGCGAAGGATGAATCTTGGCACAGCAGAACACTTCCCTTGGCATGCCCTTTGCAGCCTCACTCCAAACGGGGCTCTCCGCTTCATCCATCCCCTGACTCCATACTAGCACCAACGGGCTGCTAAAGCGTTTCGCAGAAAACACCAAGGAACCTGTTTCCCACTCCAACCACAAAGCGTGCGCAGCACGAGTCTTGGCACAGCAGAACACTTCCCTTGGCATGCCCTTTGCAGCCTCACTCCAAACGGGGCTCTCCGCTTCATCCATCCCCTGACTCCATACTAGCACCAACGGGCTGCTAAAGCGTTTCGCAGAAAACACCAAGGAACCTGTTTCTCACTCCAACCACAAAGCGTGCGCAGCATGAATCTTGGCACAGCAGAACACTTCCCTTGGCATGCCCTTTGCAGCCTCACTCCAAACGGGGCTCTCCGCTTCATCCATCCCCTGACTCCATACTAGCACCAACGGGCTGCTAAAGCGTTTTGCAGAAAACACCAAGGAACCTGTTTCTCACTCCAACCACAAAACGTGCGAAGGATGAATCTTGGCACAGCAGAACACTTCCCTTGGCATGCCCTTTGCAGCCTCACTCCAAACGGGGCTCTCCGCTTCATCCATCCCCTGACTCCATACTAGCACCAACGGGCTGCTAAAGCGTTTCGCAGAAAACACCAAGGAACCTGTTTCCCACTCCAACCACAAAGCGTGCGCAGCACGAGTCTTGGCACAGCAGAACACTTCCCTTGGCATGCCCTTTGCAGCCTCACTCCAAACGGGGCTCTCCGCTTCATCCATCCCCTGACTCCATACTAGCACCAACGGGCTGCTAAAGCGTTTCGCAGAAAACACCAAGGAACCTGTTTCTCACTCCAACCACAAAGCGTGCGCAGCATGAATCTTGGCACAGCAGAACACTTCCCTTGGCATGCCCTTTGCAGCCTCACTCCAAACGGGGCTCTCCGCTTCATCCATCCCCTGACTCCATACTAGCACCAACGGGCTGCTAAAGCGTTTCGCAGAAAACACCAAGGAACCTGTTTCTCACTCCAACCACAAAGCGTGCGCAGCACGAGTCTTGGCACAGCAGAATACTTCCCTTGGCATGCCCTTTGCAGCCTCACTCCAAACGGGGTTCTCCGCTTCATCCATCCCCTGACTCCATACTAGCACCAACGGGCTGCTAAAGCGTTTCGCAGAAAACACCAACGAACCTGTTTCTCACTCCAACCACAAAGCGTGCGCAGCACGAGTCTTGGCACAGTAGAACACTTCCCTTGGCATGCCCTTTGCAGCCTCAATCCAAACGGGGCTCTCCGCTTCATCCATCCCCTGACTCCATACTAGCACCAACGGGCTGCTAAAGAGTTTCGCAGAAAACACCAAGGAACCTGTTTCTCACTCCACCCACAAAGCGTGCGCAGCATGAATCGTGGCACAGCAGAACACTTCCCCTGGCATGCCCTTGCAGCCTCACTCCAAACGGGGCTCTCCGCTTCATCCATCCCCTGACTCCATACTAGCACCAACGGGCTGCTAAAGCGTTTCGCAGAAAACACCAAGGAACCTGTTTCTCACTCCAACCACAAAGCGTGCGCAGCACGAGTCTTGGCACAGCAGAACACTTCCCTTGGCATGCCCTTTGCAGCCTCACTCCAAACGGGGCTCTCCGCTTCATCCATCCCCTGACTCCATACTAGCACCAACGGGCTGCTAAAGCGTTTCGCAGAAAACACCAAGGAACCTGTTTCCCACTCCAACCACAAAGAATGCGCAGCATGAATCTTGGCACAGCAGAACACTTCCCTTGGCATGCCCTTTGCAGCCTCACTCCAAACGGGGCTCTCCGCTTCATCCATCCCCTGACTCCATACTAGCACCAACGGGCTGCTAAAGCGTTTCGCAGAAAACACCAAGGAACCTGTTTCTCACTCCACCCACAAAGCGTGCGCAGCATGAATCTTGGCACAGCAGAACACTTCCCCTGGCATGCCCTTTGCAGCCTCACTCCAAACGGGGCTCTCCGCTTCATCCATCCCCTGACTCCATACTAGCACCAACGGGCTGCTAAAGCGTTTCGCAGAAAACACCAAGGAACCTGTTTCTCAATCCAACCACAAAGCGTGCGCAGCATGAATCTTGGCACAGCAGAACACTTCCCTTGGCATGCCCTTTGCAGCCTCACTCCAAACGGGGCTCTCCGCTTCATCCATCCCCTGACTCCATACTAGCACCAACGGGCTGCTAAAGCGTTTCGCAGAAAACACCAAGGAACCTGTTTCTCACTCCAACCACAAAGCGTGCGCAGCATGAATCTTGGCACAGCAGAACACTTCCCTTGGCATGCCCTTTGCAGCCTCACTCCAAACGGGGCTCTCCGCTTCATCCATCCCCTGACTCCATACTAGCACCAACGGGCTGCTAAAGCGTTTCGCAGAAAACACCAAGGAACCTGTTTCCCACTCCAACCACAAACCGTGCGCAACATGAATCTTGGCACAGCAGAACACTTCCCCTGGCATGCCCTTTGCAGCCTCACTCCAAACGGGGCTCTCCGCTTCATCCATCCCCTGACTCCATACTAGCACCAACGGGCTGCTAAAGCGTTTCGCAGAAAACACCAAGGAACCTGTTTCTCAATCCAACCACAAAGCGTGCGCAGCATGAATCTTGGCACAGCAGAACACTTCCCTTGGCATGCCCTTTGCAGCCTCACTCCAAACGGGGCTCTCCGCTTCATCCATCCCCTGACTCCATACTAGCACCAACGGGCTGCTAAAGCGTTTCGCAGAAAACACCAAGGAACCTGTTTCTCACTCCACCCACAAAGCGTGCGCAGCATGAATCTTGGTACAGCAGAACACTTCCCCTGGCATGCCCTTTGCAGCCTCACTCCAAACGGGGCTCTCCGCTTCATCCATCCCCTGACTCCATACTAGCACCAACGGGCTGCTAAAGCGTTTCGCAGAAAACACCAAGGAACCTGTTTCTCAATCCAACCACAAAGCGTGCGCAGCATGAATCTTGGCACAGCAGAACACTTCCCTTGGCATGCCCTTTGCAGCCTCACTCCAAACGGGGCTCTCCGCTTCATCCATCCCCTGACTCCATACTAGCACCAACGGGCTGCTAAAGCGTTTCGCAGAAAACACCAAGGAACCTGTTTCTCACTCCAACCACAAAGCGTGCGCAGCATGAATCTTGGCACAGCAGAACACTTCCCTTGGCATGCCCTTTGCAGCCTCACTCCAAACGGGGCTCTCCGCTTCATCCATCCCCTGACTCCATACTAGCACCAACGGGCTGCTAAAGCGTTTCGCAGAAAACACCAAGGAACCTGTTTCCCACTCCAACCACAAACCGTGCGCAGCATGAATCTTGGCACAGCAGAACACTTCCCTTGGCATGCCCTTTGCAGCCTCACTCCAAACGGGGCTCTCCGCTTCATCCATCCCCTGACTCCATACTAGCACCAACGGGCTGCTAAAGCGTTTCGCAGAAAACACCAAGGAACCTGTTTCTCACTCCAACCACAAAGCGTGCGCAGCACGAGTCTTGGCACAGGAGAACACTTCCCTTGGCATGCCCTTTGCAGCCTCACTCCAAACGGGGCTCTCCGCTTCATCCATCCCCTTACTCCATACTAGCACCAACGGGCTGCTAAAGCGTTTCGCAGAAAACACCAAGGAACCTGTTTCTCATTCCACTCACAAAGCGTGCGCAGCAAGAATCTTGGCACAGCAGAACACTTCCCTTGGCATGCCCTTTGCAGCCTCACTCCAAACGGGGCTCTCCGCTTCATTCATCCCCTGACTCCATACTAGCACCAACGGGCTGCTAAAGTGTTTCACAGAAAACACCAACGAACCTGTTTCTCACTCCAACCACAAAACGTGCGAAGGATGAATCTTGGCACAGCAGAACACTTCCCTTGGCATGCCCTTTGCAGCCTCACTCCAAACGGGGCTCTCCGCTTCATCCATCCCCTGACTCCATACTAGCACCAACGGCCTGCTAAAGCGTTTCGCAGAAAACACCAAGGAACCTGTTTCTCACTCCAACCACAAAGCGTGCGCAGCATGAATCGTGGCACAGCAGAACACTTCCCCTGGCATGCCCTTGCAGCCTCACTCCAAACGGGGCTCTCCGCTTCATCCATCCCCTGACTCCATACTAGCACCAACGGGCTGCTAAAGCGTTTCGCAGAAAACACCAAGGAACCTGTTTCTCACTCCAACCACAAAACGTGCGAAGGATGAATCTTGGCACAGCAGAACACTTCCCTTGGCATGCCCTTTGCAGCCTCACTCCAAACGGGGCTCTCCGCTTCATCCATCCCCTGACTCCATACTAGCACCAACGGGCTGCTAAAGCGTTTCGCAGAAAACACCAAGGAACCTGTTTCCCACTCCAACCACAAAGCGTGCGCAGCACGAGTCTTGGCACAGCAGAACACTTCCCTTGGCATGCCCTTTGCAGCCTCACTCCAAACGGGGCTCTCCGCTTCATCCATCCCCTGACTCCATACTAGCACCAACGGGCTGCTAAAGCGTTTCGCAGAAAACACCAAGGAACCTGTTTCCCACTCCAACCACAAAGCGTGCGCAGCACGAGTCTTGGCACAGCAGAACACTTCCCTTGGCATGCCCTTTGCAGCCTCACTCCAAACGGGGCTCTCCGCTTCATCCATCCCCTGACTCCATACTAGCACCAACGGGCTGCTAAAGCGTTTCGCAGAAAACACCAAGGAACCTGTTTCTCACTCCAACCACAAAGCGTGCGCAGCACGAGTCTTGGCACAGCAGAATACTTCCCTTGGCATGCCCTTTGCAGCCTCACTCCAAACGGGGTTCTCCGCTTCATCCATCCCCTGACTCCATACTAGCACCAACGGGCTGCTAAAGCGTTTCGCAGAAAACACCAACGAACCTGTTTCTCACTCCAACCACAAAGCGTGCGCAGCACGAGTCTTGGCACAGCAGAACACTTCCCTTGGCATGCCCTTTGCAGCCTCACTCCAAACGGGGCTCTCCGCTTCATCCATCCCCTGACTCCATACTAGCACCAACGGGCTGCTAAAGCGTTTCGCAGAAAACACCAAGGAACCTGTTTCTCACTCCAACCAAAAAGCGTGCGCAGCACGAGTCTTGGCACAGCAGAACACTTCCCTTGGCATGCCCTTTGCAGCCTCACTCCATACGGGGCTCTCCGCTTCATCCATCCCCTGACTCCATACTAGCACCAACGGGCTGCTAAAGAGTTTCGCAGAAAACACCAAGGAACCTGTTTCTCACTCCACCCACAAAGCGTGCGCAGCATGAATCGTGGCACAGCAGAACACTTCCCCTGGCATGCCCTTGCAGCCTCACTCCAAACGGGGCTCTCCGCTTCATCCATCCCCTGACTCCATACTAGCACCAACGGGCTGCTAAAGCGTTTCGCAGAAAACACCAAGGAACCTGTTTCTCACTCCAACCACAAAGCGTGCGCAGCACGAGTCTTGGCACAGCAGAACACTTCCCTTGGCATGCCCTTTGCAGCCTCACTCCAAACGGGGCTCTCCGCTTCATCCATCCCCTGACTCCATACTAGCACCAACGGGCTGCTAAAGCGTTTCGCAGAAAACACCAAGGAACCTGTTTCCCACTCCAACCACAAACCGTGCGCAGCATGAATCTTGGCACAGCAGAACACTTCCCTTGGCATGCCCTTTGCAGCCTCACTCCAAACGGGGCTCTCCGCTTCATCCATCCCCTGACTCCATACTAGCACCAACGGGCTGCTAAAGCGTTTCGCAGAAAACACCAAGGAACCTGTTTCTCACTCCAACCACAAAGCGTGCGCAGCAAGAATCTTGGCACAGCAGAACACTTCCCTTGGCATGCCCTTTGCAGCCTCACTCCAAACGGGGCTCTCCGCTTCATCCATCCCCTGACTCCATACTAGCACCAACGGGCTGCTAAAGCGTTTCGCAGAAAACACCAAGGAACCTGTTTCTCATTCCACTCACAAAGCGTGCGCAGCAAGAATCTTGGCACAGCAGAACACTTCCCCTGGCACGCCCTTTGCAGCCTCACTCCAAACGGGGCTCTCCGCTTCATCCATCCCCTGACTCCATACTAGCACCAACGGGCTGCTAAAGCGTTTCGCAGAAAACACCAACGAACCTGTTTCTCACTCCAACCACAAAGCGTGCGCAGCACGAGTCTTGGCACAGCAGAACACTTCCCTTGGCATGCCCTTTGCAGCCTCACTCCAAACGGGGCTCTCCGCTTCATCCATCCCCTGACTCCATACTAGCACCAACGGGCTGCTAAAGCGTTTCGCAGAAAACACCAAGGAACCTGTTTCTCACTCCAACCAAAAAGCGTGCGCAGCACGAGTCTTGGCACAGCAGAACACTTCCCTTGGCATGCCCTTTGCAGCCTCACTCCATACGGGGCTCTCCGCTTCATCCATCCCCTGACTCCATACTAGCACCAACGGGCTGCTAAAGAGTTTCGCAGAAAACACCAAGGAACCTGTTTCTCACTCCACCCACAAAGCGTGCGCAGCATGAATCGTGGCACAGCAGAACACTTCCCCTGGCATGCCCTTGCAGCCTCACTCCAAACGGGGCTCTCCGCTTCATCCATCCCCTGACTCCATACTAGCACCAACGGGCTGCTAAAGCGTTTCGCAGAAAACACCAAGGAACCTGTTTCTCACTCCAACCACAAAGCGTGCGCAGCACGAGTCTTGGCACAGCAGAACACTTCCCTTGGCATGCCCTTTGCAGCCTCACTCCAAACGGGGCTCTCCGCTTCATCCATCCCCTGACTCCATACTAGCACCAACGGGCTGCTAAAGCGTTTCGCAGAAAACACCAAGGAACCTGTTTCCCACTCCAACCACAAACCGTGCGCAGCATGAATCTTGGCACAGCAGAACACTTCCCTTGGCATGCCCTTTGCAGCCTCACTCCAAACGGGGCTCTCCGCTTCATCCATCCCCTGACTCCATACTAGCACCAACGGGCTGCTAAAGCGTTTCGCAGAAAACACCAAGGAACCTGTTTCTCACTCCAACCACAAAGCGTGCGCAGCAAGAATCTTGGCACAGCAGAACACTTCCCTTGGCATGCCCTTTGCAGCCTCACTCCAAACGGGGCTCTCCGCTTCATCCATCCCCTTACTCCATACTAGCACCAACGGGCTGCTAAAGCGTTTCGCAGAAAACACCAAGGAACCTGTTTCTCATTCCACTCACAAAGCGTGCGCAGCAAGAATCTTGGCACAGCAGAACACTTCCCCTGGCATGCCCTTTGCAGCCTCACTCCAAACGGGGCTCTCCGCTTCATTCATCCCCTGACTCCATACTAGCACCAACGGGCTGCTAAAGCGTTTCGCAGAAAACACCAACGAACCTGTTTCTCACTCCAACCACAAAACGTGCGAAGGATGAATCTTGGCACAGCAGAACACTTCCCTTGGCATGCCCTTTGCAGCCTCACTCCAAACGGGGCTCTCCGCTTCATCCATCCCCTTACTCCATACTAGCACCAACGGGCTGCTAAAGCGTTTCGCAGAAAACACCAAGGAACCTGTTTCTCATTCCACTCACAAAGCGTGCGCAGCAAGAATCTTGGCACAGCAGAACACTTCCCCTGGCATGCCCTTTGCAGCCTCACTCCAAACGGGGCTCTCCGCTTCATTCATCCCCTGACTCCATACTAGCACCAACGGGCTGCTAAAGCGTTTCGCAGAAAACACCAACGAACCTGTTTCTCACTCCAACCACAAAACGTGCGAAGGATGAATCTTGGCACAGCAGAACACTTCCCTTGGCATGCCCTTTGCAGCCTCACTCCAAACGGGGCTCTCCGCTTCATCCATCCCCTGACTCCATACTAGCACCAACGGGCTGCTAAAGCGTTTCGCAGAAAACACCAAGGAACCTGTTTCCCACTCCAACCACAAACCGTGCGCAGCATGAATCTTGGCACAGCAGAACACTTCCCTTGGCATGCCCTTTGCAGCCTCACTCCAAACGGGGCTCTCCGCTTCATCCATCCCCTGACTCCATACTAGCACCAACGGGCTGCTAAAGCGTTTCGCAGAAAACACCAAGGAACCTGTTTCTCACTCCAACCACAAAGCGTGCGCAGCAAGAATCTTGGCACAGCAGAACACTTCCCTTGGCATGCCCTTTGCAGCCTCACTCCAAACGGGGCTCTCCGCTTCATCCATCCCCTTACTCCATACTAGCACCAACGGGCTGCTAAAGCGTTTCGCAGAAAACACCAAGGAACCTGTTTCTCATTCCACTCACAAAGCGTGCGCAGCAAGAATCTTGGCACAGCAGAACACTTCCCCTGGCATGCCCTTTGCAGCCTCACTCCAAACGGGGCTCTCCGCTTCATTCATCCCCTGACTCCATACTAGCACCAACGGGCTGCTAAAGCGTTTCGCAGAAAACACCAACGAACCTGTTTCTCACTCCAACCACAAAACGTGCGAAGGATGAATCTTGGCACAGCAGAACACTTCCCTTGGCATGCCCTTTGCAGCCTCACTCCAAACGGGGCTCTCCGCTTCATCCATCCCCTGACTCCATACTAGCACCAACGGGCTGCTAAAGCGTTTCGCAGAAAACACCAAGGAACCTGTTTCTCACTCCAACCACAAAGCGTGCGCAGCATGAATCTTGGCACAGCAGAACACTTCCCTTGGCATGCCCTTTGCAGCCTCACTCCAAACGGGGCTCTCCGCTTCATCCATCCCCTGACTCCATACTAGCACCAACGGGCTGCTAAAGCGTTTCGCAGAAAACACCAAGGAACCTGTTTCTCACTCCAACCACAAAACGTGCGAAGGATGAATCTTGGCACAGCAGAACACTTCCCTTGGCATGCCCTTTGCAGCCTCACTCCAAACGGGGCTCTCCGCTTCATCCATCCCCTGACTCCATACTAGCACCAACGGGCTGCTAAAGCGTTTCGCAGAAAACACCAAGGAACCTGTTTCTCACTCCAACCACAAAGCGTGCGCAGCATGAATCTTGGCACAGCAGAACACTTCCCTTGGCATGCCCTTTGCAGCCTCACTCCAAACGGGGCTCTCCGCTTCATCCATCCCCTGACTCCATACTAGCACCAACGGGCTGCTAAAGCGTTTCGCAGAAAACACCAAGGAACCTGTTTCTCACTCCAACCACAAAGCGTGCGCAGCATGAATCTTGGCACAGCAGAACACTTCCCTTGGCATGCCCTTTGCAGCCTCACTCCAAACGGGGCTCTCCGCTTCATCCATCCCCTGACTCCATACTAGCACCAACGGGCTGCTAAAGCGTTTCGCAGAAAACACCAAGGAACCTGTTTCTCACTCCAACCACAAAACGTGCGAAGGATGAATCTTGGCACAGCAGAACACTTCCCTTGGCATGCCCTTTGCAGCCTCACTCCAAACGGGGCTCTCCGCTTCATCCATCCCCTGACTCCATACTAGCACCAACGGGCTGCTAAAGCGTTTCGCAGAAAACACCAAGGAACCTGTTTCTCACTCCAACCACAAAGCGTGCGCAGCATGAATCTTGGCACAGCAGAACACTTCCCTTGGCATGCCCTTTGCAGCCTCACTCCAAACGGGGCTCTCCGCTTCATCCATCCCCTGACTCCATACTAGCACCAACGGGCTGCTAAAGCGTTTCGCAGAAAACACCAAGGAACCTGTTTCTCACTCCAACCACAAAGCGTGCGCAGCATGAATCTTGGCACAGCAGAACACTTCCCTTGGCATGCCCTTTGCAGCCTCACTCCAAACGGGGCTCTCCGCTTCATCCATCCCCTGACTCCATACTAGCACCAACGGGCTGCTAAAGCGTTTCGCAGAAAACACCAAGGAACCTGTTTCTCACTCCAACCACAAAGCATGCGCAGCATGAATCTTGGAACAGCAGAACACTTCCCTTGGCATGCCCTTTGCAGCCTCACTCCAAACGGGGCTCTCCGCTTCATCCATCCCCTGACTCCATACTAGCACCAACGGGCTGCTAAAGCGTTTCGCAGAAAACACCAAGGAACTTGTTTCCCACTCCAACCACAAAACGTGCGCAGCATGAATCTTGGCACAGCAGAAAACTTCCCTTGGCATGCCCTTTGCAGCCTCACTCCAAACGGGGCTCTCCGCTTCATCCATCCCCTGACTCCATACTAGCACCAACGGGCTGCTAAAGCGTTTCGCAGAAAACACCAAGGAACCTGTTTCTCACTCCAACCACAAAGCGTGCGCAGCACGAGTCTTGGCACAGCAGAACACTTCCCTTGGCATGCCCTTTGCAGCCTCACTCCAAACGGGGTTCTCCGCTTCATCCATCCCCTGACTCCATACTAGCACCAACGGGCTGCTAAAGCGTTTCGCAGAAAACACCAACGAACCTGTTTCTCACTCCAACCACAAAGCGTGCGCAGCACGAGTCTTGGCACAGCAGAACACTTCCCTTGGCATGCCCTTTGCAGCCTCAATCCAAACGGGGCTCTCCGCTTCATCCATCCCCTGACTCCATACTAGCACCAACGGGCTGCTAAAGCGTTTCGCAGAAAACACCAAGGAACCTGTTTCTCACTCCAACCAAAAAGCGTGCGCAGCACGAGTCTTGGCACAGCAGAACACTTCCCTTGGCATGCCCTTTGCAGCCTCACTCCATACGGGGCTCTCCGCTTCATCCATCCCCTGACTCCATACTAGCACCAACGGGCTGCTAAAGAGTTTCGCAGAAAACACCAAGGAACCTGTTTCTCACTCCACCCACAAAGCGTGCGCAGCATGAATCGTGGCACAGCAGAACACTTCCCCTGGCATGCCCTTGCAGCCTCACTCCAAACGGGGCTCTCCGCTTCATCCATCCCCTGACTCCATACTAGCACCAACGGGCTGCTAAAGCGTTTCGCAGAAAACACCAAGGAACCTGTTTCTCACTCCAACCACAAAGCGTGTGCAGCACGAGTCTTGGCACAGCAGAACACTTCCCTTGGCATGCCCTTTGCAGCCTCACTCCAAACGGGGCTCTCCGCTTCATCCATCCCCTGACTCCATACTAGCACCAACGGGCTGCTAAAGCGTTTCGCAGAAAACACCAAGGAACCTGTTTCCCACTCCAACCACAAAGCGTGCGCAGCATGAATCTTGGCACAGCAGAACACTTCCCTTGGCATGCCCTTTGCAGCCTCACTCCAAACGGGGCTCTCCGCTTCATCCATCCCCTGACTCCATACTAGCACCAACGGGCTGCTAAAGCGTTTCGCAGAAAACACCAAGGAACCTGTTTCTCACTCCAAACCACAAAGCGTGCGCAGCACGAGTCTTGGCACAGCAGAACACTTCCCTTGGCATGCCCTTTGCAGCCTCACTCCAAACGGGGCTCTCCGCTTCATCCATCCCCTTACTCCATACTAGCACCAACGGGCTGCTAAAGCGTTTCGCAGAAAACACCAAGGAACCTGTTTCTCATTCCACTCACAAAGCGTGCGCAGCAAGAATCTTGGCACAGCAGAACACTTCCCCTGGCATGCCCTTTGCAGCCTCACTCCAAACGGGGCTCTCCGCTTCATTCATCCCCTGACTCCATACTAGCACCAACGGGCTGCTAAAGCGTTTCGCAGAAAACACCAAGGAACCTGTTTCTCACTCCAACCACAAAACGTGCGAAGGATGAATCTTGGCACAGCAGAACACTTCCCTTGGCATGCCCTTTGCAGCCTCACTCCAAACGGGGCTCTCCGCTTCATCCATCCCCTGACTCCATACTAGCACCAACGGGCTGCTAAAGCGTTTCGCAGAAAACACCAAGGAACCTGTTTCTCACTCCAACCACAAAGCGTGCGCAGCATGAATCTTGGCACAGCAGAACACTTCCCTTGGCATGCCCTTTGCAGCCTCACTCCAAACGGGGCTCTCCGCTTCATCCATCCCCTGACTCCATACTAGCACCAACGGGCTGCTAAAGCGTTTCGCAGAAAACACCAAGGAACCTGTTTCTCACTCCAACCACAAAACGTGCGAAGGATGAATCTTGGCACAGCAGAACACTTCCCTTGGCATGCCCTTTGCAGCCTCACTCCAAACGGGGCTCTCCGCTTCATCCATCCCCTGGCTCCATACTAGCACCAACGGGCTGCTAAAGCGTTTCGCAGAAAACACCAAGGAACCTGTTTCTCACTCCAACCACAAAGCGTGCGCAGCATGAATCTTGGCACAGCAGAACACTTCCTTGGCATGCCCTTTGCAGCCTCACTCCAAACGGGGCTCTCCGCTTCATCCATCCCCTGACTCCATACTAGCACCAACGGGCTGCTAAAGCGTTTCGCAGAAAACACCAAGGAACCTGTTTCTCACTCCAACCACAAAGCGTGCGCAGCATGAATCTTGGCACAGCAGAACACTTCCCTTGGCATGCCCTTTGCAGCCTCACTCCAAACGGGGCTCTCCGCTTCATCCATCCCCTGACTCCATACTAGCACCAACGGGCTGCTAAAGCGTTTCGCAGAAAACACCAAGGAACCTGTTTCTCACTCCAACCACAAAGCATGCGCAGCATGAATCTTGGAACAGCAGAACACTTCCCTTGGCATGCCCTTTGCAGCCTCACTCCAAACGGGGCTCTCCGCTTCATCCATCCCCTGACTCCATACTAGCACCAACGGGCTGCTAAAGCGTTTCGCAGAAAACACCAAGGAACTTGTTTCCCACTCCAACCACAAAACGTGCGCAGCATGAATCTTGGCACAGCAGAAAACTTCCCTTGGCATGCCCTTTGCAGCCTCACTCCAAACGGGGCTCTCCGCTTCATCCATCCCCTGACTCCATACTAGCACCAACGGGCTGCTAAAGCGTTTCGCAGAAAACACCAAGGAACCTGTTTCTCACTCCAACCACAAAGCGTGCGCAGCACGAGTCTTGGCACAGCAGAACACTTCCCTTGGCATGCCCTTTGCAGCCTCACTCCAAACGGGGTTCTCCGCTTCATCCATCCCCTGACTCCATACTAGCACCAACGGGCTGCTAAAGCGTTTCGCAGAAAACACCAACGAACCTGTTTCTCACTCCAACCACAAAGCGTGCGCAGCACGAGTCTTGGCACAGCAGAACACTTCCCTTGGCATGCCCTTTGCAGCCTCAATCCAAACGGGGCTCTCCGCTTCATCCATCCCCTGACTCCATACTAGCACCAACGGGCTGCTAAAGCGTTTCGCAGAAAACACCAAGGAACCTGTTTCTCACTCCAACCAAAAAGCGTGCGCAGCACGAGTCTTGGCACAGCAGAACACTTCCCTTGGCATGCCCTTTGCAGCCTCACTCCATACGGGGCTCTCCGCTTCATCCATCCCCTGACTCCATACTAGCACCAACGGGCTGCTAAAGAGTTTCGCAGAAAACACCAAGGAACCTGTTTCTCACTCCAACCACAAAGCGTGTGCAGCACGAGTCTTGGCACAGCAGAACACTTCCCTTGGCATGCCCTTTGCAGCCTCACTCCAAACGGGGCTCTCCGCTTCATCCATCCCCTGACTCCATACTAGCACCAACGGGCTGCTAAAGCGTTTCGCAGAAAACACCAAGGAACCTGTTTCCCACTCCAACCACAAAGCGTGCGCAGCATGAATCTTGGCACAGCAGAACACTTCCCTTGGCATGCCCTTTGCAGCCTCACTCCAAACGGGGCTCTCCGCTTCATCCATCCCCTGACTCCATACTAGCACCAACGGGCTGCTAAAGCGTTTCGCAGAAAACACCAAGGAACCTGTTTCTCACTCCAACCACAAAGCGTGCGCAGCACGAGTCTTGGCACAGCAGAACACTTCCCTTGGCATGCCCTTTGCAGCCTCACTCCAAACGGGGCTCTCCGCTTCATCCATCCCCTTACTCCATACTAGCACCAACGGGCTGCTAAAGCGTTTCGCAGAAAACACCAAGGAACCTGTTTCTCATTCCACTCACAAAGCGTGCGCAGCAAGAATCTTGGCACAGCAGAACACTTCCCCTGGCATGCCCTTTGCAGCCTCACTCCAAACGGGGCTCTCCGCTTCATTCATCCCCTGACTCCATACTAGCACCAACGGGCTGCTAAAGCGTTTCGCAGAAAACACCAAGGAACCTGTTTCTCACTCCAACCACAAAACTTGCGAAGGATGAATCTTGGCACAGCAGAACACTTCCCTTGGCATGCCCTTTGCAGCCTCACTCCAAACGGGGCTCTCCGCTTCATCCATCCCCTGACTCCATACTAGCACCAACGGGCTGCTAAAGCGTTTCGCAGAAAACACCAAGGAACCTGTTTCTCACTCCAACCACAAAGCGTGCGCAGCATGAATCTTGGCACAGCAGAACACTTCCCTTGGCATGCCCTTTGCAGCCTCACTCCAAACGGGGCTCTCCGCTTCATCCATCCCCTGACTCCATACTAGCACCAACGGGCTGCTAAAGCGTTTCGCAGAAAACACCAAGGAACCTGTTTCTCACTCCAACCACAAAACGTGCGAAGGATGAATCTTGGCACAGCAGAACACTTCCCTTGGCATGCCCTTTGCAGCCTCACTCCAAACGGGGCTCTCCGCTTCATCCATCCCCTGACTCCATACTAGCACCAACGGGCTGCTAAAGCGTTTCGCAGAAAACACCAAGGAACCTGTTTCTCACTCCAACCACAAAGCGTGCGCAGCATGAATCTTGGCACAGCAGAACACTTCCCTTGGCATGCCCTTTGCAGCCTCACTCCAAACGGGGCTCTCCGCTTCATCCATCCCCTGACTCCATACTAGCACCAACGGGCTGCTAAAGCGTTTCGCAGAAAACACCAAGGAACCTGTTTCTCACTCCAACCACAAAGCGTGCGCAGCACGAGTCTTGGCACAGCAGAACACTTCCCTTGGCATGCCCTTTGCAGCCTCACTCCAAACGGGGCTCTCCGCTTCATCCATCCCCTAACTCCATCCTAGCACCAACGGGCTGCTAAAGTGTTTCGCAGAAAACACCAAGGAACCTGTTTCTCACTCCAACCACAAAGCGTGCGCAGCACGAGTCTTGGCACAGCAGAACACTTCTCTTGGCATGCGCTTTGCAGCCTCACTCCAAATGGGGCTCTCCGCTTCATCCATCCCCTGACTCCATACTAGCACCAACGGGCTGCTAAAGCGTTTCGCAGAAAACACCAAGGAACCTGTTTCTCACTCCAACCACAAACCGTGCGCAGCATGAATCTTGGCACAGCAGAACACTTCCCATGGCATGCCCTTTGCAGCCTCACTCCAAACGGGGCTCTCCGCTTCATCCATCCCCTGACTCCATACTAGCACCAACGGGCTGCTAAAGCGTTTCGCAGAAAACACCAAGGAACCTGTTTCTCACTCCAACCACAAAGCATGCGCAGCATGAATCTTGGAACAGCAGAACACTTCCCTTGGCATGCCCTTTGCAGCCTCACTCCAAACGGGGCTCTCCGCTTCATCCATCCCCTGACTCCATACTAGCACCAACGGGCTGCTAAAGCGTTTCGCAGAAAACACCAAGGAACCTGTTTCCCACTCCAACCACAAAGCGTGCGCAGCACGAGTCTTGGCACAGCAGAACACTTCCATTGGCATGCCCTTTGCAGCCTCACTCCAAATGGGGCTCTCCGCTTCATCCATCCCCTGACTCCATACTAGCACCAACGGGCTGCTAAAGCGTTTCGCAGAAAACACCAAGGAACCTGAATCTCACTCCAACCACAAAGCGTGCACAGCACGAGTCTTGGCACAGCAGAACACTTCCCTTGGCATGCCCTTTGCAGCCTCACTCCAAACGGGGCTCTCCGCTTCATCCATCCCCTGACTCCATACTAGCACCAACGGGCTGCTAAAGCGTTTCGCAGAAAACACCAAGGAACCTGTTTCCCACTCCAACCACAAAGCGTGCGCAGCACGAGTCTTGGCACAGCAGAACACTTCCCTTGGCATGCCCTTTGCAGCCTCACTCCAAACGGGGCTCTCCGCTTCATCCATCCCCTGACTCCATACTAGCACCAATGGGCTGCTAAAGCGTTTCGCAGAAAACACCAAGGAACCTGTTTCTCACTCCAACCACAAAGCGTGCGCAGCATGAATCTTGGCACAGCAGAACACTTCCCTTGGCATGCCCTTTGCAGCCTCACTCCAAACGGGGCTCTCCGCTTCATCCATCCCCTGACTCCATACTAGCACGAACGGGCTGCTAAAGCGTTTCGCAGAAAACACCAAGGAACCTGTTTCTCACTCCAACCACAAAGCGTGCGCAGCACGAGTCTTGGCACAGCAGAACACTTCCCTTGGCATGCCCTTTGCAGCCTCACTCCAAACGGGGCTCTCCGCTTCATCCATCCCCTGACTCCATACTAGCACCAACGGGCTGCTAAAGCGTTTCGCAGAAAACACCAAGGAACCTGTTTCTCACTCCAACCACAAAACGTGCGAAGGATGAATCTTGGCACAGCAGAACACTTCCCTTGGCATGCCCTTTGCAGCCTCACTCCAAACGGGGCTCTCCGCTTCATCCATCCCCTGACTCCATACTAGCACCAACGGGCTGCTAAAGCGTTTCGCAGAAAACACCAAGGAACCTGTTTCTCACTCCAACCACAAAGCGTGCGCAGCATGAATCTTGGCACAGCAGAACACTTCCCTTGGCATGCCCTTTGCAGCCTCACTCCAAACGGGGCTCTCCGCTGCATCCATCTCCTGACTCCATACTAGCACCAACGGGCTGCTAAAGCGTTTCGCAGAAAACACCAAGGAACCTGTTTCTCACTCCAACCACAAAACGTGCGCAGCATAAATCTTGGCACAGCAGAACACTTCCCTTGGCATGCCCTTTGCAGCCTCACTCCAAACGGGGCTCTCCGCTTCATCCATCCCCTGACTCCATACTAGCACCAACGGGCTGCTAAAGCGTTTCGCAGAAAACACCAAGGAACCTGTTTCTCACTCCAACCACAAAGCGTGCGCAGCATGAATCTTGGCACAGCAGAACACTTCCCTTGGCATGCCCTTTGCAGCCTCACTCCAAACGGGGCTCTCCGCTTCATCCATCCCCTGACTCCATACTAGCACCAACGGGCTGCTAAAGCGTTTCGCAGAAAACACCAAGGAACCTGTTTCTCACTCCAACCACAAAGCGTGCGCAGCACGAGTCTTGGCACAGCAGAACACTTCCCTTGGCATGCCCTTTGCAGCCTCACTCCAAACGGGGCTCTCCGCTTCATCCATCCCCTAACTCCATCCTAGCACCAACGGGCTGCTAAAGTGTTTCGCAGAAAACACCAAGGAACCTGTTTCTCACTCCAACCACAAAGCGTGCGCAGCACGAGTCCTGGCACAGCAGAACACTTCTCTTGGCATGCGCTTTGCAGCCTCACTCCAAATGGGGCTCTCCGCTTCATCCATCCCCTGACTCCATACTAGCACCAACGGGCTGCTAAAGCGTTTCGCAGAAAACACCAAGGAACCTGTTTCTCACTCCAACCACAAACCGTGCGCAGCATGAATCTTGGCACAGCAGAACACTTCCCATGGCATGCCCTTTGCAGCCTCACTCCAAACGGGGCTCTCCGCTTCATCCATCCCCTGACTCCATACTAGCACCAACGGGCTGCTAAAGCGTTTCGCAGAAAACACCAAGGAACCTGTTTCTCACTCCAACCACAAAGCATGCGCAGCATGAATCTTGGAACAGCAGAACACTTCCCTTGGCATGCCCTTTGCAGCCTCACTCCAAACGGGGCTCTCCGCTTCATCCATCCCCTGACTCCATACTAGCACCAACGGGCTGCTAAAGCGTTTCGCAGAAAACACCAAGGAACCTGTTTCCCACTCCAACCACAAAGCGTGCGCAGCACGAGTCTTGGCACAGTAGAACACTTCCATTGGCATGCCCTTTGCAGCCTCACTCCAAACGGGGCTCTCCGCTTCATCCATCCCCTGACTCCATACGAGCACCAACGGGCTGCTAAAGCGTTTCGCAGAAAACACCAAGGAACCTGTTTCCCACTCCAACCACAAAGCGTGCGCAGCATGAGTCTTGGCACAGTAGAACACTTCCCTTGGCATGTCCTTTGCAGCCTCACACCAAATGGGGCTCTCCGCTTCATCCATCCCCTGACTCCATACTAGCACCAACGGGCTGCTAAAGCGTTTCGCAGAAAACACCAAGGAACCTGAATCTCACTCCAACCACAAAGCGTGCGCAGCACGAGTCTTGGCACAGCAGAACACTTCCCTTGGCATGCCCTTTGCAGCCTCACTCCAAACGGGGCTCTCCGCTTCATCCATCCCCTGACTCCATACTAGCACCAACGGGCTGCTAAAGCGTTTCGCAGAAAACACCAAGGAACCTGTTTCCCACTCCAACCACAAAGCGTGCGCAGCACGAGTCTTGGCACAGCAGAACACTTCCATTGGCATGCCCTTTGCAGCCTCACTCCAAACGGGGCTCTCCGCTTCATCCATCCCCTGACTCCATACGAGCACCAACGGGCTGCTAAAGCGTTTCGCAGAAAACACCAAGGAACCTGTTTCCCACTCCAACCACAAAGCGTGCGCAGCATGAGTATTGGCACAGCAGAACACTTCCATTGGCATGTCCTTTGCAGCCTCACACCAAATGGGGCTCTCCGCTTCATCCATCCCCTGACTCCATACTAGCACCAACGGGCTGCTAAAGCGTTTCGCAGAAAACACCAAGGAACCTGAATCTCACTCCAACCACAAAGCGTGCACAGCACGAGTCTTGGCACAGCAGAACACTTCCCTTGGCATGCCCTTTGCAGCCTCACTCCAAACGGGGCTCTCCGCTTCATCCATCCCCTGACTCCATACTAGCACCAACGGGCTGCTAAAGCGTTTCGCAGAAAACACCAAGGAACCTGTTTCCCACTCCAACCACAAAGCGTGCGCAGCACGAGTCTTGGCACAGCAGAACACTTCCCTTGGCATGCCCTTTGCAGCCTCACTCCAAACGGGGCTCTCCGCTTCATCCATCCCCTGACTCCATACTAGCACCAATGGGCTGCTAAAGCGTTTCGCAGAAAACACCAAGGAACCTGTTTCTCACTCCAACCACAAAGCGTGCGCAGCATGAATCTTGGCACAGCAGAACACTTCCCTTGGCATGCCCTTTGCAGCCTCACTCCAAACGGGGCTCTCCGCTTCATCCATCCCCTGACTCCATACTAGCACCAACGGGCTGCTAAAGCGTTTCGCAGAAAACACCAAGGAACCTGTTTCTCACTCCAACCACAAAGCGTGCGCAGCACGAGTCTTGGCACAGCAGAACACTTCCCTTGGCATGCCCTTTGCAGCCTCACTCCAAACGGGGCTCTCCGCTTCATCCATCCCCTGACTCCATACTAGCACCAACGGGCTGCTAAAGCGTTTCGCAGAAAACACCAAGGAACCTGTTTCTCACTCCAACCACAAAACGTGCGAAGGATGAATCTTGGCACAGCAGAACACTTCCCTTGGCATGCCCTTTGCAGCCTCACTCCAAACGGGGCTCTCCGCTTCATCCATCCCCTGACTCCATACTAGCACCAACGGGCTGCTAAAGCGTTTCGCAGAAAACACCAAGGAACCTGTTTCTCACTCCAACCACAAAGCGTGCGCAGCATGAATCTTGGCACAGCAGAACACTTCCCTTGGCATGCCCTTTGCAGCCTCACTCCAAACGTGGCTCTCCGCTGCATCCATCTCCTGACTCCATACTAGCACCAACGGGCTGCTAAAGCGTTTCGCAGAAAACACCAAGGAACCTGTTTCTCACTCCAACCACAAAACGTGCGCAGCATAAATCTTGGCACAGCAGAACACTTCCCTTGGCATGCCCTTTGCAGCCTCACTCCAAACGGGGCTCTCCGCTTCATCCATCCCCTGACTCCATACTAGCACCAACGGGCTGCTAAAGCGTTTCGCAGAAAACACCAAGGAACCTGTTTCTCACTCCAACCACAAAGCGTGCGCAGCATGAATCTTGGCACAGCAGAACACTTCCCTTGGCATGCCCTTTGCAGCCTCACTCCAAACGGGGCTCTCCGCTTCATCCATCCCCTGACTCCATACTAGCACCAACGGGCTGCTAAAGCGTTTCGCAGAAAACACCAAGGAACCTGTTTCTCACTCCAACCACAAAGCGTGCGCAGCACGAGTCTTGGCACAGCAGAACACTTCCCTTGGCATGCCCTTTGCAGCCTCACTCCAAACGGGGCTCTCCGCTTCATCCATCCCCTAACTCCATCCTAGCACCAACGGGCTGCTAAAGTGTTTCGCAGAAAACACCAAGGAACCTGTTTCTCACTCCAACCACAAAGCGTGCGCAGCACGAGTCCTGGCACAGCAGAACACTTCTCTTGGCATGCGCTTTGCAGCCTCACTCCAAATGGGGCTCTCCGCTTCATCCATCCCCTGACTCCATACTAGCACCAACGGGCTGCTAAAGCGTTTCGCAGAAAACACCAAGGAACCTGTTTCTCACTCCAACCACAAACCGTGCGCAGCATGAATCTTGGCACAGCAGAACACTTCCCATGGCATGCCCTTTGCAGCCTCACTCCAAACGGGGCTCTCCGCTTCATCCATCCCCTGACTCCATACTAGCACCAACGGGCTGCTAAAGCGTTTCGCAGAAAACACCAAGGAACCTGTTTCTCACTCCAACCACAAAGCATGCGCAGCATGAATCTTGGAACAGCAGAACACTTCCCTTGGCATGCCCTTTGCAGCCTCACTCCAAACGGGGCTCTCCGCTTCATCCATCCCCTGACTCCATACTAGCACCAACGGGCTGCTAAAGCGTTTCGCAGAAAACACCAAGGAACCTGTTTCCCACTCCAACCACAAAGCGTGCGCAGCACGAGTCTTGGCACAGTAGAACACTTCCATTGGCATGCCCTTTGCAGCCTCACTCCAAACGGGGCTCTCCGCTTCATCCATCCCCTGACTCCATACGAGCACCAACGGGCTGCTAAAGCGTTTCGCAGAAAACACCAAGGAACCTGTTTCCCACTCCAACCACAAAGCGTGCGCAGCATGAGTCTTGGCACAGTAGAACACTTCCCTTGGCATGTCCTTTGCAGCCTCACACCAAATGGGGCTCTCCGCTTCATCCATCCCCTGACTCCATACTAGCACCAACGGGCTGCTAAAGCGTTTCGCAGAAAACACCAAGGAACCTGAATCTCACTCCAACCACAAAGCGTGCGCAGCACGAGTCTTGGCACAGCAGAACACTTCCCTTGGCATGCCCTTTGCAGCCTCACTCCAAACGGGGCTCTCCGCTTCATCCATCCCCTGACTCCATACTAGCACCAACGGGCTGCTAAAGCGTTTCGCAGAAAACACCAAGGAACCTGTTTCCCACTCCAACCACAAAGCGTGCGCAGCACGAGTCTTGGCACAGCAGAACACTTCCCTTGGCATGCCCTTTGCAGCCTCACTCCAAACGGGGCTCTCCGCTTCATCCATCCCCTGACTCCATACTAGCACCAACGGGCTGCTAAAGCGTTTCGCAGAAAACACCAACGAACCTGTTTCTCACTCCAACCACAAAGCGTGCGCAGCACGAGTCTTGGCACAGCAGAACACTTCCCTTGGCATGCCCTTTGCAGCCTCACTCCAAACGGGGCTCTCCGCTTCATCCATCCCCTGACTCCATACTAGCACCAACGGGCTGCTAAAGCGTTTCGCAGAAAACACCAAGGAACCTGAATCTCACTCCAACCACAAAGCGTGCGCAGCACGAGTCTTGGCACAGCAGAACACTTCCCTTGGCATGCCCTTTGCAGCCTCACTCCAAACGGGGCTCTCCGCTTCATCCATCCCCTGACTCCATACTAGCACCAACGGGCTGCTAAAGCGTTTCGCAGAAAACACCAAGGAACCTGTTTCTCACTCCACCCACAAAGCGTGCGCAGCATGAATCTTGGCACAGCAGAACACTTCCCCTGGCATGCCCTTTGCAGCCTCACTCCAAACGGGGCTCTCCGCTTCATCCATCCCCTGACTCCATACTAGCACCAACGGGCTGCTAAAGCGTTTCGCAGAAAACACCAACGAACCTGTTTCTCACTCCAACCATAAAGCGTGCGCAGCATGAATCTTGGCACAGCAGAACACTTCCCTTGGCATGCCCTTTGCAGCCTCACTCCAAACGGGGCTCTCCGCTTCATCCATCCCCTGACTCCATACTAGCACCAACGGGCTGCTAAAGCGTTTCGCAGAAAACACCAAGGAACCTGTTTCTCACTCCAACCACAAAGCGTGCGCAGCATGAATATTGGCACAGCAGAACACTTCCCTTGGCATGCCCTTTGCAGCCTCACTCCAAACGGGGCTCTCCGCTTCATCCATCCCCTGACTCCATATTAGCACCAACGGGCTGCTAAAGCGTTTCGCAGAAAACACCAAGGAACCTGTTTCTCACTCCAACCACAAAGCATGCGCAGCACGAGTCTTGGCACAGTAGAACACTTCCCTTGGCATGCCCTTTGCAGTCTCACTCCAAACGGGGCTCTCCGCTTCATCCATCCCCTGACTCCATACTAGCACCAACGGGCTGCTAAAGCGTTTCGCAGAAAACACCAAGGAACCTGAATCTCACTCCAACCACAAAGCGTGCGCAGCACGAGTCTTGGCACAGCAGAACACTTCCCTTGGCATGCCCTTTGCAGCCTCACTCCAAACGGGGCTCTCCGCTTCATCCATCCCCTGACTCCATACTAGCACCAACGGGCTGCTAAAGCGTTTCGCAGAAAACACCAAGGAACCTGTTTCCCACTCCAACCACAAAGCGTGCGCAGCACGAGTCTTGGCACAGCAGAACACTTCCCTTGGCATGCCCTTTGCAGCCTCACTCCAAACGGGGCTCTCCGCTTCATCCATCCCCTGACTCCATACTAGCACCAACGGGCTGCTAAAGCGTTTCGCAGAAAACACCAAGGAACCTGTTTCTCACTCCAACCACAAAGTGTGCGCAGCATGAATCTTGGCACAGCAGAACACTTCCCTTGGCATGCCCTTTGCAGCCTCACTCCAAACGGGGCTCTCCGCTTCATCCATCCCCTGACTCCATACTAGCACCAACGGGCTGCTAAAGCGTTTCGCAGAAAACACCAAGGAACCTGTTTCTCACTCCAACCACAAAGCGTGCGCAGCACGAGTCTTGGCACAGCAGAACACTTCCCTTGGCATGCCCTTTGCAGCCTCACTCCAAACGGGGCTCTCCGCTTCATCCATCCCCTGACTCCATACTAGCACCAACGGGCTGCTAAAGCATTTCGCAGAAAACACCAACGAACCTGTTTCTCACTCCAAGCACAAAGCGTGCGCAGCACGAGTCTTGGCACAGCAGAACACTTCCCTTGGCATGCCCTTTGCAGCCTCACTCCAAACGGGGCTCTCCGCTTCATCCATCCCCTGACTCCATACTAGCACCAACGGGCTGCTAAAGCGTTTCGCAGAAAACACCAAGGAACCTGTTTCCCACTCCAACCACAAAGCGTGCGCAGCACGAGTCTTGGCACAGCAGAACACTTCCCTTGGCATGCCCTTTGCAGCCTCACTCCAAACGGGGCTCTCCGCTTCATCCATCCCCTGACTCCATACTAGCACCAACGGGCTGCTAAAGCGTTTCGCAGAAAACACCAAGGAACCTGTTTCTCACTCCAACCACAAAGTGTGCGCAGCATGAATCTTGGCACAGCAGAACACTTCCCTTGGCATGCCCTTTGCAGCCTCACTCCAAACGGGGCTCTCCGCTTCATCCATCCCCTAACTCCATCCTAGCACCAACGGGCTGCTAAAGTGTTTCGCAGAAAACACCAAGGAACCTGTTTCTCACTCCAACCACAAAGCGTGCGCAGCACGAGTCCTGGCACAGCAGAACACTTCCCTTGGCATGCCCTTTGCAGCCTCACTCCAAACGGGGCTCTCCGCTTCATCCATCCCCTGACTCCATACTAGCACCAACGGGCTGCTAAAGCGTTTCGCAGAAAACACCAAGGAACCTGTTTCTCACTCCAACCATAAAGCGTGCGCAGCATGAATCTTGGCACAGCAGAACACTTCCCTTGGCATGCCCTTTGCAGCCTCACTCCAAACGGGGCTCTCCGCTTCATCCATCCCCTGACTCCATACTAGCACCAACGGGCTGCTAAAGCGTTTCGCAGAAAACACCAAGGAACCTGTTTCTCACTCCAACCACAAAGCGTGCGCAGCATGAATATTGGCACAGCAGAACACTTCCCTTGGCATGCCCTTTGCAGCCTCACTCCAAACGGGGCTCTCCGCTTCATCCATCCCCTGACTCCATATTAGCACCAACGGGCTGCTAAAGCGTTTCGCAGAAAACACCAAGGAACCTGTTTCTCACTCCAACCACAAAGCATGCGCAGCACGAGTCTTGGCACAGTAGAACACTTCCCTTGGCATGCCCTTTGCAGTCTCACTCCAAACGGGGCTCTCCGCTTCATCCATCCCCTGACTCCATACTAGCACCAACGGGCTGCTAAAGCGTTTCGCAGAAAACACCAAGGAACCTGAATCTCACTCCAACCACAAAGCGTGCGCAGCACGAGTCTTGGCACAGCAGAACACTTCCCTTGGCATGCCCTTTGCAGCCTCACTCCAAACGGGGCTCTCCGCTTCATCCATCCCCTGACTCCATACTAGCACCAACGGGCTGCTAAAGCGTTTCGCAGAAAACACCAAGGAACCTGTTTCCCACTCCAACCACAAAGCGTGCGCAGCACGAGTCTTGGCACAGCAGAACACTTCCCTTGGCATGCCCTTTGCAGCCTCACTCCAAACGGGGCTCTCCGCTTCATCCATCCCCTGACTCCATACTAGCACCAACGGGCTGCTAAAGCGTTTCGCAGAAAACACCAAGGAACCTGTTTCTCACTCCAACCACAAAGTGTGCGCAGCATGAATCTTGGCACAGCAGAACACTTCCCTTGGCATGCCCTTTGCAGCCTCACTCCAAACGGGGCTCTCCGCTTCATCCATCCCCTGACTCCATACTAGCACCAACGGGCTGCTAAAGCGTTTCGCAGAAAACACCAAGGAACCTGTTTCTCACTCCAACCACAAAGCGTGCGCAGCACGAGTCTTGGCACAGCAGAACACTTCCCTTGGCATGCCCTTTGCAGCCTCACTCCAAACGGGGCTCTCCGCTTCATCCATCCCCTGACTCCATACTAGCACCAACGGGCTGCTAAAGCATTTCGCAGAAAACACCAACGAACCTGTTTCTCACTCCAAGCACAAAGCGTGCGCAGCACGAGTCTTGGCACAGCAGAACACTTCCCTTGGCATGCCCTTTGCAGCCTCACTCCAAACGGGGCTCTCCGCTTCATCCATCCCCTGACTCCATACTAGCACCAACGGGCTGCTAAAGCGTTTCGCAGAAAACACCAAGGAACCTGTTTCCCACTCCAACCACAAAGCGTGCGCAGCACGAGTCTTGGCACAGCAGAACACTTCCCTTGGCATGCCCTTTGCAGCCTCACTCCAAACGGGGCTCTCCGCTTCATCCATCCCCTGACTCCATACTAGCACCAACGGGCTGCTAAAGCGTTTCGCAGAAAACACCAAGGAACCTGTTTCTCACTCCAACCACAAAGTGTGCGCAGCATGAATCTTGGCACAGCAGAACACTTCCCTTGGCATGCCCTTTGCAGCCTCACTCCAAACGGGGCTCTCCGCTTCATCCATCCCCTAACTAAATCCTAGCACCAACGGGCTGCTAAAGTGTTTCGCAGAAAACACCAAGGAACCTGTTTCTCACTCCAACCACAAAGCGTGCGCAGCACGAGTCCTGGCACAGCAGAACACTTCTCTTGGCATGCGCTTTGCAGCCTCACTCCAAATGGGGCTCTCCGCTTCATCCATCCCCTGACTCCATACTAGCACCAACGGGCTGCTAAAGCGTTTCGCAGAAAACACCAAGGAACCTGTTTCTCACTCCAACCACAAACCGTGCGCAGCATGAATCTTGGCACAGCAGAACACTTCCCATGGCATGCCCTTTGCAGCCTCACTCCAAACGGGGCTCTCCGCTTCATCCATCCCCTGACTCCATACTAGCACCAACGGGCTGCTAAAGCGTTTCGCAGAAAACACCAAGGAACCTGTTTCTCACTCCAACCACAAAGCATGCGCAGCATGAATCTTGGAACAGCAGAACACTTCCCTTGGCATGCCCTTTGCAGCCTCACTCCAAACGGGGCTCTCCGCTTCATCCATCCCCTGACTCCATACTAGCACCAACGGGCTGCTAAAGCGTTTCGCAGAAAACACCAAGGAACCTGTTTCCCACTCCAACCACAAAGCGTGCGCAGCACGAGTCTTGGCACAGTAGAACACTTCCATTGGCATGCCCTTTGCAGCCTCACTCCAAACGGGGCTCTCCGCTTCATCCATCCCCTGACTCCATACGAGCACCAACGGGCTGCTAAAGCGTTTCGCAGAAAACACCAAGGAACCTGTTTCCCACTCCAACCACAAAGCGTGCGCAGCATGAGTCTTGGCACAGTAGAACACTTCCCTTGGCATGTCCTTTGCAGCCTCACACCAAATGGGGCTCTCCGCTTCATCCATCCCCTGACTCCATACTAGCACCAACGGGCTGCTAAAGCGTTTCGCAGAAAACACCAAGGAACCTGAATCTCACTCCAACCACAAAGCGTGCGCAGCACGAGTCTTGGCACAGCAGAACACTTCCCTTGGCATGCCCTTTGCAGCCTCACTCCAAACGGGGCTCTCCGCTTCATCCATCCCCTGACTCCATACTAGCACCAACGGGCTGCTAAAGCGTTTCGCAGAAAACACCAAGGAACCTGTTTCCCACTCCAACCACAAAGCGTGCGCAGCACGAGTCTTGGCACAGCAGAACACTTCCCTTGGCATGCCCTTTGCAGCCTCACTCCAAACGGGGCTCTCCGCTTCATCCATCCCCTGACTCCATACTAGCACCAACGGGCTGCTAAAGCGTTTCGCAGAAAACACCAACGAACCTGTTTCTCACTCCAACCACAAAGCGTGCGCAGCACGAGTCTTGGCACAGCAGAACACTTCCCTTGGCATGCCCTTTGCAGCCTCACTCCAAACGGGGCTCTCCGCTTCATCCATCCCCTGACTCCATACTAGCACCAACGGGCTGCTAAAGCGTTTCGCAGAAAACACCAAGGAACCTGAATCTCACTCCAACCACAAAGCGTGCGCAGCACGAGTCTTGGCACAGCAGAACACTTCCCTTGGCATGCCCTTTGCAGCCTCACTCCAAACGGGGCTCTCCGCTTCATCCATCCCCTGACTCCATACTAGCACCAACGGGCTGCTAAAGCGTTTCGCAGAAAACACCAAGGAACCTGTTTCTCACTCCACCCACAAAGCGTGCGCAGCATGAATCTTGGCACAGCAGAACACTTCCCCTGGCATGCCCTTTGCAGCCTCACTCCAAACGGGGCTCTCCGCTTCATCCATCCCCTGACTCCATACTAGCACCAACGGGCTGCTAAAGCGTTTCGCAGAAAACACCAACGAACCTGTTTCTCACTCCAACCACAAAGCGTGCGCAGCATGAATCTTGGCACAGCAGAACACTTCCCTTGGCATGCCCTTTGCAGCCTCACTCCAAACGGGGCTCTCCGCTTCATCCATCCCCTGACTCCATACTAGCACCAACGGGCTGCTAAAGCGTTTCGCAGAAAACACCAAGGAACCTGTTTCTCACTCCAACCACAAAGCGTGCGCAGCATGAATATTGGCACAGCAGAACACTTCCCTTGGCATGCCCTTTGCAGCCTCACTCCAAACGGGGCTCTCCGCTTCATCCATCCCCTGACTCCATATTAGCACCAACGGGCTGCTAAAGCGTTTCGCAGAAAACACCAAGGAACCTGTTTCTCACTCCAACCACAAAGCATGCGCAGCACGAGTCTTGGCACAGTAGAACACTTCCCTTGGCATGCCCTTTGCAGTCTCACTCCAAACGGGGCTCTCCGCTTCATCCATCCCCTGACTCCATACTAGCACCAACGGGCTGCTAAAGCGTTTCGCAGAAAACACCAAGGAACCTGAATCTCACTCCAACCACAAAGCGTGCGCAGCACGAGTCTTGGCACAGCAGAACACTTCCCTTGGCATGCCCTTTGCAGCCTCACTCCAAACGGGGCTCTCCGCTTCATCCATCCCCTGACTCCATACTAGCACCAACGGGCTGCTAAAGCGTTTCGCAGAAAACACCAAGGAACCTGTTTCTCACTCCAACCACAAAGTGTGCGCAGCATGAATCTTGGCACAGCAGAACACTTCCCATGGCATGCCCTTTGCAGCCTCACTCCAAACGGGGCTCTCCGCTTCATCCATCCCCTGACTCCATACTAGCACCAACGGGCTGCTAAAGCGTTTCGCAGAAAACACCAAGGAACCTGTTTCTCACTCCAACCACAAAGCGTGCGCAGCACGAGTCTTGGCACAGCAGAACACTTCCCTTGGCATGCCCTTTGCAGCCTCACTCCAAACGGGGCTCTCCGCTTCATCCATCCCCTGACTCCATACTAGCACCAACGGGCTGCTAAAGCGTTTCGCAGAAAACACCAAGGAACCTGTTTCTCACTCCAACCACAAAGCGTGCGCAGCACGAGTCTTGGCACAGCAGAACACTTCCCTTGGCATGCCCTTTGCAGCCTCAATCCAAACGGGGCTCTCCGCTTCATCCATCCCCTGACTCCATACTAGCACCAACGGGCTGCTAAAGCGTTTTGCAGAAAACACCAAGGAACCTGTTTCTCACTCCAACCACAAAGCGTGCGCAGCACGAGTCTTGGCACAGCAGAACACTTCCCTTGGCATGCCCTTTGCAGCCTCACTCCATACGGGGCTCTCCGCTTCATCCATCCCCTGACTCCATACTAGCACCAACGGCCTGCTAAAGCGTTTCGCAGAAAACACCAAGGAACTTGTTTCCCACTCCAACCACAAAACGTGCGCAGCATGAATCTTGGCACAGCAGAACACTTCCCTTGGCATGCCCTTTGCAGCCTCACTCCAAACGGGGCTCTCCGCTTCATCCATCCCCTGACTCCATACTAGCACCAACGGGCTGCTAAAGCGTTTCGCAGAAAACACCAAGGAACCTGTTTCTCACTCCAACCACAAAGCGTGCGCAGCACGAGTCTTGGCACAGCAGAACACTTCCCTTGGCATGCGCTTTACAGCCTCACTCCAAACGGGGCTCTCCGCTTCATCCATCCCCTGACTCCATACTAGCACCAACGGGCTGCTAAAGCGTTTCGCAGAAAACACCAAGGAACCTGTTTCTCACTCCAACCACAAACCGTGCGCAGCATGAATCTTGGCACAGCAGAACACTTCCCTTGGCATGCCCTTTGCAGCCTCACTCCAAACGGGGCTCTCCGCTTCATCCATCCCCTGACTCCATTCGAGCACCAACGGGCTGCTAAAGCATTTCGCAGAAAACACCAAGGAACCTGTTTCCCACTCCAACCACAAAGCGTGCGCAGCACGAGTCTTGGCACAGCAGAACACTTCCCTTGGCATGCCCTTTGCAGCCTCACTCCAAACGGGGCTCTCCGCTTCATCCATCCCCTGACTCCATACTAGCACCAACGGGCTGCTAAAGCGTTTCGCAGAAAACACCAACGAACCTGTTTCTCACTCCAACCACAAAGCGTGCGCAGCACGAGTCTTGGCACAGCAGAACACTTCCCTTGGCATGCCCTTTGCAGCCTCACTCCAAACGGGGCTCTCCGCTTCATCCATCCCCTGACTCCATACTAGCACCAACGGGCTGCTAAAGCGTTTCGCAGAAAACACCAAGGAACCTGTTTCTCACTCCAACCACAAAGCGTGCGCAGCACGAGTCTTGGCACAGCAGAACACTTCCCTTGGCATGCCCTTTGCAGCCTCAATCCAAACGGGGCTCTCCGCTTCATCCATCCCCTGACTCCATACTAGCACCAACGGCCTGCTAAAGCGTTTTGCAGAAAACACCAAGGAACCTGTTTCTCACTCCAACCACAAAGCGTGCGCAGCACGAGTCTTGGCACAGCAGAACACTTCCCTTGGCATGCCCTTTGCAGCCTCACTCCATACGGGGCTCTCCGCTTCATCCATCCCCTGACTCCATACTAGCACCAACGGCCTGCTAAAGCGTTTCGCAGAAAACACCAAGGAACTTGTTTCCCACTCCAACCACAAAACGTGCGCAGCATGAATCTTGGCACAGCAGAACACTTCCCTTGGCATGCCCTTTGCAGCCTCACTCCAAACGGGGCTCTCCGCTTCATCCATCCCCTGACTCCATACTAGCACCAACGGGCTGCTAAAGCGTTTCGCAGAAAACACCAAGGAACCTGTTTCTCACTCCAACCACAAAGCGTGCGCAGCACGAGTCTTGGCACAGCAGAACACTTCCCTTGGCATGCGCTTTACAGCCTCACTCCAAACGGGGCTCTCCGCTTCATCCATCCCCTGACTCCATACTAGCACCAACGGGCTGCTAAAGCGTTTCGCAGAAAACACCAAGGAACCTGTTTCTCACTCCAACCACAAACCGTGCGCAGCATGAATCTTGGCACAGCAGAACACTTCCCTTGGCATGCCCTTTGCAGCCTCACTCCAAACGGGGCTCTCCGCTTCATCCATCCCCTGACTCCATTCGAGCACCAACGGGCTGCTAAAGCATTTCGCAGAAAACACCAAGGAACCTGTTTCCCACTCCAACCACAAAGCGTGCGCAGCACGAGTCTTGGCACAGCAGAACACTTCCCTTGGCATGCCCTTTGCAGCCTCACTCCAAACGGGGCTCTCCGCTTCATCCATCCCCTGACTCCATACTAGCACCAACGGGCTGCTAAAGCGTTTCGCAGAAAACACCAAGGAACCTGTTTCTCACTTCAACCACAGCAGCACGAGTCTTGGCACAGCAGAACGCTTCCCTTGGCATGCCCTTTGCAGCCTCACTCCAAACGGGGCTCTCCGCTTCATCCATCCCCTGACTCCATACTAGCACCAACGGGCTGCTAAAGCGTTTCGCAGAAAACACCAAGGAACCTGTTTCTCACTCCAACCACAAAGCGTGCGCAGCACGAGTCTTGGCACAGCAGAACACTTCCCTTGGCATGCCCTTTGCAGCCTCACTCCAAACGGGGCTCTCCGCTTCATCCATTCCCTGACTCCATACTAGCACCAACGGGCTGCTAAAGCGTTTCAGAGAAAACACCAAGGAACCTGTTTCTCACTCCAACGACAAAGCGTGCGCAGCATGAATCTTGGCACAGCAGAACACTTCCCATGGCCTGCCCTTTGCAGCCTCACTCCAAACGGGGCTCTCCGCTTCATCCATCCCCTGACTCCATCCTAGCACCAACGGTCTGCTAAAGCGTTTCGCAGAAAACACCAAGGAACCTGTTTCTCACTCCAACCACAAAGCGTGCGCAGCACGAGTCTTGGCACAGCAGAACACTTCCCTTGGCATGCCCTTTGCAGCCTCACTCCAAACGGGGCTCTCCGCTTCATCCATCCCCTGACTCCATACTAGCACCAACGGGCTGCTAAAGCGTTTCGCAGAAAACACCAAGGAACCTGTTTCTCACTCCAACCACAAAGCGTGCGCAGCACGAATCTTGGCACAGCAGAACACTTCCCTTGGCATGCCCTTTGCAGCCTCACTCCAAACGGGGCTCTCCGCTTCATCCATCCCCTGACTCCATACTAGCACCAACGGGCTGCTAAAGCGTTTCGCAGAAAACACCAAGGAACCTGTTTCTCACTCCAACCACAAAGCGTGCGCAGCACGAGTCTTGGCACAGCAGAACACTTCCCTTGGCATGCGCTTTGCAGCCTCACTCCAAACGGGGCTCTCCGCTTCATCCATCCCCTGACTCCATACTAGCACCAACGGGCTGCTAAAGCGTTTCGCAGAAAACACCAAGGAACCTGTTTCTCACTCCAACCACAAAGCGTGCGCAGCATGAATCTTGGCACAGCAGAACACTTCCCTTGGCATGCCCTTTGCAGCCTCACTCCAAACGGGGCTCTCCGCTTCATCCATCCCCTGACTCCATACTAGCACCAACGGGCTGCTAAAGCATTTCGCAGAAAACACCAAGGAACCTGTTTCTCACTCCAACCACAAAGCGTGCGCAGCACGAGTCTTGGCACAGTAGAACACTTCCATGGGCATGCCCTTTGCAGCCTCACTCCAAACGGGGCTCTCCGCTTCATCCATCCCCTGACTCCATACTAGCACCAACGGGCTGCTAAAGCGTTTCGCAGAAAACACCAACGAACCTGTTTCCCACACCAACCACAAAGCGTGCGCAGCACGAGTCTTGGCACAGCAGAACACTTCCCTTGGCATGCCCTTTGCAGCCTCACTCCAAACGGGGCTCTCCGCTTCATCCATCCCCTGACTCCATACTAGCACCAACGGGCTGCTAAAGCGTTTCGCAGAAAACACCAACGAACCTGTTTCTCACTCCAACCATAAAGCGTGCGCAGCATGAATCTTGGCACAGCAGAACACTTCCCTTGGCATGCCCTTTGCAGCCTCACTCCAAACGGGGCTCTCCGCTTCATCCATCCCCTGACTCCATACTAGCACCAACGGGCTGCTAAAGCGTTTCGCAGAAAACACCAAGGAACCTGTTTCTCACTCCAACCACAAAGCGTGCGCAGCATGAATATTGGCACAGCAGAACACTTCCCTTGGCATGCCCTTTGCAGCCTCACTCCAAACGGGGCTCTCCGCTTCATCCATCCCCTGACTCCATATTAGCACCAACGGGCTGCTAAAGCGTTTCGCAGAAAACACCAAGGAACCTGTTTCTCACTCCAACCACAAAGCATGCGCAGCACGAGTCTTGGCACAGTAGAACACTTCCCTTGGCATGCCCTTTGCAGTCTCACTCCAAACGGGGCTCTCCGCTTCATCCATCCCCTGACTCCATACTAGCACCAACGGGCTGCTAAAGCGTTTCGCAGAAAACACCAAGGAACCTGAATCTCACTCCAACCACAAAGCGTGCGCAGCACGAGTCTTGGCACAGCAGAACACTTCCCTTGGCATGCCCTTTGCAGCCTCACTCCAAACGGGGCTCTCCGCTTCATCCATCCCCTGACTCCATACTAGCACCAACGGGCTGCTAAAGCGTTTCGCAGAAAACACCAAGGAACCTGTTTCCCACTCCAACCACAAAGCGTGCGCAGCACGAGTCTTGGCACAGCAGAACACTTCCCTTGGCATGCCCTTTGCAGCCTCACTCCAAACGGGGCTCTCCGCTTCATCCATCCCCTGACTCCATACTAGCACCAACGGGCTGCTAAAGCGTTTCGCAGAAAACACCAACGAACCTGTTTCTCACTCCAACCACAAAGTGTGCGCAGCATGAATCTTGGCACAGCAGAACACTTCCCTTGGCATGCCCTTTGCAGCCTCACTCCAAACGGGGCTCTCCGCTTCATCCATCCCCTGACTCCATACTAGCACCAACGGGCTGCTAAAGCGTTTCGCAGAAAACACCAAGGAACCTGTTTCTCACTCCAACCACAAAGCGTGCGCAGCACGAGTCTTGGCACAGCAGAACACTTCCCTTGGCATGCCCTTTGCAGCCTCACTCCAAACGGGGCTCTCCGCTTCATCCATCCCCTGACTCCATACTAGCACCAACGGGCTGCTAAAGCATTTCGCAGAAAACACCAACGAACCTGTTTCTCACTCCAAGCACAAAGCGTGCGCAGCACGAGTCTTGGCACAGCAGAACACTTCCCTTGGCATGCCCTTTGCAGCCTCACTCCAAACGGGGCTCTCCGCTTCATCCATCCCCTGACTCCATACTAGCACCAACGGGCTGCTAAAGCGTTTCGCAGAAAACACCAAGGAACCTGTTTCCCACTCCAACCACAAAGCGTGCGCAGCACGAGTCTTGGCACAGCAGAACACTTCCCTTGGCATGCCCTTTGCAGCCTCACTCCAAACGGGGCTCTCCGCTTCATCCATCCCCTGACTCCATACTAGCACCAACGGGCTGCTAAAGCGTTTCGCAGAAAACACCAAGGAACCTGTTTCTCACTCCAACCACAAAGTGTGCGCAGCATGAATCTTGGCACAGCAGAACACTTCCCATGGCATGCCCTTTGCAGCCTCACTCCAAACGGGGCTCTCCGCTTCATCCATCCCCTGACTCCATACTAGCACCAACGGGCTGCTAAAGCGTTTCGCAGAAAACACCAAGGAACCTGTTTCTCACTCCAACCACAAAGCGTGCGCAGCACGAGTCTTGGCACAGCAGAACACTTCCCTTGGCATGCCCTTTGCAGCCTCACTCCAAACGGGGCTCTCCGCTTCATCCATCCCCTGACTCCATACTAGCACCAACGGGCTGCTAAAGCGTTTCGCAGAAAACACCAAGGAACCTGTTTCTCACTCCAACCACAAAGCGTGCGCAGCACGAGTCTTGGCACAGCAGAACACTTCCCTTGGCATGCCCTTTGCAGCCTCAATCCAAACGGGGCTCTCCGCTTCATCCATCCCCTGACTCCATACTAGCACCAACGGGCTGCTAAAGCGTTTTGCAGAAAACACCAAGGAACCTGTTTCTCACTCCAACCACAAAGCGTGCGCAGCACGAGTCTTGGCACAGCAGAACACTTCCCTTGGCATGCCCTTTGCAGCCTCACTCCATACGGGGCTCTCCGCTTCATCCATCCCCTGACTCCATACTAGCACCAACGGCCTGCTAAAGCGTTTCGCAGAAAACACCAAGGAACTTGTTTCCCACTCCAACCACAAAACGTGCGCAGCATGAATCTTGGCACAGCAGAACACTTCCCTTGGCATGCCCTTTGCAGCCTCACTCCATACGGGGCTCTCCGCTTCATCCATCCCCTGACTCCATACTAGCACCAACGGGCTGCTAAAGCGTTTCGCAGAAAACACCAAGGAACCTGTTTCTCACTCCAACCACAAACCGTGCGCAGCATGAATCTTGGCACAGCAGAACACTTCCCTTGGCATGCCCTTTGCAGCCTCACTCCAAACGGGGCTCTCCGCTTCATCCATCCCCTGACTCCATTCGAGCACCAACGGGCTGCTAAAGCATTTCGCAGAAAACACCAAAGAACCTGTTTCCCACTCCAACCACAAAGCGTGCGCAGCACGAGTCTTGGCACAGCAGAACACTTCCCTTGGCATGCCCTTTGCAGCCTCACTCCAAACGGGGCTCTCCGCTTCATCCATCCCCTGACTCCATACTAGCACCAACGGGCTGCTAAAGCGTTTCGCAGAAAACACCAAGGAACCTGTTTCTCACTTCAACCACAGCAGCACGAGTCTTGGCACAGCAGAACGCTTCCCTTGGCATGCCCTTTGCAGCCTCACTCCAAACGGGGCTCTCCGCTTCATCCATCCCCTGACTCCATACTAGCACCAACGGGCTGCTAAAGCGTTTCGCAGAAAACACCAAGGAACCTGTTTCTCACTCCAACCACAAAGCGTGCGCAGCACGAGTCTTGGCACAGCAGAACACTTCCCTTGGCATGCCCTTTGCAGCCTCACTCCAAACGGGGCTCTCCGCTTCATCCATTCCCTGACTCCATACTAGCACCAACGGGCTGCTAAAGCGTTTCAGAGAAAACACCAAGGAACCTGTTTCTCACTCCAACGACAAAGCGTGCGCAGCATGAATCTTGGCACAGCAGAACACTTCCCATGGCCTGCCCTTTGCAGCCTCACTCCAAACGGGGCTCTCCGCTTCATCCATCCCCTGACTCCATCCTAGCACCAACGGTCTGCTAAAGCGTTTCGCAGAAAACACCAAGGAACCTGTTTCTCACTCCAACCACAAAGCGTGCGCAGCACGAGTCTTGGCACAGCAGAACACTTCCCTTGGCATGCCCTTTGCAGCCTCACTCCAAACGGGGCTCTCCGCTTCATCCATCCCCTGACTCCATACTAGCACCAACGGGCTGCTAAAGCGTTTCGCAGAAAACACCAAGGAACCAACGAACCTGTTTCTCACTCCAACCACAAAACGTGCGCAGCACGAGTCTTGGCAAAGCAGAACACTTCCCTTGGCATGCCCTTTACAGCCTCACTCCAAAAGGGGCTCTCCGCTTCATCCATCCCCTGACTCCATACTAGCACCAACGGGCTGCTAAAGCGTTTCGCAGAAAACACCAAGGAACCTGTTTCTCACTCCACCCACAAAGCGTGCGCAGCATGAATCTTGGCACAGCAGAACACTTCCCTTGGCATGCCCTTTGCAGCCTCACTCCAAACGGGGCTCTCCGCTTCATCCATCCCCTGACTCCATACTAGCACCAACGGGCTGCTAAAGCGTTTCGCAGAAAACACCAAGGAACCTGTTTCTCACTCCACCCACAAAGCGTGCGCAGCATGAATCTTGGCACAGCAGAACACTTCCTTTGGCATGCCCTTTGCAGCCTCACTCCAAACGGGGCTCTCCGCTTCATCCATCCCCTGACTCCATACTAGCACCAACGGGCTGCTAAAGCGTTTCGCAGAAAACACCAAGGAACCTGTTTCTCACTCCAACCACAAAGCGTGCGCAGCACGAGTCTTGGCACAGCAGAACACTTCCCTTGGCATGCCCTTTGCAGCCTCACTCCAAACGGGGCTCTCCGCTTCATCCATCCCCTGACTCCATACTAGCACCAACGGGCTGCTAAAGCGTTTCGCAGGAAACACCAAGGAACCTGTTTCTCACTCCAACCACAAAACGTGCGCAGCATGAATCTTGGCACAGCAGAACACTTCCCTTGGCATGCCCTTTGCAGCCTCACTCCAAACGGGGCTCTCCGCTTCATCCATCCCCTGACTCCATACTAGCACCAACGGGCTGCTAAAGCGTTTCGCAGAAAACACCAAGGAACCTGTTTCTCACTCCAACCACAAAGGGTGCGCAGCACGAGTCTTGGCACAGCAGAACACTTCCTTTGGCATGCCCTTTGCAGCCTCACTCCAAACGGGGCTCTCCGCTTCATCCATCCCCTGACTCCATACTAGCACCAACGGGCTGCTAAAGCGTTTCGCAGAAAACACCAAGGAACCTGTTTCTCACTCCAACCACAAAGCGTGCGCAGCATGAATCTTGGCACAGCAGAACACTTCCCTTGGCATGCCCTTTGCAGCCTCACTCCAAACGGGGCTCTCCGCTTCATCCATCCCCTGACTCCATACTAGCACCAACGGGCTGCTAAAGCGTTTCGCAGAAAACACCAACGAACCTGTTTCTCACTCCAACCACAAAGCGTGCGCAGCATGAATCTTGGCACAGCAGAACACTTCCTTTGGCATGCCCTTTGCAGCCTCACTCCAAACGGGGCTCTCCGCTTCATCCATCCCCTGACTCCATACTAGCACCAACGGGCTGCTAAAGCGTTTCGCAGCAAACACCAACGAACCTGTTTCTCACTCCAACCACAAAGCGTGCGCAGCACGAGTCTTGGCACAGCAGAACACTTCCCTTGGCATGCCCTTTGCAGCCTCACTCCAAACGGGGCTCTCCGCTTCATCCATCCCCTGACTCCATACTAGCACCAACGGGCTGCTAAAGCGTTTTGCAGAAAACACCAAGGAACCTGTTTCTCACTCCAACCACAAAGCGTGCGCAGCATGAATCTTGGCACAGCAGAACACTTCCCTTGACATGCCCTTTGCAGCCTCACTCCAAACGGGGCTCTCCGCTTCATCCATCCCCTGACTCCATACTAGCACCAACGGGCTGCTAAAGCGTTTCACAGAAAACACCAACGAACCTGTTTCTCACTCCAACCACAAAACGTGCGCAGCACGAGTCTTGGCAAAGCAGAACACTTCCCTTGGCATGCCCTTTACAGCCTCACTCCAAAAGGGGCTCTCCGCTTCATCCATCCCCTGACTCCATACTAGCACCAACGGGCTGCTAAAGCGTTTCGCAGAAAACACCAAGGAACCTGTTTCTCACTCCAACCACAAAGTGTGCGCAGCATGAATCTTGGCACAGCAGAACACTTCCCATGGCATGCCCTTTGCAGCCTCACTCCAAACGGGGCTCTCCGCTTCATCCATCCCCTGACTCCATACTAGCACCAACGGGCTGCTAAAGCGTTTCGCAGAAAACACCAAGGAACCTGTTTCTCACTCCAACCACAAAGCGTGCGCAGCATGAATCTTGGCACAGAAGAACACTTCCCTTGGCATGCCCTTTGCAGCCTCACTCCAAACGGGGCTCTCCGCTTCATCCATCCCCTGACTCCATACTAGCACCAACGGGCTGCTAAAGCGTTTCGCAGAAAACACCAAGGAACCTGTTTCTCACTCCACCCACAAAGCGTGCGCAGCATGAATCTTGGCACAGCAGAACACTTCCCTTGGCATGCCCTTTGCAGCCTCACTCCAAACGGGGCTCTCCGCTTCATCCATCCCCTGACTCCATACTAGCACCAACGGGCTGCTAAAGCGTTTCGCAGAAAACACCAAGGAACCTGTTTCTCACTCCACCCACAAAGCGTGCGCAGCATGAATCTTGGCACAGCAGAACACTTCCCCTGGCATGCCCTTTGCAGCCTCACTCCAAACGGGGCTCTCCGCTTCATCCATCCCCTGACTCCATACTAGCACCAACGGGCTGCTAAAGCGTTTCGCAGAAAACACCAACGAACCTGTTTCTCACTCCAACCACAAAGCGTGCGCAGCACGAGTCTTGGCACAGCAGAACACTTCCCTTGGCATGCCCTTTGCAGCCTCACTCCAAACGGGGCTCTCCGCTTCATCCATCCCCTGACTCCATACTAGCACCAACGGGCTGCTAAAGCGTTTCGCAGAAAACACCAAGCAACCTGTTTCTCACTCCAACCACCAAGCGTGCGCAGCACGAGTCTTGGCACAGCAGAACACTTCCCTTGGCATGCCCTTTGCAGCCTCACTCCAAACGGGGCTCTCCGCTTCATCCATCCCCTGACTCCATACTAGCACCAACGGGCTGCTAAAGCGTTTCGCAGAAAACACCAACGAACCTGTTTCTCACTCCAACCACAAAGCGTGCGCAGCATGAATCTTGGCACAGCAGAACACTTCCCTTGGCATGCCCTTTGCAGCCTCACTCCAAACGGGGCTCTCCGCTTCATCCATCCCCTGACTCCACCAACGGGCTGCTAAAGCGTTTCGCAGAAAACACCAACGAACCTGTTTCTCACTCCAACCACAAAGCGTGCGCAGCACGAGTCTTGGCACAGCAGAACACTTCCCTTGGCATGCCCTTTGCAGCCTCACTCCATACGGGGCTCTCCGCTTCATCCATCCCCTGACTCCATACTAGCACCAACGGCCTGCTAAAGCGTTTCGCAGAAAACACCAAGGAACCTGTTTCTCACTCCACCCACAAAGCGTGCGCAGCATGAATCTTGGCACAGCAGAACACTTCCCCTGGCATGCCCTTGCAGCCTCACTCCAAACGGGGCTCTCCGCTTCATCCATCCCCTGACTCCATACTAGCACCAACGGGCTGCTAAAGCGTTTCGCAGAAAACACCAAGGAACCTGTTTCTCACTCCAACCACAAAGCGTGCGCAGCACGAGTCTTGGCACAGCAGAACACTTCCCTTGGCATGCCCTTTGCAGCCTCACTCCAAACGGGGCTCTCCGCTTCATCCATCCCCTGACTCCATACTAGCACCAACGGGCTGCTAAAGCGTTTCGCAGAAAACACCAACGAACCTGTTTCTCACTTCAACCACAAAGCGTGCGCAGCACGAGTCTTGGCACAGCAGAACACTTCCCTTGGCATGCCCTTTGCAGCCTCACTCCAAACGGGGCTCTCCGCTTCATCCATCCCCTGACTCCATACTAGCACCAACGGGCTGCTAAAGCGTTTCGCAGAAAACACCAACGAACCTGTTTCTCACTTCAACCACAAAGCGTGCGCAGCACGAGTCTTGGCACAGCAGAACACTTCCCTTGGCATGCCCTTTGCAGCCTCACTCCAAACGGGGCTCTCCGCTTCATCCATCCCCTGACTCCATACTAGCACCAACGGGCTGCTAAAGCGTTTCGCAGAAAACACCAACGACCTGTTTCTCACTTCAACCACAAAGCGTGCGCAGCATGAATCTTGGCACAGCAGAACACTTCCCCTGGCATGCCCTTTGCAGCCTCACTCCAAACGGGGCTCTCCGCTTCATCCATCCCCTGACTCCATACTAGCACCAACGGGCTGCTAAAGCGTTTCGCAGAAAACACCAAGGAACCTGTTTCTCACTCCAACCACAAAGCGTGCGCAGCACGAGTCTTGGCACAGCAGAACACTTCCCTTGGCATGCGCTTTACAGCCTCACTCCAAACGGGGCTCTCCGCTTCATCCATCCCCTTACTCCATACTAGCACCAAAGGGCTGCTAAAGCGTTTCGCAGAAAACACCAAGGAACCTGTTTCCCACTCCAACAACAAAGCGTGCGCAGCACGAGTCTTGGCACAGCAGAACACTTCCCTTGGCATGCCCTTTGCAGCCTCACTCCAAACGGGGCTCTCCGCTTCATCCATCCCCTGACTCCATACTAGCACCAACGGGCTGCTAAAGCGTTTCGCAGAAAACACCAAGGAACCTGTTTCTCACTCCAACCACAAAGCGTGCGCAGCACGAGTCTTGGCACAGCAGAACACTTCCCTTGGCATGCCCTTTGCAGCCTCACTCCAAACGGGGCTCTCCGCTTCATCCATCCCCTGACTCCATACTAGCACCAACGGGCTGCTAAAGCGTTTCGCAGAAAACACCAGCGAACCTGTTTCTCACTCCAACCACAAAGCGTGCGCAGCATGAATCTTGGCACAGCAGAACACTTCCCCTGGCATGCCCTTTGCAGCCTCACTCCAAACGGGGCTCTCCGCTTCATCCATCCCCTGACTCCATACTAGCACCAACGGGCTGCTAAAGCGTTTCGCAGAAAACACCAAGGAACCTGTTTCTCACTCCAACCACAAAACGTGCGCAGCACGAGTCTTGGCACAGCAGAACACTTCCCTTGGCATGCCCTTTACAGCCTCACTCCAAACGGGGCTCTCCGCTTCATCCATCCCCTGACTCCATACTAGCACCAACGGGCTGCTAAAGCGTTTCGCAGAAAACACCAAGGAACCTGTTTCTCACTCCAACCACAAAGTGTGCGCAGCATGAATCTTGGCACAGCAGAACACTTCCCTTGGCATGCCCTTTGCAGCCTCACTCCAAACGGGGCTCTCCGCTTCATCCATCCCCTGACTCCATTCGAGCACCAACGGGCTGCTAAAGCATTTCGCAGAAAACACCAAGGAACCTGTTTCCCACTCCAACCACAAAGCGTGCGCAGCACGAGTCTTGGCACAGCAGAACACTTCCCTTGGCATGCCCTTTGCAGCCTCACTCCAAACGGGGCTCTCCGCTTCATCCATCCCCTGACTCCATACTAGCACCAACGGGCTGCTAAAGCGTTTCGCAGAAAACACCAAGGAACCTGTTTCTCACTTCAACCACAAAGCGTGCGCATCACGAGTCTTGGCACAGCAGAACGCTTCCCTTGGCATGCCCTTTGCAGCCTCACTCCAAACGGGGCTCTCCGCTTCATCCATCCCCTGACTCCATACTAGCACCAACGGGCTGCTAAAGCGTTTCGCAGAAAACACCAAGGAACCTGTTTCTCACTCCAACCACAAAGCGTGCGCAGCACGAGTCTTGGCACAGCAGAACACTTCCCTTGGCATGCCCTTTGCAGCCTCACTCCAAACGGGGCTCTCCGCTTCATCCATCCCCTGACTCCATACTAGCACCAACGGGCTGCTAAAGCGTTTCGCAGAAAACACCAAGGAACCTGTTTCTCACTCCAACCACAAAACGTGCGCAGCACGAGTCTTGGCACAGCAGAACACTTCCCTTGGCATGCCCTTTACAGCCTCACTCCAAACGGGGCTCTCCGCTTCATCCATCCCCTGACTCCATACTAGCACCAACGGGCTGCTAAAGCGTTTCGCAGAAAACACCAAGGAACCTGTTTCTCACTTCAACCACAAAGCGTGCGCATCACGAGTCTTGGCACAGCAGAACGCTTCCCTTGGCATGCCCTTTGCAGCCTCACTCCAAACGGGGCTCTCCGCTTCATCCATCCCCTGACTCCATACTAGCACCAACGGGCTGCTAAAGCGTTTCGCAGAAAACACCAAGGAACCTGTTTCTCACTCCAACCACAAAGTGTGCGCAGCACGAGTCTTGGCACAGCAGAACACTTCCCTTGGCATGCCCTTTGCAGCCTCACTCCAAACGGGGCTCTCCGCTTCATCCATTCCCTGACTCCATACTAGCACCAACGGGCTGCTAAAGCGTTTCACAGAAAACTCCAAGGAACCTGTTTCTCACTCCAACCACAAAGTGTGCGCAGCACGAGTCTTGGCACAGCAGAACACTTCCCTTGGCATGCCCTTTGCAGCCTCACTCCAAACGGGGCTCTCCGCTTCATCCATCCCCTGACTCCATACTAGCACCAACGGGCTGCTAAAGCGTTTCGCAGAAAACACCAAGGAACCTGTTTCTCACTCCTACCACAAAGTGTGCGCAGCACGAGTCTTGGCACAGCAGAACACTTCCCTTGGCATGCCCTTTGCAGCCTCACTCCAAACGGGGCTCTCCGCTTCATCCATTCCCTGACTCCATACTAGCACCAACGGGCTGCTAAAGCGTTTCACAGAAAACTCCAAGGACCCTGTTTCTCACTCCAACCACAAAGCGTGCGCAGCACGAGTCTTGGCACAGGAGAACACTTCCCTTGGCATGCCCTTTGCAGCCTCACTCCAAACGGGGCTCTCCGCTTCATCCATCCCCTGACTCCATACTAGCACCAACGGGCTGCTAAAGCGTTTCGCAGAAAACACCAAGGAACCTGTTTCTCACTCCAACCACAAAGTGTGCGCAGCACGAGTCTTGGCACAGCAGAACACTTCCCTTGGCATGCCCTTTGCAGCCTCACTCCAAACGGGGCTCTCCGCTTCATCCATCCCCTGACTCCATACTAGCACCACCAGGCTGCTAAAGCGTTTCGCAGAAAACACCAGCGAACCTGTTTCTCACTCCAACCACAAAGCGTGCGCAGCATGAATCTTGGCACAGCAGAACACTTCCCCTGGCATGCCCTTTGCAGCCTCACTCCAAACGGGGCTCTCCGCTTCATCCATCCCCTGACTCCATACTAGCACCAACGGGCTGCTAAAGCGTTTCGCAGAAAACACCAAGGAACCTGTTTCTCACTCCAACCACAAAACGTGCGCAGCACGAGTCTTGGCACAGCAGAACACTTCCCTTGGCATGCCCTTTACAGCCTCACTCCAAACGGGGCTCTCCGCTTCATCCATCCCCTGACTCCATACTAGCACCAACGGGCTGCTAAAGCGTTTCGCAGAAAACACCAAGGAACCTGTTTCCCACTCCAACCACAAACCGTGCGCAGCATGAATCTTGGCACAGCAGAACACTTCCCTTGGCATGCCCTTTGCAGCCTCACTCCAAACGGGGCTCTCCGCTTCATCCATCCCCTGACTCCATACTAGCACCAACGGGCTGCTAAAGCATTTCGCAGAAAACACCAAGGAACCTGTTTCCCACTCCAACCACAAAGCGTGCGCAGCACGAGTCTTGGCACAGCAGAACACTTCCCTTGGCATGCCCTTTGCAGCCTCACTCCAAACGGGGCTCTCCACTTCATCCATCCCCTGACTCCATACTAGCACCAACGGGCTGCTAAAGCGTTTCGCAGAAAACACCAAGGAACCTGTTTCTCACTTCAACCACAAAGCGTGCGCATCACGAGTCTTGGCACAGCAGAACGCTTCCCTTGGCATGCCCTTTGCAGCCTCACTCCAAACGGGGCTCTCCGCTTCATCCATCCCCTGACTCCATACTAGCACCAACGGGCTGCTAAAGCGTTTCGCAGAAAACACCAAGGAACCTGTTTCTCACTCCAACCACAAAGTGTGCGCAGCACGAGTCTTGGCACAGCAGAACACTTCCCTTGGCATGCCCTTTGCAGCCTCACTCCAAACGGGGCTCTCCGCTTCATCCATTCCCTGACTCCATACTAGCACCAACGGGCTGCTAAAGCGTTTCACAGAAAACACCAAGGAACCTGAATCTCACTCCAACCACAAAGCGTGCGCAGCACGAGTCTTGGCACAGCAGAACACTTCCCTTGGCATGCCCTTTGCAGCCTCACTCCAAACGGGGCTCTCCGCTTCATCCATCCCCTGACTCCATACTAGCACCAACAGGCTGCTAAAGCGTTTCGCAGAAAACACCAAGGAACCTGTTTCCCACTCCAACCACAAAGCGTGCGCAGCACGAGTCTTGGCACAGCAGAACACTTCCCTTGGCATGCCCTTTGCAGCCTCACTCCAAACGGGGCTCTCCGCTTCATCCATCCCCTGACTCCATACTAGCACCAACGGGCTGCTAAAGCGTTTCGCAGAAAACACCAGGGAACCTGTTTCTCACTCCAACCACAAAGCGTGCACAGCACGAGTCTTGGCACAGCAGAACACTTCCCTTGGCATGCCCTTTGCAGCCTCACTCCATACGGGGCTCTCCGCTTCATCCATCCCCTGACTCCATACTAGCACCAACGGGCTGCTAAAGCGTTTCGCAGAAAACACCAAGGAACCTGTTTCTCACTCCACCCACAAAGCGTGCGCAGCATGAATCTTGGCACAGCAGAACACTTCCCTTGGCATGCCCTTGCAGCCTCACTCCAAACGGGGCTCTCCGCTTCATCCATCCCCTGACTCCATACTAGCACCAACGGGCTGCTAAAGCGTTTCGCAGAAAACACCAAGGAACCTGTTTCTCACTCCAACCACAAAACGTGCGAAGGATGAATCTTGGCACAGCAGAACACTTCCCTTGGCATGCCCTTTGCAGCCTCACTCCAAACGGGGCTCTCCACTTCATCCATCCCCTGACTCCATACTAGCACCAACGGGCTGCTAAAGCGTTTCGCAGAAAACACCAAGGAACCTGTTTCTCACTCCAACCACAAACCGTGCGCAGCATGAATCTTGGCACAGCAGAACACTTCCCTTGGCATGCCCTTTGCAGCCCCACTCCAAACGGGGCTCTCCGCTTCATCTCATCCATCCCCTGACTCCATACTAGCACCAATGGGCTGCTAAAGCGTTTCGCAGAAAACACCAAGGAACCTGTTTCTCACTCCAACCACAAAGCGTGCGCAGCACGAGTCTTGGCACAGCAGAACACTTCCCTTGGCATGCCCTTTGCAGCCTCACTCCAAACGGGGCTCTCCGCTTCATCCATCCCCTGACTCCATACTAGCACCAACGGGCTGCTAAAGCGTTTCGCAGAAAACACCAGCGAACCTGTTTCTCACTCCAACCACAAAGCGTGCGCAGCATGAATCTTGGCACAGCAGAACACTTCCCCTGGCATGCCCTTTGCAGCCTCACTCCAAACGGGGCTCTCCGCTTCATCCATCCCCTGACTCCATACTAGCACCAACGGGCTGCTAAAGCGTTTCGCAGAAAACACCAAGGAACCTGTTTCCCACTCCAACCACAAAGCGTGCGCAGCACGAGTCTTGGCACAGCAGAACACTTCCCTTGGCATGCCCTTTGCAGCCTCACTCCAAACGGGGCTCTCCGCTTCATCCATCCCCTGACTCCATACTAGCACCAACGGGCTGCTAAAGCGTTTCGCAGAAAACACCAAGGAACCTGTTTCTCACTTCAACCACAGCAGCACGAGTCTTGGCACAGCAGAACGCTTCCCTTGGCATGCCCTTTGCAGCCTCACTCCAAACGGGGCTCTCCGCTTCATCCATTCCCTGACTCCATACTAGCACCAACGGGCTGCTAAAGCGTTTCAGAGAAACACCAAGGAACCTGTTTCTCACTCCAACCACAAACCGTGCGCAGCATGAATCTTGGCACAGCAGAACACTTCCCTTGGCATGCCCTTTGCAGCCTCACTCCAAACGGGGCTCTCCGCTTCATCCATCCCCTGACTCCATACTAGCACCAACGGGCTGCTAAAGCGTTTCGCAGAAAACACCAAGGAACCTGTTTCTCACTCCAACCACAAAGAGTGCGCAGCATGAATCTTGGCACAGCAGAACACTTCCCTTGGCATGCCCTTTGCAGCCTCACTCCAAACGGGGCTCTCCGCTTCATCCATCCCCTTACTCCATACTAGCACCAACGGGCTGCTAAAGCGTTTCGCAGAAAACACCAAGGAACCTGTTTCCCACTCCAACCACAAAGCGTGCGCAGCACGAGTCTTGGCACAGCAGAACACTTCCCTTGGCATGCCCTTTGCAGCCTCACTCCAAACGGGGCTCTCCGCTTCATCCATCCCCTGACTCCATACTAGCACCAACGGGCTGCTAAAGCGTTTCGCAGAAAACACCAAGGAACCTGTTTCTCACTCCAACCACAAACCGTGCGCAGCACGAGTCTTGGCACAGCAGAACACTTCCCTTGGCATGCCCTTTGCAGCCTCACTCCAAACGGGGCTCTCCGCTTCATCCAGCCCCTGACTCCATACTAGCACCAACGGGCTGCTAAAGCGTTTCGCAGAAAACACCAAGGAACCTGTTTCTCACTTCAACCACAGCAGCACGAGTCTTGGCACAGCAGAACGCTTCCCTTGGCATGCCCTTTGCAGCCTCACTCCAAACGGGGCTCTCCGCTTCATCCATCCCCTGACTCCATACTAGCACCAACGGGCTGCTAAAGCGTTTCGCAGAAAACACCAAGGAACCTGTTTCTCACTCCAACCACAAAGCGTGCGCAGCACGAGTCTTGGCACAGCAGAACACTTCCCTTGGCATGCCCTTTGCAGCCTCACTCCAAACGGGGCTCTCCGCTTCATCCATTCCCTGACTCCATACTAGCACCAACGGGCTGCTAAAGCGTTTCAGAGAAAACACCAAGGAACCTGTTTCTCACTCCAACCACAAACCGTGCGCAGCATGAATCTTGGCACAGCAGAACACTTCCCTTGGCATGCCCTTTGCAGCCTCACTCCAAACGGGGCTCTCCGCTTCATCCATCCCCTGACTCCATATTAGCACCAACGGGCTGCTAAAGCGTTTCGCAGAAAACACCAAGGAACCTGTTTCTCACTCCAACCACAAACCGTGCGCAGCACGAATCTTGGCACAGCAGAACGCTTCCCTTGGCATGCCCTTTGCAGCCTCACTCCAAACGGGGCTCTCCGCTTCATCCATCCCCTGACTCCATACTAGCACCAACGGGCTGCTAAAGCGTTTCGCAGAAAACACCAAGGAACCTGTTTCTCACTCCAACCACAAAGCGTGCGCAGCACGAGTCTTGGCACAGCAGAACACTTCCCTTGGCATGCCCTTTGCAGCCTCACTCCAAACGGGGCTCTCCGCTTCATCCATTCCCTGACTCCATACTAGCACCAACGGGCTGCTAAAGCGTTTCACAGAAAACTCCAAGGAACCTGTTTCTCACTCCAACCACAAAGCGTGCGCAGCACGAGTCTTGGCACAGCAGAACACTTCCCTTGGCATGCCCTTTGCAGCCTCACTCCAAACGGGGCTCTCCGCTTCATCCATCCCCTGACTCCATACTAGCACCAACAGGCTGCTAAAGCGTTTCGCAGAAAACACCAAGGAACCTGTTTCCCACTCCAACCACAAAGCGTGCGCAGCACGAGTCTTGGCACAGCAGAACACTTCCCTTGGCATGCCCTTTGCAGCCTCACTCCAAACGGGGCTCTCCGCTTCATCCATTCCCTGACTCCATACTAGCACCAACGGGCTGCTAAAGCGTTTCACAGAAAACTCCAAAGAACCTGAATCTCACTCCAACCACAAAGCGTGCGCAGCACGAGTCTTGGCACAGCAGAACACTTCCCTTGGCATGCCCTTTGCAGCCTCACTCCAAACGGGGCTCTCCGCTTCATCCATCCCCTGACTCCATACTAGCACCACCAGGCTGCTAAAGCGTTTCGCAGAAAACACCAGCGAACCTGTTTCTCACTCCAACCACAAAGCGTGCGCAGCATGAATCTTGGCACAGCAGAACACTTCCCCTGGCATGCCCTTTGCAGCCTCACTCCAAACGGGGCTCTCCGCTTCATCCATCCCCTGACTCCATACTAGCACCAACGGGCTGCTAAAGCGTTTCGCAGAAAACACCAAGGAACCTGTTTCTCACTCCAACCACAAAACGTGCGCAGCACGAGTCTTGGCACAGCAGAACACTTCCCTTGGCATGCCCTTTACAGCCTCACTCCAAACGGGGCTCTCCGCTTCATCCATCCCCTGACTCCATACTAGCACCAACGGGCTGCTAAAGCGTTTCGCAGAAAACACCAAGGAACCTGTTTCCCACTCCAACCACAAACCGTGCGCAGCATGAATCTTGGCACAGCAGAACACTTCCCTTGGCATGCCCTTTGCAGCCTCACTCCAAACGGGGCTCTCCGCTTCATCCATCCCCTGACTCCATACTAGCACCAACGGGCTGCTAAAGCATTTCGCAGAAAACACCAAGGAACCTGTTTCCCACTCCAACCACAAAGCGTGCGCAGCACGAGTCTTGGCACAGCAGAACACTTCCCTTGGCATGCCCTTTGCAGCCTCACTCCAAACGGGGCTCTCCGCTTCATCCATCCCCTGACTCCATACTAGCACCAACGGCCTGCTAAAGCGTTTCGCAGAAAACACCAAGGAACCTGTTTCTCACTTCAACCACAAAGCGTGCGCATCACGAGTCTTGGCACAGCAGAACGCTTCCCTTGGCATGCCCTTTGCAGCCTCACTCCAAACGGGGCTCTCCGCTTCATCCATCCCCTGACTCCATACTAGCACCAACGGGCTGCTAAAGCGTTTCGCAGAAAACACCAAGGAACCTGTTTCTCACTCCAACCACAAAGTGTGCGCAGCACGAGTCTTGGCACAGCAGAACACTTCCCTTGGCATGCCCTTTGCAGCCTCACTCCAAACGGGGCTCTCCGCTTCATCCATTCCCTGACTCCATACTAGCACCAACGGGCTGCTAAAGCGTTTCACAGAAAACACCAAGGAACCTGAATCTCACTCCAACCACAAAGCGTGCGCAGCACGAGTCTTGGCACAGCAGAACACTTCCCTTGGCATGCCCTTTGCAGCCTCACTCCAAACGGGGCTCTCCGCTTCATCCATCCCCTGACTCCATACTAGCACCAACAGGCTGCTAAAGCGTTTCGCAGAAAACACCAAGGAACCTGTTTCTCACTCCAACCACAAAGCGTGCGCAGCACGAGTCTTGGCACAGCAGAACACTTCCCTTGGCATGCCCTTTGCAGCCTCACTCCAAACGGGGCTCTCCGCTTCATCCATCCCCTGACTCCATACTAGCACCAACGGCCTGCTAAAGCGTTTCGCAGAAAACACCAAGGAACCTGTTTCTCACTCCAACCACAAAGCGTGCGCAGCATGAATCTTGGCACAGCAGAACACCTCCCTTGGCATGCCCTTTGCAGCCTCACTCCAAACGGGGCTCTCCGCTTCATCCATCCCCTGACTCCATACTAGCACCAACGGGCTGCTAAAGCGTTTCGCAGAAAACACCAAGGAACCTGTTTCTCACTCCAACCACAAAGCGTGCGCAGCATGAATCTTGGCACAGCAGAACACTTCCCTTGGCATGCCCTTTGCAGCCTCACTCCAAACGGGGCTCTCCGCTTCATCCATCCCCTGACTCCATACTAGCACCAACGGGCTGCTAAAGCGTTTCGCAGAAAACACCAAGGAACCTGTTTCTCACTCCAACCACAAAGCGTGCGCAGCACGAGTCTTGGCACAGCAGAACACTTCCCTTGGCATGCCCTTTGCAGCCTCACTCCATACGGGGCTCTCCGCTTCATCCATCCCCTGACTCCATACTAGCACCAACGGGCTGCTAAAGCGTTTCGCAGAAAACACCAAGGAACCTGTTTCTCACTCCAACCACAAAACGTGCGCAGGATGAATCTTGGCACAGCAGAAAACTTCCCTTGGCATGCCCTTTGCAGCCTCACTCCAAACGGGGCTCTCCGCTTCATCCATCCCCTGACTCCATACTAGCACCAACGGGCTGCTAAAGCGTTTCGCAGAAAACACCAAGGAACCTGTTTCTCACTCCAACCACAAAGCGTGCGCAGCACGAGTCTTGGCACAGCAGAACACTTCCCTTGGCATGCCCTTTGCAGCCTCACTCCATACGGGGCTCTCCGCTTCATCCATCCCCTGACTCCATACTAGCACCAACGGGCTGCTAAAGCGTTTCGCAGAAAACACCAAGGAACCTGTTTCTCACTCCACCCACAAAGCGTGCGCAGCATGAATCTTGGCACAGCAGAACACTTCCCCTGGCATCCCCTTGCAGCCTCACTCCAAACGGGGCTCTCCGCTTCATCCATCCCCTGACTCCATACTAGCACCAACGGGCTGCTAAAGCGTTTCGCAGAAAACACCAAGGAACCTGTTTCTCACTCCAACCACAAAACGTGCGAAGGATGAATCTTGGCACAGCAGAACACTTCCCTTGGCATGCCCTTTGCAGCCTCACTCCAAACGGGGCTCTCCGCTTCATCCATCCCCTGACTCCATACTAGCACCAACGGGCTGCTAAAGCGTTTCGCAGAAAACACCAAGGAACCTGTTTCTCACTCCAACCACAAACCGTGCGCAGCATGAATCTTGGCACAGCAGAACACTTCCCTTGGCATGCCCTTTGCAGCCCCACTCCAAACGGGGCTCTCCGCTTCATCTCATCCATCCCCTGACTCCATACTAGCACCAACGGGCTGCTAAAGCGTTTCGCAGAAAACACCAAGGAACCTGTTTCTCACTCCAACCACAAAGCGTGCGCAGCACGAGTCTTGGCACAGCAGAACACTTCCCCTGGCATGCCCTTTGCAGCCTCACTCCAAACGGGGCTCTCCGCTTCATCCATCCCCTGACTCCATACTAGCACCAACGGGCTGCTAAAGCGTTTCGCAGAAAACACCAAGGAACCTGTTTCTCACTCCAACCACAAAACGTGCGCAGCATGAATCTTGGCACAGCAGAACACTTCCTTTGGCATGCCCTTTGCAGCCTCACTCCAAACGGGGCTCTCCGCTTCATCCATCCCCTGACTCCATTCGAGCACCAACGGGCTGCTAAAGCGTTTCAGAGAAAACACCAAGGAACCTGTTTCTCACTCCAACCACAAACCGTGCGCAGCATGAATCTTGGCACAGCAGAACACTTCCCTTGGCATGCCCTTTGCAGCCTCACTCCAAACGGGGCTCTCCGCTTCATCCATCCCCTGACTCCATACTAGCACCAACGGGCTGCTAAAGCGTTTCGCAGAAAACACCAAGGAACCTGTTTCTCACTCCAACCACAAAGCGTGCGCAGCACGAGTCTTGGCACAGCAGAACACTTCCCTTGGCATGCCCTTTGCAGCCTCACTCCAAACGGGGCTCTCCGCTTCATCCATCCCCTGACTCCATACTAGCACCAACGGGCTGCTAAAGCGTTTTGCAGAAAACACCAAGGAACCTGTTTCTCACTCCAACCACAAAGCGTGCGCAGCATGAATCTTGGCACAGCAGAACACTTCCCTTGGCATGCCCTTTGCAGCCTCACTCCAAACGGGGCTCTCCGCTTCATCCATCCCCTTACTCCATACTAGCACCAACGGCCTGCTAAAGCGTTTCGCAGAAAACACCAAGGAACCTGTTTCCCACTCCAACAACAAAGCGTGCGCAGCACGAGTCTTGGCACAGCAGAACACTTCCCTTGGCATGCCCTTTGCAGCCTCACTCCAAACGGGGCTCTCCGCTTCATCCATCCCCTGACTCCATACTAGCACCAACGGGCTGCTAAAGCGTTTCGCAGAAAACACCAACGAACCTGTTTCTCACTCCAACCACAAAGCGTGCGCAGCACGAGTCTTGGCACAGCAGAACACTTCCCTTGGCATGCCCTTTGCAGCCTCACTCCAAACGGGGCTCTCCGCTTCATCCATCCCCTGACTCCATACTAGCACCAACGGGCTGCTAAAGCGTTTCGCAGAAAACACCAACGAACTTGTTTCTCACTTCAACCACAGCAGCACGAGTCTTGGCACAGCAGAACGCTTCCCTTGGCATGCCCTTTGCAGCCTCACTCCAAACGGGGCTCTCCGCTTCATCCATCCCCTGACTCCATACTAGCACCAACGGGCTGCTAAAGCGTTTCGCAGAAAACACCAAGGAACCTGTTTCTCACTCCAACCACAAAGCGTGCGCAGCACGAGTCTTGGCACAGCAGAACACTTCCCTTGGCATGCCCTTTGCAGCCTCACTCCAAACGGGGCTCTCCGCTTCATCCATTCCCTGACTCCATACTAGCACCAACGGGCTGCTAAAGCGTTTCAGAGAAAACACCAAGGAACCTGTTTCTCACTCCAACCACAAAGCGTGCGCAGCATGAATCTTGGCACAGCAGAACACTTCCCCTGGCATGCCCTTTGCAGCCTCACTCCAAACGGGGCTCTCCGCTTCATCCATCCCCTGACTCCATACTAGCACCAACGGGCTGCTAAAGCGTTTCGCAGAAAACACCAAGGAACCTGTTTCTCACTCCAACCACAAAGCGTGCGCAGCACGAGTCTTGGCACAGCAGAACACTTCCCTTGGCATGCCCTTTGCAGCCTCACTCCAAACGGGGCTCTCCGCTTCATCCATCCCCTGACTCCATACTAGCACCAACGGGCTGCTAAAGCGTTTCGCAGAAAACACCAAGGAACCTGTTTCTCACTCCACCCACAAAGCGTGCGCAGCATGAATCTTGGCACAGCAGAACACTTCCCCTGGCATGCCCTTGCAGCCTCACTCCAAACGGGGCTCTCCGCTTCATCCATCCCCTGACTCCATACTAGCACCAACGGGCTGCTAAAGCGTTTCGCAGAAAACACCAAGGAACCTGTTTCTCACTCCAACCACAAAACGTGCGAAGGATGAATCTTGGCACAGCAGAACACTTCCCTTGGCATGCCGTTTGCAGCCTCACTCCAAACAGGGCTCTCCGCTTCATCCATCCCCTGACTCCATACTAGCACCAACGGGCTGCTAAAGCGTTTCGCAGAAAACACCAAGGAACCTGTTTCTCACTCCAACCACAAAGCGTGCGCAGCATGAATCTTGGCACAGCAGAACACTTCCCTTGGCATGCCCTTTGCAGCCTCACTCCAAACGGGGCTCTCCGCTTCATCCATCCCCTGACTCCATACTAGCACCAACGGGCTGCTAAAGCGTTTCGCAGAAAACACCAAGGAACCTGTTTCCCACTCCAACAATAAAGCGTGCGCAGCACGAGTCTTGGCACAGCAGAACACTTCCCTTGGCATGCCCTTTGCAGCCTCACTCCAAACGGGGCTCTCCGCTTCATCCATCCCCTGACTCCATACTAGCACCAACGGGCTGCTAAAGCGTTTCGCAGAAAACACCAACGAACCTGTTTCTCACTCCAACCACAAAGCGTGCCCAGCACGAGTCTTGGCACAGCAGAACACTTCCCTTGGCATGCCCTTTGCAGCCTCACTCCAAACGGGGCTCTCCGCTTCATCCATCCCCTGACTCCATTCGAGCACCAACGGGCTGCTAAAGCGTTTCGCAGAAAACACCAACGAACCTGTTTCCCACTCCAACCACAAAGCGTGCGCAGCACGAGTCTTGGCACAGCAGAACACTTCCCTTGGCATGCCCTTTGCAGCCTCACTCCAAACGGGGCTCTCCGCTTCATCCATCCCCTTACTCCATACTAGCACCAACGGGCTGCTAAAGCGTTTCGCAGAAAACACCAAGGAACCTGTTTCTCACTTCAACCACAGCAGCACGAGTCTTGGCACAGCAGAACGCTTCCCTTGGCATGCCCTTTGCAGCCTCACTCCAAACGGGGCTCTCCGCTTCATCCATCCCCTGACTCCATACTAGCACCAACGGGCTGCTAAAGCGTTTCGCAGAAAACACCAAGGAACCTGTTTCTCACTCCAACCACAAAGCGTGCGCAGCACGAGTCTTGGCACAGCAGAACACTTCCCTTGGCATGCCCTTTGCAGCCTCACTCCAAACGGGGCTCTCCGCTTCATCCATTCCCTGACTCCATACTAGCACCAACGGGCTGCTAAAGCGTTTCGCAGAAAACACCAAGGAACCTGTTTCTCACTCCAACCACAAACCGTGCGCAGCATGAATCTTGGCACAGCAGAACACTTCCCTTGGCATGCCCTTTGCAGCCTCACTCCAAACGGGGCTCTCCGCTTCATCCATCCCCTGACTCCATACTAGCACCAACGGGCTGCTAAAGCGTTTCGCAGAAAACACCAACGAACCTGTTTCTCACTCCAACCACAAAGCGTGCGCAGCACGAGTCTTGGCACAGCAGAACACTTCCCTTGGCATGCCCTTTGCAGCCTCACTCCAAACGGGGCTCTCCGCTTCATCCATCCCCTGACTCCATACTAGCACCAACGGGCTGCTAAAGCGTTTCGCAGAAAACACCAACGAACCTGTTTCTCACTCCAACCACAAAGCGTGCGCAGCATGAATCTTGGCACAGCAGAACACTTCCCTTGGCATGCCCTTTGCAGCCTCACTCCAAACGGGGCTCTCCGCTTCATCCATCCCCTTACTCCATACTAGCACCAACGGGCTGCTAAAGCGTTTCGCAGAAAACACCAAGGAACCTGTTTCCCACTCCAACAACAAAGCGTGCGCAGCACGAGTCTTGGCACAGCAGAACACTTCCCTTGGCATGCCCTTTGCAGCCTCACTCCAAACGGGGCTCTCCGCTTCATCCATCCCCTGACTCCATACTAGCACCAACGGGCTGCTAAAGCGTTTCGCAGAAAACACCAAGGAACCTGTTTCTCACTCCACCCACAAAGCGTGCGCAGCATGAATCTTGGCACAGCAGAACACTTCCCTTGGCATGCCCTTTGCAGCCTCACTCCAAACGGGGCTCTCCGCTTCATCCATCCCCTGACTCCATACTAGCACCAACGGGCTGCTAAAGCGTTTCGCAGAAAACACCAGCGAACCTGTTTCTCACTCCAACCACAAAGCGTGCGCAGCATGAATCTTGGCACAGCAGAACACTTCCCTTGGCATGCCCTTTGCAGCCTCACTCCAAACGGGGCTCTCCGCTTCATCCATCCCCTGACTCCATACTAGCACCAACGGGCTGCTAAAGCGTTTCGCAGAAAACACCAAGGAACCTGTTTCTCACTCCAACCACAAAGCGTGCGCAGCACGAGTCTTGGCACAGCAGAACACTTCCCTTGGCATGCCCTTTGCAGCCTCACTCCAAACGGGGCTCTCCGCTTCATCCATCCCCTGACTCCATACTAGCACCAACGGGCTGCTAAAGCGTTTCGCAGAAAACACCAACGAACCTGTTTCTCACTCCACCCACAAAGCGTGCGCAGCATGAATCTTGGCACAGCAGAACACTTCCCCTGGCATGCCCTTGCAGCCTCACTCCAAACGGGGCTCTCCGCTTCATCCATCCCCTGACTCCATACTAGCACCAACGGGCTGCTAAAGCATTTCGCAGAAAACACCAAGGAACCTGTTTCTCACTCCAACCACAAAACGTGCGAAGGATGAATCTTGGCACAGCAGAACACTTCCCTTGGCATGCCCTTTGCAGCCTCACTCCAAACGGGGCTCTCCGCTTCATCCATCCCCTGACTCCATACTAGCACCAACGGGCTGCTAAAGCGTTTCGCAGAAAACACCAAGGAACCTGTTTCTCACTCCAACCACAAACCGTGCGCAGCATGAATCTTGGCACAGCAGAACACTTCCCCTGGCATGCCCTTTGCAGCCTCACTCCAAACGGGGCTCTCCGCTTCATCCATCCCCTGACTCCATAATAGCACCAACGGGCTGCTAAAGCGTTTCGCAGAAAACACCAAGGAACCTGTTTCTCACTCCAACCACAAAGCGTGCGCAGCACGAGTCTTGGCACAGCAGAACACTTCCCTTGGCATGCACTTTGCAGCCTCACTCCAAACGGGGCTCTCCGCTTCATCCATCCCCTGACTCCATACTAGCACCAACGGCCTGCTAAAGCGTTTCGCAGAAAACACCAAGGAACCTGTTTCTCACTCCAACCACAAAGCGTGCGCAGCATGAATCTTGGCACAGCAGAACACTTCCCTTGGCATGCCCTTTGCAGCCTCACTCCAAACGGGGCTCTCCGCTTCATCCATCCCCTGACTCCATACTAGCACCAACGGGCTGCTAAAGCGTTTCGCAGAAAACACCAAGGAACCTGTTTCTCACTCCAACCACAAAGCGTGCGCAGCACGAGTCTTGGCACAGCAGAACACTTCCCTTGGCATGCCCTTTGCAGCCTCACTCCAAACGGGGCTCTCCGCTTCATCCATCCCCTGACTCCATACTAGCACCAACGGGCTGCTAAAGCGTTTCGCAGAAAACACCAAGGAACCTGTTTCTCACTCCACCCACAAAGCGTGCGCAGCATGAATCTTGGCACAGCAGAACACTTCCCCTGGCATGCCCTTGCAGCCTCACTCCAAACGGGGCTCTCCGCTTCATCCATCCCCTGACTCCATACTAGCACCAACGGGCTGCTAAAGCGTTTCGCAGAAAACACCAAGGAACCTGTTTCTCACTCCAACCACAAAACGTGCGAAGGATGAATCTTGGCAAAGCAGAACACTTCCCTTGGCATGCCCATTGCAGCCTCACTCCAAACGGGGCTCTCCGCTTCATCCATCCCCTGACTCCATACTAGCACCAACGGGCTGCTAAAGCGTTTCGCAGAAAACACCAAGGACCCTGTTTCTCACTCCAACCACAAACCGTGCGCAGCATGAATCTTGACACAGCAGAACACTTCCCTTGGCATGCCCTTTGCAGCCTCACTCCAAACGGGGCTCTCCGCTTCATCCATCCCCTGACTCCATACTAGCACCAACGGGCTGCTAAAGCGTTTCGCAGAAAACACCAAGGAACCTGTTTCTAACTCCAACCACAAAGTGTGCGCAGCATGAATCTTGGCACAGCAGAACACTTCCCTTGGCATGCCCTTGCAGCCTCACTCCAAACGGGGCTCTCCGCTTCATCCATCCCCTGACTCCATACTAGCACCAACGGGCTGCTAAAGCGTTTCGCAGAAAACACCAAGGAACCTGTTTCTCACTCCAACCACAAAACGTGCGAAGGATGAATCTTGGCACAGCAGAACACTTCCCTTGGCATGCCGTTTGCAGCCTCACTCCAAACGGGGCTCTCCGCTTCATCCATCCCCTGACTCCATACTAGCACCAACGGGCTGCTAAAGCGTTTCGCAGAAAACACCAAGGAACCTGTTTCTCACTCCAACCACAAACCGTGCGCAGCATGAATCTTGGCACAGCAGAACACTTCCCTTGGCATGCCCTTTGCAGCCTCACTCCAAACGGGGCTCTCCGCTTCATCCATCCCCTGACTCCATACTAGCACCAACGGGCTGCTAAAGCGTTTCGCAGAAAACACCAAGGAACCTGTTTCTCACTCCAACCACAAAGCGTGCGCAGCACGAGTCTTGGCACAGCAGAACACTTCCCTTGGCATGCCCTTTGCAGCCTCAATCCAAACGGGGCTCTCCGCTTCATCCATCCCCTGACTCCATACTAGCACCAACGGGCTGCTAAAGCGTTTCGCAGAAAACACCAAGGAACCTGTTTCTCACTCCAACCACAAACCGTGCGCAGCATGAATCTTGGCACAGCAGAACACTTCCCTTGGCATGCCCTTTGCAGCCTCACTCCAAACGGGGCTCTCCGCTTCATCCATCCCCTTACTCCATACTAGCACCAACGGCCTGCTAAAGCGTTTCGCAGAAAACACCAAGGAACCTGTTTCTCACTCCACCCACAAAGCGTGCGCAGCACGAGTCTTGGCACAGCAGAACACTTCCCTTGGCATGCCCTTTGCAGCCTCACTCCAAACGGGGCTCTCCGCTTCATCCATCCCCTGACTCCATACTAGCACCAACGGGCTGCTAAAGCGTTTCGCAGAAAACACCAACGAACCTGTTTCTCACTCCAACCACAAAGCGTGCGCAGCACGAGTCTTGGCACAGCAGAACACTTCCCTTGGCATGCCCTTTGCAGCCTCACTCCAAACGGGGCTCTCCGCTTCATCCATCCCCTGACTCCATACTAGCACCACCGGGCTGCTAAAGCGTTTCGCAGAAAACACCAGCGAACCTGTTTCTCACTCCAACCACAAAGCGTGCGCAGCATGAATCTTGGCACAGCAGAACACTTCCCCTGGCATGCCCTTTGCAGCCTCACTCCAAACGGGGCTCTCCGCTTCATCCATCCCCTGACTCCATACTAGCACCAACGGGCTGCTAAAGCGTTTCGCAGAAAACACCAAGGAACCTGTTTCTCACTCCAACCACAAAACGTGCGCAGCACGAGTCTTGGCACAGCAGAACACTTCCCTTGGCATGCCCTTTACAGCCTAACTCCAAACGGGGCTCTCCGCTTCATCCATCCCCTGACTCCATACTAGCACCAACGGGCTGCTAAAGCGTTTCGCAGAAAACACCAAGGAACCTGTTTCTCACTCCAACCACAAAGTGTGCGCAGCATGAATCTTGGCACAGCAGAACACTTCCCTTGGCATGCCCTTTGCAGCCTCACTCCAAACGGGGCTCTCCGCTTCATCCATCCCCTGACTCCATACTAGCACCAACGGGCTGCTAAAGCATTTCGCAGAAAACACCAAGGAACCTGTTTCCCACTCCAACCACAAAGCGTGCGCAGCACGAGTCTTGGCACAGCAGAACACTTCCCTTGGCATGCCCTTTGCAGCCTCACTCCAAACGGGGCTCTCCGCTTCATCCATCCCCTGACTCCATACTAGCACCAACGGGCTGCTAAAGCGTTTCGCAGAAAACACCAAGGAACCTGTTTCTCACTCCAACCACAAAGTGTGCGCAGCACGAGTCTTGGCACAGCAGAACACTTCCCTTGGCATGCCCTTTGCAGCCTCACTCCAAACGGGGCTCTCCGCTTCATCCATTCCCTGACTCCATACTAGCACCAACGGGCTGCTAAAGCGTTTCACAGAAAACTCCAAGGAACCTGAATCTAACTCCAACCACAAAGCGTGCGCAGCACGAGTCTTGGCACAGCAGAACACTTCCCCTGGCATGCCCTTTGCAGCCGCACTCCAAACGGGGCTCTCCGCTTCATCCATCCCCTGACTCCATACTAGCACCAACGGCCTGCTAAAGCGTTTCGCAGAAAACACCAAGGAACCTGTTTCTCACTCCAACCACAAAGCGTGCGCAGCATGAATCTTGGCACAGCAGAACACCTCCCTTGGCATGCCCTTTGCAGCCTCACTCCAAACGGGGCTCTCCGCTTCATCCATCCCCTGACTCCATACTAGCACCAACGGGCTGCTAAAGCGTTTCGCAGAAAACACCAAGGAACCTGTTTCTCACTCCAACCACAAAACGTGCGCAGCATGAATCTTGGCACAGCAGAACACTTCCCTTGGCATGCCCTTTGCAGCCTCACTCCAAACGGGGCTCTCCGCTTCATCCATCCCCTGACTCCATACTAGCACCAACGGGCTGCTAAAGCGTTTCGCAGAAAACACCAAGGAACCTGTTTCTCACTCCAACCACAAACCGTGCGCAGCATGAATCTTGGCACAGCAGAACACTTCCCTTGGCATGCCCTTTGCAGCCTCACTCCAAACGGGGCTCTCCGCTTCATCTCATCCATCCCCTGACTCCATACTAGCACCAACGGGCTGCTAAAGCGTTTCGCAGAAAACACCAAGGAACCTGTTTCTCACTCCAACCACAAAGCGTGCGCAGCACGAGTCTTGGCACAGCAGAACACTTCCCTTGGCATGCCCTTTGCAGCCTCACTCCAAACGGGGCTCTCCGCTTCATCCATCCCCTGACTCCATACTAGCACCAACGGGCTGCTAAAGCGTTTCGCAGAAAACACCAGCGAACCTGTTTCTCACTCCAACCACAAAGTGTGCGCAGCATGAATCTTGGCACAGCAGAACACTTCCCTTGGCATGCCCTTTGCAGCCTCACTCCAAACGGGGCTCTCCGCTTCATCCATCCCCTGACTCCATTCGAGCACCAACGGGCTGCTAAAGCATTTCGCAGAAAACACCAAGGAACCTGTTTCCCACTCCAACCACAAAGCGTGCGCAGCACGAGTCTTGGCACAGCAGAACACTTCCCTTGGCATGCCCTTTGCAGCCTCACTCCAAACGGGGCTCTCCGCTTCATCCATCCCCTGACTCCATACTAGCACCAACGGGCTGCTAAAGCGTTTCGCAGAAAACACCAAGGAACCTGTTTCTCACTTCAACCACAAAGCGTGCGCAGCACGAGTCTTGGCACAGCAGAACGCTTCCCTTGGCATGCCCTTTGCAGCCTCACTCCAAACGGGGCTCTCCGCTTCATCCATCCCCTGACTCCATACTAGCACCAACGGGCTGCTAAAGCGTTTCGCAGAAAACACCAAGGAACCTGTTTCTCACTCCAACCACAAAGTGTGCGCAGCACGAGTCTTGGCACAGCAGAACACTTCCCTTGGCATGCCCTTTGCAGCCTCACTCCAAACGGGGCTCTCCGCTTCATCCATCCCCTGACTCCATACTAGCACCAACGGGCTGCTAAAGCGTTTCACAGAAAACTCCAAGGAACCTGAATCTAACTCCAACCACAAAGCGTGCGCAGCACGAGTCTTGGCACAGCAGAACACTTCCCTTGGCATGCCCTTTGCAGCCTCACTCCAAACGGGGCTCTCCGCTTCATCCATACCCTGACTCCATACTAGCACCAACGGCCTGCTAAAGCGTTTCGCAGAAAACACCAAGGAACCTGTTTCTCACTCCAACCACAAAGCGTGCGCAGCATGAATCTTGGCACAGCAGAACACCTCCCTTGGCATGCCCTTTGCAGCCTCACTCCAAACGGGGCTCTCCGCTTCATCCATCCCCTGACTCCATACTAGCACCAACGGGCTGCTAAAGCGTTTCGCAGAAAACACCAAGGAACCTGTTTCTCACTCCAACCACAAACCGTGCGCAGCATGAATCTTGGCACAGCAGAACACTTCCCTTGGCATGCCCTTTGCAGCCTCACTCCAAACGGGGCTCTCCGCTTCATCCATCCCCTGACTCCATACTAGCACCAACGGGCTGCTAAAGCGTTTCGCAGAAAACACCAACGACCTGTTTCTCACTTCAACCACAAAGCGTGCGCAGCACGAGTCTTGGCACAGCAGAACACTTCCCTTGGCATGCCCTTTGCAGCCTCACTCCATACGGGGCTCTCCGCTTCATCCATCCCCTGACTCCATACTAGCACCAACGGGCTGCTAAAGCGTTTCGCAGAAAACACCAAGGAACCTGTTTCTCACTCCAACCACAAAACGTGCGCAGGATGAATCTTGGCACAGCAGAACACTTCCCTTGGCATGCCCTTTGCAGCCTCACTCCAAACGGGGCTCTCCGCTTCATCCATCCCCTGACTCCATACTAGCACCAACGGGCTGCTAAAGCGTTTCGCAGAAAACACCAAGGAACCTGTTTCTCACTCCACCCACAAAGCGTGCGCAGCATGAATCTTGGCACAGCAGAACACTTCCCCTGGCATGCCCTTGCAGCCTCACTCCAAACGGGGCTCTCCGCTTCATCCATCCCCTGACTCCATACTAGCACCAACGGGCTGCTAAAGCGTTTCGCAGAAAACACCAAGGAACCTGTTTCTCACTCCAACCACAAAACGTGCGAAGGATGAATCTTGGCACAGCAGAACACTTCCCTTGGCATGCCCTTTGCAGCCTCACTCCAAACGGGGCTCTCCACTTCATCCATCCCCTGACTCCATACTAGCACCAACGGGCTGCTAAAGCGTTTCGCAGAAAACACCAAGGAACCTGTTTCTCACTCCAACCACAAACCGTGCGCAGCATGAATCTTGGCACAGCAGAACACTTCCCTTGGCATGCCCTTTGCAGCCTCACTCCAAACGGGGCTCTCCGCTTCATCTCATCCATCCCCTGACTCCATACTAGCACCAACGGGCTGCTAAAGCGTTTCGCAGAAAACACCAAGGAACCTGTTTCTCACTCCAACCACAAAGCGTGCGCAGCACGAGTCTTGGCACAGCAGAACACTTCCCTTGGCATGCCCTTTGCAGCCTCACTCCAAACGGGGCTCTCCGCTTCATCCATCCCCTGACTCCATACTAGCACCAACGGGCTGCTAAAGCGTTTCGCAGAAAACACCAGCGAACCTGTTTCTCACTCCAACCACAAAGCGTGCGCAGCATGAATCTTGGCACAGCAGAACACTTCCCCTGGCATGCCCTTTGCAGCCTCACTCCAAACGGGGCTCTCCGCTTCATCCATCCCCTGACTCCATACTAGCACCAACGGGCTGCTAAAGCGTTTCGCAGAAAACACCAAGGAACCTGTTTCTCACTCCAACCACAAAACGTGCGCAGGATGAATCTTGGCACAGCAGAACACTTCCTTTGGCATGCCCTTTGCAGCCTCACTCCAAACGGGGCTCTCCGCTTCATCCATCCCCTGACTCCATACTAGCACCAACGGGCTGCTAAAGCGTTTCGCAGAAAACACCAAGGAACCTGTTTCTCACTCCAACCACAAAGCGTGCGCAGCACGAGTCTTGGCACAGCAGAACACTTCCCTTGGCATGCCCTTTGCAGCCTCACTCCAAACGGGGCTCTCCGCTTCATCCATCCCCTGACTCCATACTAGCACCAACGGGCTGCTAAAGCGTTTCGCAGAAAACACCAACGACCTGTTTCTCACTTCAACCACAAAGCGTGCGCAGCATGAATCTTGGCACAGCAAAACACTTCCCCTGGCATGCCCTTTGCAGCCTCACTCCATACGGGGCTCTTAGCTTCATCCATCCCCTGACTCCATACTAGCACCAATGGGCTGCTAAAGCGTTTCGCAGAAAACACCAAGGAACCTGTTTCTCACTTCAACCACAAAGCGTGCGCAGCACGAGTCTTGGCACAGCAGAACACTTCCCTTGGCATGCCCTTTGCAGCCTCACTCCAAACGGGGCTCTCCGCTTCATCCATCCCCTGACTCCATACTAGCACCAACGGGCTGCTAAAGCGTTTCGCAGAAAACACCAAGGAACCTGTTTCTCACTCCAACCACAAAGTGTGCGCAGCATGAATCTTGGCACAGCAGAACACTTCCCTTGGCATGCCCTTTGCAGCCTCACTCCAAACGGGGCTCTCCGCTTCATCCATCCCCTGACTCCATACTAGCACCAACGGGCTGCTAAAGCACTTCGCAGAAAACACCAAGGAACCTGTTTCCCACTCCAACCACAAAGCGTGCGCAGCACGAGTCTTGGCACAGCAGAACACTTCCCTTGGCATGCCCTTTGCAGCCTCACTCCAAACGGGGCTCTTTGCTTCATCCATCCCCTGACTCCATACTAGCACCAACGGGCTGCTAAAGCGTTTCGCAGAAAACACCAAGGAACCTGTTTCTCACTTCAACCACAAAGCGTGCGCAGCACGAGTCTTGGCACAGCAGAACGCTTCCCTTGGCATGCCCTTTGCAGCCTCACTCCAAACGGGGCTCTCCGCTTCATCCATCCCCTGACTCCATACTAGCACCAACGGGCTGCTAAAGCGTTTCGCAGAAAACACCAAGGAACCTGTTTCTCACTCCAACCACAAAGTGTGCGCAGCACGAGTCTTGGCACAGCAGAACACTTCCCTTGGCATGCCCTTTGCAGCCTCACTCCAAACGGGGCTCTCCGCTTCATCCATTCCCTGACTCCATACTAGCACCAACGGGCTGCTAAAGCGTTTCACAGAAAACACCAAGGAACCTGAATCTCACTCCAACCACAAAGCGTGCGCAGCACGAGTCTTGGCACAGCAGAACACTTCCCTTGGCATGCCCTTTGCAGCCTCACTCCAAACGGGGCTCTCCGCTTCATCCATCCCCTGACTCCATACTAGCACCAACGGGCTGCTAAAGCGTTTCGCAGAAAACACCAACGAACCTGTTTCCCACTCCAACCACAAAGCGTGCGCAGCACGAGTCTTGGCACAGCAGAACACTTCCCTTGGCATGCCCTTTGCAGCCTCACTCCAAACGGGGCTCTCCGCTTCATCCATCCCCTGACTCCATACTAGCACCAACGGGCTGCTAAAGCGTTTCGCAGAAAACACCAGCGAACCTGTTTCTCACTCCAACCACAAAGCGTGCGCAGCATGAATCTTGGCACAGCAGAACACTTCCCCTGGCATGCCCTTTGCAGCCTCACTCCAAACGGGGCTCTCCGCTTCATCCATCCCCTGACTCCATACTAGCACCAACGGGCTGCTAAAGCGTTTCGCAGAAAACACCAAGGAACCTGTTTCTCACTCCAACCACAAAACGTGCGCAGGATGAATCTTGGCACAGCAGAACACTTCCTTTGGCATGCCCTTTGCAGCCTCACTCCAAACGGGGCTCTCCGCTTCATCCATCCCCTGACTCCATACTAGCACCAACGGGCTGCTAAAGCGTTTCGCAGAAAACACCAAGGAACCTGTTTCTCACTCCAACCACAAAGCGTGCGCAGCACGAGTCTTGGCACAGCAGAACACTTCCCTTGGCATGCCCTTTGCAGCCTCACTCCAAACGGGGCTCTCCGCTTCATCCATCCCCTGACTCCATACTAGCACCAACGGGCTGCTAAAGCGTTTCGCAGAAAACACCAACGACCTGTTTCTCACTTCAACCACAAAGCGTGCGCAGCATGAATCTTGGCACAGCAAAACACTTCCCCTGGCATGCCCTTTGCAGCCTCACTCCATACGGGGCTCTCCGCTTCATCCATCCCCTGACTCCATACTAGCACCAATGGGCTGCTAAAGCGTTTCGCAGAAAACACCAAGGAACCTGTTTCTCACTTCAACCACAAAGCGTGCGCAGCACGAGTCTTGGCACAGCAGAACACTTCCCTTGGCATGCCCTTTGCAGCCTCACTCCAAACGGGGCTCTCCGCTTCATCCATCCCCTGACTCCATACTAGCACCAACGGGCTGCTAAAGCGTTTCGCAGAAAACACCAAGGAACCTGTTTCTCACTCCAACCACAAAGTGTGCGCAGCATGAATCTTGGCACAGCAGAACACTTCCCTTGGCATGCCCTTTGCAGCCTCACTCCAAACGGGGCTCTCCGCTTCATCCATCCCCTGACTCCATTCGAGCACCAACGGGCTGCTAAAGCACTTCGCAGAAAACACCAAGGAACCTGTTTCCCACTCCAACCACAAAGCGTGCGCAGCACGAGTCTTGGCACAGCAGAACACTTCCCTTGGCATGCCCTTTGCAGCCTCACTCCAAACGGGGCTCTTTGCTTCATCCATCCCCTGACTCCATACTAGCACCAACGGGCTGCTAAAGCGTTTCGCAGAAAACACCAAGGAACCTGTTTCTCACTTCAACCACAAAGCGTGCGCAGCACGAGTCTTGGCACAGCAGAACGCTTCCCTTGGCATGCCCTTTGCAGCCTCACTCCAAACGGGGCTCTCCGCTTCATCCATCCCCTGACTCCATACTAGCACCAACGGGCTGCTAAAGCGTTTCGCAGAAAACACCAAGGAACCTGTTTCTCACTCCAACCACAAAGTGTGCGCAGCACGAGTCTTGGCACAGCAGAACACTTCCCTTGGCATGCCCTTTGCAGCCTCACTCCAAACGGGGCTCTCCGCTTCATCCATTCCCTGACTCCATACTAGCACCAACGGGCTGCTAAAGCGTTTCACAGAAAACACCAAGGAACCTGAATCTCACTCCAACCACAAAGCGTGCGCAGCACGAGTCTTGGCACAGCAGAACACTTCCCTTGGCATGCCCTTTGCAGCCTCACTCCAAACGGGGCTCTCCGCTTCATCCATCCCCTGACTCCATACTAGCACCAACGGGCTGCTAAAGCGTTTCGCAGAAAACACCAACGAACCTGTTTCCCACTCCAACCACAAAGCGTGCGCAGCACGAGTCTTGGCACAGCAGAACACTTCCCTTGGCATGCCCTTTGCAGCCTCACTCCAAACGGGGCTCTCCGCTTCATCCATCCCCTGACTCCATACTAGCACCAACGGGCTGCTAAAGCGTTTCGCAGAAAACACCAAGGAACCTGTTTCTCACTCCAACCACAAAGCGTGCGCAGCATGAATCTTGGCACAGCAGAACACTTCCCTTGGCATGCCCTTTGCAGCCTCACTCCAAACGGGGCTCTCCGCTTCATCCATCCCCTGACTCCATACTAGCACCAACGGGCTGCTAAAGCGTTTCGCAGAAAACACCAAGGAACCTGTTTCTCACTCCAACCACAAAACGTGCGCAGCATGAATCTTGGCACAGCAGAACACTTCCCTTGGCATTCCCTTTGCAGCCTCACTCCAAACGGGGCTCTCCGCTTCATCCATCCCCTGACTCCATACTAGCACCAACGGGCTGCTAAAGCGTTTCGCAGAAAACACCAACGAACCTGTTTCTCACTCCAACCACAAAGCGTGCGCAGCACGAGTCTTGGCACAGCAGAACACTTCCCTTGGCATGCCCTTTGCAGCCTCACTCCAAACGGGGCTCTCCGCTTCATCCATCCCCTGACTCCATACTAGCACCAACGGGCTGCTAAAGCGTTTCGCAGAAAACACCAACGAACCTGTTTCTCACTCCAACCACAAAGTGTGCGCAGCACGAGTCTTGGCACAGCAGAACACTTCCCTTGGCATGCCCTTTGCAGCCTCACTCCAAACGGGGCTCTCCGCTTCATCCATTCCCTGACTCCATACTAGCACCAACGGGCTGCTAAAGCGTTTCACAGAAAACTCCAAGGAACCTGAATCTAACTACAACCACAAAGCGTGCGCAGCACGAGTCTTGGCACAGCAGAACACTTCCCTTGGCATGCCCTTTGCAGCCTCACTCCAAACGGGGCTCTCCGCTTCATCCATCCCCTGACTCCATACTAGCACCAACGGCCTGCTAAAGCGTTTCGCAGAAAACACCAAGGAACCTGTTTCTCACTCCAACCACAAAGCGTGCGCAGCATGAATCTTGGCACAGCAGAACACCTCCCTTGGCATGCCCTTTGCAGCCTCACTCCAAACGGGGCTCTCCGCTTCATCCATCCCCTGACTCCATACTAGCACCAACGGGCTGCTAAAGCGTTTCGCAGAAAACACCAAGGAACCTGTTTCTCACTCCAACCACAAAGCGTGCGCAGCACGAGTCTTGGCACAGCAGAACACTTCCCTTGGCATGCCCTTTGCAGCCTCACTCCATACGGGGCTCTCCGCTTCATCCATCCCCTGACTCCATACTAGCACCAACGGGCTGCTAAAGCGTTTCGCAGAAAACACCAAGGAACCTGTTTCTCACTCCAACCACAAAACGTGCGCAGGATGAATCTTGGCACAGCAGAACACTTCCCTTGGCATGCCCTTTGCAGCCTCACTCCAAACGGGGCTCTCCGCTTCATCCATCCCCTGACTCCATACTAGCACCAACGGGCTGCTAAAGCGTTTCGCAGAAAACACCAAGGAACCTGTTTCTCACTCCAACCACAAAGCGTGCGCAGCACGAGTCTTGGCACAGCAGAACACTTCCCTTGGCATGCCCTTTGCAGCCTCACTCCATACGGGGCTCTCCGCTTCATCCATCCCCTGACTCCATACTAGCACCAACGGGCTGCTAAAGCGTTTCGCAGAAAACACCAAGGAACCTGTTTCTCACTCCACCCACAAAGCGTGCGCAGCATGAATCTTGGCACAGCAGAACACTTCCCCTGGCATGCCCTTGCAGCCTCACTCCAAACGGGGCTCTCCGCTTCATCCATCCCCTGACTCCATACTAGCACCAACGGGCTGCTAAAGCGTTTCGCAGAAAACACCAACGAACCTGTTTCTCACTCCAACCACAAAACGTGCGAAGGATGAATCTTGGCACAGCAGAACACTTCCCTTGGCATGCCCTTTGCAGCCTCACTCCAAACGGGGCTCTCCACTTCATCCATCCCCTGACTCCATACTAGCACCAACGGGCTGCTAAAGCGTTTCGCAGAAAACACCAAGGAACCTGTTTCTCACTCCAACCACAAAACGTGCGCAGCACGAGTCTTGGCACAGCAGAACACTTCCCTTGGCATGCCCTTTGCAGCCTCACTCCAAACGGGGCTCTCCGCTTCATCCATCCCCTGACTCCATACTAGCACCAACGGCCTGCTAAAGCGTTTCGCAGAAAACACCAGCGAACCTGTTTCTCACTCCAACCACAAAGCGTGCGCAGCATGAATCTTGGCACAGCAGAACACTTCCCTTGGCATGCCCTTTGCAGCCTCACTCCAAACGGGGCTCTCCGCTTCATCCATCCCCTGACTCCATACTAGCACCAACGGGCTGCTAAAGCGTTTCGCAGAAAACACCAAGGAACCTGTTTCTCACTCCAACCACAAACCGTGCGCAGCATGAATCTTGGCACAGCAGAACACTTCCTTTGGCATGCCCTTTGCAGCCTCACTCCAAACGGGGCTCTCCGCTTCATCCATCCCCTGACTCCATACTAGCACCAACGGGCTGCTAAAGCGTTTCGCAGAAAACACCAAGGAACCTGTTTCTCACTCCAACCACAAAGCGTGCGCAGCACGAGTCTTGGCACAGCAGAACACTTCCCTTGGCATGCCCTTTGCAGCCTCACTCCAAACGGGGCTCTCCGCTTCATCCATCCCCTGACTCCATACTAGCACCAACGGGCTGCTAAAGCGTTTCGCAGAAAACACCAACGACCTGTTTCTCACTTCAACCACAAAGCGTGCGCAGCATGAATCTTGGCACAGCAGAACACTTCCCCTGGCATGCCCTTTGCAGCCTCACCCCATACGGGGCTCTCCGCTTCATCCATCCCCTGACTCCATACTAGCACCAATGGGCTGCTAAAGCGTTTCGCAGAAAACACCAAGGAACCTGTTTCTCACTCCAACCACAAAGCGTGCGCAGCACGAGTCTTGGCACAGCAGAACACTTCCCTTGGCATGCCCTTTACAGCCTCACTCCAAACGGGGCTCTCCGCTTCATCCATCCCCTGACTCCATACTAGCACCAACGGCCTGCTAAAGCGTTTCGCAGAAAACACCAAGGAACCTGTTTCTCACTCCAACCACAAAACGTGCGCAGCATGAATCTTGGCACAGCAGAACACTTCCCTTGGCATGCCCTTTGCAGCCTCACTCCAAACGGGGCTCTCCGCTTCATCTCATCCATCCCCTGACTCCATACTAGCACCAACGGGCTGCTAAAGCGTTTCGCAGAAAACACCCAGGAACCTGTTTCTCACTCCAAGCACAAAGCGTGCGCAGCACGAGTCTTGGCACAGCAGAACACTTCCCTTGGCATGCCCTTTGCAGCCTCACTCCAAACGGGGCTCTCCGCTTCATCCATCCCCTGACTCCATACTAGCACCAACGGCCTGCTAAAGCGTTTCGCAGAAAACACCAGCGAACCTGTTTCTCACTCCAACCACAAAGCGTGCGCAGCATGAATCTTGGCACAGCAGAACACTTCCCCTGGCATGCCCTTTGCAGCCTCACTCCAAACGGGGCTCTCCGCTTCATCCATCCCCTGACTCCATACTAGCACCAACGGGCTGCTAAAGCGTTTCGCAGAAAACACCAAGGAACCTGTTTCTCACTCCAACCACAAAGCGTGCGCAGCACGAGTCTTGGCACAGCAGAACACTTCCTTTGGCATGCCCTTTGCAGCCTCACTCCAAACGGGGCTCTCCGCTTCATCCATCCCCTGACTCCATACTAGCACCAACGGGCTGCTAAAGCGTTTCGCAGAAAACACCAAGGAACCTGTTTCTCACTCCAACCACAAAGCGTGCGCAGCACGAGTCTTGGCACAGCAGAACACTTCCCTTGGCATGCCCTTTGCAGCCTCACTCCAAACGGGGCTCTCCGCTTCATCCATCCCCTGACTCCATACTAGCACCAACGGGCTGCTAAAGCGTTTCGCAGAAAACACCAAGGAACCTGTTTCCCACTCCAACCACAAAGCGTGCGCAGCACGAGTCTTGGCACAGCAGAACACTTCCCTTGGCATGCCCTTTGCAGCCTCACTCCAAACGGGGCTCTCCGCTTCATCCATCCCCTGACTCCATACTAGCACCAACGGGCTGCTAAAGCGTTTCGCAGAAAACACCAAGGAACCTGTTTCTCACTCCAACCACAAAGCGTGCGCAGCATGAATCTTGGCACAGCAGAACACTTCCCTTGGCATGCCCTTTGCAGCCTCACTCCAAACGGGGCTCTCCGCTTCATCCATCCCCTGACTCCATACTAGCACCAACGGGCTGCTAAAGCGTTTCGCAGAAAACACCAAGGAACCTGTTTCTCACTCCAACCACAAAACGTGCGCAGCATGAATCTTGGCACAGCAGAACACTTCCCTTGGCATGCCCTTTGCAGCCTCACTCCAAACGGGGCTCTCCGCTTCATCCATCCCCTGACGCCATACTAGCACCAACGGGCTGCTAAAGCGTTTCGCAGAAAACACCAACGAACCTGTTTCTCACTCCAACCACAAAGCGTGTGCAGCACGAGTCTTGGCACAGCAGAACACTTCCCTTGGCATGCCCTTTGCAGCCTCACTCCATACGGGGCTCTCCGCTTCATCCATCCCCTGACTCCATACTAGCACCAACGGGCTGCTAAAGCGTTTCGCAGAAAACACCAAGGAACCTGTTTCTCACTCCACTCACAAAGCGTGCGCAGCATGAATCTTGGCACAGCAGAACACTTCCCCTGGCATGCCCTTGCAGCCTCACTCCAAACGGGGCTCTCCGCTTCATCCATCCCCTGACTCCATACTAGCACCAACGGCCTGCTAAAGCGTTTCGCAGAAAACACCAAGGAACCTGTTTCTCACTCCAACCACAAAGGGTGCGCATCATGAATCTTGGCACAGCAGAACACTTCCCTTGGCATGCCCTTTGCAGCCTCACTCCAAACGGGGCTCTCCGCTTCATCCATCCCCTGACTCCATACTAGCACCAACGGGCTGCTAAAGCGTTTCGCAGAAAACACCAAGGAACCTGTTTCTCACTCCAACCACAAAGCGTGCGCAGCACGAGTCTTGGCACAGCAGAACACTTCCCTTGGCATGCCCTTTGCAGCCTCACTCCAAACGGGGCTCTCCGCTTCATCCATCCCCTTACTCCATACTAGCACCAACGGGCTGCTAAAGCGTTTCGCAGAAAACACCAAGGAACCTGTTTCCCACTCCAACAACAAAGCGTGCGCAGCACGAGTCTTGGCAGAGCAGAACACTTCCCTTGGCATGCCCTTTGCAGCCTCACTCCAAACGGGGCTCTCCGCTTCATCCATCCCCTGACTCCATACTAGCACCAACGGGCTGCTAAAGCGTTTCGCAGAAAACACCAAGGAACCTGTTTCTCACTCCAACCACAAAGCGTGCGCAGCACGAGTCTTGGCACAGCAGAACACTTCCCTTGGCATGCCCTTTGCAGCCTCACTCCATACGGGGCTCTCCGCTTCATCCATCCCCTGACTCCATACTAGCACCAACGGGCTGCTAAAGCGTTTCGCAGAAAACACCAAGGAACCTGTTTCTCACTCCAACCACAAAACGTGCGCAGGATGAATCTTGGCACAGCAGAACACTTCCCTTGGCATGCCCTTTGCAGCCTCACTCCAAACGGGGCTCTCCGCTTCATCCATCCCCTGACTCCATACTAGCACCAACGGGCTGCTAAAGCGTTTCGCAGAAAACACCAAGGAACCTGTTTCTCACTCCAACCACAAAGCGTGCGCAGCACGAGTCTTGGCACAGCAGAACACTTCCCTTGGCATGCCCTTTGCAGCCTCACTCCATACGGGGCTCTCCGCTTCATCCATCCCCTGACTCCATACTAGCACCAACGGGCTGCTAAAGCGTTTCGCAGAAAACACCAAGGAACCTGTTTCTCACTCCACCCACAAAGCGTGCGCAGCATGAATCTTGGCACAGCAGAACACTTCCCCTGGCATGCCCTTGCAGCCTCACTCCAAACGGGGCTCTCCGCTTCATCCATCCCCTGACTCCATACTAGCACCAACGGGCTGCTAAAGCGTTTCGCAGAAAACACCAACGAACCTGTTTCTCACTCCAACCACAAAACGTGCGAAGGATGAATCTTGGCACAGCAGAACACTTCCCTTGGCATGCCCTTTGCAGCCTCACTCCAAACGGGGCTCTCCACTTCATCCATCCCCTGACTCCATACTAGCACCAACGGGCTGCTAAAGCGTTTCGCAGAAAACACCAAGGAACCTGTTTCTCACTCCAACCACAAAGGGTGCGCAGCATGAATCTTGGCACAGCAGAACACTTCCCTTGGCATGCCCTTTGCAGCCTCACTCCAAACGGGGCTCTCCGCTTCATCCATCCCCTGACTCCATACTAGCACCAACGGGCTGCTAAAGCGTTTCGCAGAAAACACCAAGGAACCTGTTTCTCACTCCAACCACAAAGCGTGCGCAGCACGAGTCTTGGCACAGCAGAACACTTCCCTTGGCATGCCCTTTGCAGCCTCACTCCAAACGGGGCTCTCCGCTTCATCCATCCCCTTACTCCATACTAGCACCAACGGGCTGCTAAAGCGTTTCGCAGAAAACACCAAGGAACCTGTTTCCCACTCCAACAACAAAGCGTGCGCAGCACGAGTCTTGGCAGAGCAGAACACTTCCCTTGGCATGCCCTTTGCAGCCTCACTCCAAACGGGGCTCTCCGCTTCATCCATCCCCTGACTCCATACTAGCACCAACGGGCTGCTAAAGCGTTTCGCAGAAAACACCAAGGAACCTGTTTCTCACTCCAACCACAAAGCGTGCGCAGCACGAGTCTTGGCACAGCAGAACACTTCCCTTGGCATGCCCTTTGCAGCCTCACTCCAAACGGGGCTCTCCGCTTCATCCATCCCGCAGAAAACACCAAGGAACCTGTTTCTCACTCCAACCACAAAGCGTGCGCAGCATGAATCTTGGCACAGCAGAACACTTCCCCTGGCATGCCCTTTGCAGCCTCACTCCAAACGGGGCTCTCCGCTTCATCCATCCCCTGACTCCATACTAGCACCAACGGGCTGCTAAAGCGTTTCGCAGAAAACACCAAGGAACCTGTTTCTCACTCCAACCACAAAACGTGCGCAGCATGAATCTTGGCACAGCAGAACACTTCCTTTGGCATGCCCTTTGCAGCCTCACTCCAAACGGGGCTCTCCGCTTCATCCATCCCCTGACTCCATACTAGCACCAACGGGCTGCTAAAGCGTTTCGCAGAAAACACCAAGGAACCTGTTTCTCACTCCAACCACAAAGCGTGCGCAGCATGAATCTTGGCACAGCAGAACACCTCCCTTGGCATGCCCTTTGCAGCCTCACTCCAAACGGGGCTCTCCGCTTCATCCATCCCCTGACTCCATACTAGCACCAACGGGCTGCTAAAGCGTTTCGCACAAAACACCAACGAACCTGTTTCTCACTCCAACCACAAAACGTGCGCAGCATGAATCTTGGCACAGCAGAACACTTCCCTTGGCATGCCCTTTGCAGCCTCACTCCAAACGGGGCTCTCCGCTTCATCCATCCCCTGACTCCATACTAGCACCAACGGGCTGCTAAAGCGTTTCGCAGAAAACACCAAGGAACCTGTTTCTCACTCCAACCACAAAGCGTGCGCAGCACGAGTCTTGGCACAGCAGAACACTTCCCTTGGCATGCCCTTTGCAGCCTCACTCCATACGGGGCTCTCCGCTTCATCCATCCCCTGACTCCATACTAGCACCAACGGGCTGCTAAAGCGTTTCGCAGAAAACACCAAGGAACCTGTTTCTCACTCCAACCACAAAACGTGCGCAGGATGAATCTTGGCACAGCAGAACACTTCCCTTGGCATGCCCTTTGCAGCCTCACTCCAAACGGGGCTCTCCGCTTCATCCATCCCCTGACTCCATACTAGCACCAACGGGCTGCTAAAGCGTTTCGCAGAAAACACCAAGGAACCTGTTTCTCACTCCAACCACAAAGCGTGCGCAGCACGAGTCTTGGCACAGCAGAACACTTCCCTTGGCATGCCCTTTGCAGCCTCACTCCATACGGGGCTCTCCGCTTCATCCATCCCCTGACTCCATACTAGCACCAACGGGCTGCTAAAGCGTTTCGCAGAAAACACCAAGGAACCTGTTTCTCACTCCAACCACAAAGCGTGCGCAGCACGAGTCTTGGCACAGCAGAACACTTCCCTTGGCATGCCCTTTGCAGCCTCACTCCAAACGGGGCTCTCCGCTTCATCCATCCCCTTACTCCATACTAGCACCAACGGGCTGCTAAAGCGTTTCGCAGAAAACACCAAGGAACCTGTTTCCCACTCCAACAACAAAGCGTGCGCAGCACGAGTCTTGGCAGAGCAGAACACTTCCCTTGGCATGCCCTTTGCAGCCTCACTCCAAACGGGGCTCTCCGCTTCATCCATCCCCTGACTCCATACTAGCACCAACGGGCTGCTAAAGCGTTTCGCAGAAAACACCAAGGAACCTGTTTCTCACTCCAACCACAAAGCGTGCGCAGCACGAGTCTTGGCACAGCAGAACACTTCCCTTGGCATGCCCTTTGCAGCCTCACTCCAAACGGGGCTCTCCGCTTCATCCATCCCGCAGAAAACACCAAGGAACCTGTTTCTCACTCCAACCACAAAGCGTGCGCAGCATGAATCTTGGCACAGCAGAACACTTCCCCTGGCATGCCCTTTGCAGCCTCACTCCAAACGGGGCTCTCCGCTTCATCCATCCCCTGACTCCATACTAGCACCAACGGGCTGCTAAAGCGTTTCGCAGAAAACACCAAGGAACCTGTTTCTCACTCCAACCACAAAACGTGCGCAGCATGAATCTTGGCACAGCAGAACACTTCCTTTGGCATGCCCTTTGCAGCCTCACTCCAAACGGGGCTCTCCGCTTCATCCATCCCCTGACTCCATACTAGCACCAACGGGCTGCTAAAGCGTTTCGCAGAAAACACCAAGGAACCTGTTTCTCACTCCAACCACAAAGCGTGCGCAGCATGAATCTTGGCACAGCAGAACACCTCCCTTGGCATGCCCTTTGCAGCCTCACTCCAAACGGGGCTCTCCGCTTCATCCATCCCCTGACTCCATACTAGCACCAACGGGCTGCTAAAGCGTTTCGCACAAAACACCAACGAACCTGTTTCTCACTCCAACCACAAAACGTGCGCAGCATGAATCTTGGCACAGCAGAACACTTCCCTTGGCATGCCCTTTGCAGCCTCACTCCAAACGGGGCTCTCCGCTTCATCCATCCCCTGACTCCATACTAGCACCAACGGGCTGCTAAAGCGTTTCGCAGAAAACACCAAGGAACCTGTTTCTCACTCCAACCACAAAGCGTGCGCAGCACGAGTCTTGGCACAGCAGAACACTTCCCTTGGCATGCCCTTTGCAGCCTCACTCCATACGGGGCTCTCCGCTTCATCCATCCCCTGACTCCATACTAGCACCAACGGGCTGCTAAAGCGTTTCGCAGAAAACACCAAGGAACCTGTTTCTCACTCCAACCACAAAACGTGCGCAGGATGAATCTTGGCACAGCAGAACACTTCCCTTGGCATGCCCTTTGCAGCCTCACTCCAAACGGGGCTCTCCGCTTCATCCATCCCCTGACTCCATACTAGCACCAACGGGCTGCTAAAGCGTTTCGCAGAAAACACCAAGGAACCTGTTTCTCACTCCAACCACAAAGCGTGCGCAGCACGAGTCTTGGCACAGCAGAACACTTCCCTTGGCATGCCCTTTGCAGCCTCACTCCATACGGGGCTCTCCGCTTCATCCATCCCCTGACTCCATACTAGCACCAACGGGCTGCTAAAGCGTTTCGCAGAAAACACCAAGGAACCTGTTTCTCACTCCACCCACAAAGCGTGCGCAGCATGAATCTTGGCACAGCAGAACACTTCCCCTGGCATGCCCTTGCAGCCTCACTCCAAACGGGGCTCTCCGCTTCATCCATCCCCTGACTCCATACTAGCACCAACGGGCTGCTAAAGCGTTTCGCAGAAAACACCAAGGAACCTGTTTCTCACTCCAACCACAAAACGTGCGAAGGATGAATCTTGGCACAGCAGAACACTTCCCTTGGCATGCCCTTTGCAGCCTCACTCCAAACGGGGCTCTCCACTTCATCCATCCCCTGACTCCATACTAGCACCAACGGGCTGCTAAAGCGTTTCGCAGAAAACACCAAGGAACCTGTTTCTCACTCCAACCACAAAGCGTGCGCAGCATGAATCTTGGCACAGCAGAACACTTCCCTTGGCATGCCCTTTGCAGCCTCACTCCAAACGGGGCTCTCCGCTTCATCTCATCCATCCCCTGACTCCATACTAGCACCAACGGGCTGCTAAAGCGTTTCGCAGAAAACACCAAGGAACCTGTTTCTCACTCCAACCACAAAGCGTGCGCAGCACGAGTCTTGGCACAGCAGAACACTTCCCTTGGCATGCCCTTTGCAGCCTCACTCCAAACGGGGCTCTCCGCTTCATCCATCCCCTGACTCCATACTAGCACCAACGGGCTGCTAAAGCGTTTCGCAGAAAACACCAACGACCTGTTTCTCACTTCAACCACAAAGCGTGCGCAGCATGAATCTTGGCACAGCAGAACACTTCCCCTGGCATGCCCTTTGCAGCCTCACTCCAAACGGGGCTCTCCGCTTCATCCATCCCCTGACTCCATACTAGCACCAATGGGCTGCTAAAGCGTTTCGCAGAAAACACCAAGGAACCTGTTTCTCACTCCAACCACAAAGCGTGCGCAGCACGAGTCTTGGCACAGCAGAACACTTCCCTTGGCATGCCCTTTGCAGCCTCACTCCAAACGGGGCTCTCCGCTTCATCCATTCCCTGACTCCATACTAGCACCAACGGGCTGCTAAAGCGTTTCACAGAAAACACCAAGGAACCTGTTTCTCACTCCAACCACAAAGCGTGCGCAGCACGAGTCTTGGCACAGCAGAACACTTCCCTTGGCATGCCCTTTGCAGCCTCACTCCAAACGGGGCTCTCCGCTTCATCCATCCCCTGACTCCATACTAGCACCAACGGGCTGCTAAAGCGTTTCGCAGAAAACACCAAGGAACCTGTTTCCCACTCCAACCACAAAGCGTGCGCAGCACGAGTCTTGGCACAGCAGAACACTTCCCTTGGCATGCCCTTTGCAGCCTCACTCCAAACGGGGCTCTCCGCTTCATCCATCCCCTGACTCCATACTAGCACCAACGGGCTGCTAAAGCGTTTCGCAGAAAACACCAACGAACCTGTTTCTCACTCCAACCACAAAGCGTGCGCAGCATGAATCTTGGCACAGCAGAACACTTCCCTTGGCATGCCCTTTGCAGCCTCACTCCAAACGGGGCTCTCCGCTTCATCCATCCCCTGACTCCATACTAGCACCAACGGGCTGCTAAAGCGTTTCGCAGAAAACACCAAGGAACCTGTTTCTCACTCCAACCACAAAACGTGCGCAGCATGAATCTTGGCACAGCAGAACACTTCCCTTGGCATGCCCTTTGCAGCCTCACTCCAAACGGGGCTCTCCGCTTCATCCATCCCCTGACTCCATACTAGCACCAACGGGCTGCTAAAGCGTTTCGCAGAAAACACCAAGGAACCTGTTTCTCACTCCAACCACAAAGCGTGCGCAGCACGAGTCTTGGCACAGCAGAACACTTCCTTGGCATGCCCTTTGCAGCCTCACTCCATACGGGGCTCTCCGCTTCATCCATCCCCTGACTCCATACTAGCACCAACGGGCTGCTAAAGCGTTTCGCAGAAAACACCAAGGAACCTGTTTCTCACTCCACCCACAAAGCGTGCGCAGCATGAATCTTGGCACAGCAGAACACTTCCCCTGGCATGCCCTTTGCAGCCTCACTCCAAACGGGGCTCTCCGCTTCATCCATCCCCTGACTCCATACTAGCACCAACGACCTGCTAAAGCGTTTCGCAGAAAACACCAAGGAACCTGTTTCTCACTCCAACCACAAAGCGTGCGCAGCACGAGTCTTGGCACAGCAGAACACTTCCCTTGGCATGCGCTTTACAGCCTCACTCCAAACGGGGCTCTCCGCTTCATCCATCCCCTGACTCCATACTAGCACCAACGGGCTGCTAAAGCGTTTCGCAGAAAACACCAAGGAACCTGTTTCTCACTCCAACCACAAACCGTGCGCAGCATGAATCTTGGCACAGCAGAACACTTCCCTTGGCATGCCCTTTGCAGCCTCACTCCAAACGGGGCTCTCCGCTTCATCCATCCCCTTACTCCATACTAGCACCAACGGCCTGCTAAAGCGTTTCGCAGAAAACACCAAGGAACCTGTTTCTCACTCCACCCACAAAGCGTGCGCAGCACGAGTCTTGGCACAGCAGAACACTTCCCTTGGCATGCCCTTTGCAGCCTCACTCCAAACGGGGCTCTCCGCTTCATCCATCCCCTGACTCCATACTAGCACCAACGGCCTGCTAAAGCGTTTCGCAGAAAACACCAAGGAACCTGTTTCTCACTCCAACCACAAAGCGTGCGCAGCACGAGTCTTGGCACAGCAGAACGCTTCCCTTGGCATGCCCTTTGCAGCCTCACTCCAAACGGGGCTCTCCGCTTCATCCATCCCCTGACTCCGTACTAGCACCAACGGGCTGCTAAAGCGTTTCGCAGAAAACACCAAGGAACCTGTTTCTCACTCCAACCACAAAGTGTGCGCAGCACGAGTCTTGGCACAGCAGAACACTTCCCTTGGCATGCCCTTTGCAGCCTCACTCCAAACGGGGCTCTCCGCTTCATCCATTCCCTGACTCCATACTAGCACCAACGGGCTGCTAAAGCGTTTCACAGAAAACTCCAAGGAACCTGTTTCTCACTCCAACCACAAAACGTGCGAAGGATGAATCTTGGCACAGCAGAACACTTCCCTTGGCATGCCCTTTGCAGCCTCACTCCAAACGGGGCTCTCCACTTCATCCATCCCCTGACTCCATACTAGCACCAACGGGCTGCTAAAGCGTTTCGCAGAAAACACCAAGGAACCTGTTTCTCACTCCAACCACAAACCGTGCGCAGCATGAATCTTGGCACAGCAGAACACTTCCCTTGGCATGCCCTTTGCAGCCTCACTCCAAACGGGGCTCTCCGCTTCATCTCATCCATCCCCTGACTCCATACTAGCACCAACGGGCTGCTAAAGCGTTTCGCAGAAAACACCAAGGAACCTGTTTCTCACTCCAACCACAAAGCGTGCGCAGCACGAGTCTTGGCACAGCAGAACACTTCCCTTGGCATGCCCTTTGCAGCCTCACTCCAAACGGGGCTCTCCGCTTCATCCATCCCCTGACTCCATACTAGCACCAACGGGCTGCTAAAGCGTTTCGCAGAAAACACCAACGACCTGTTTCTCACTTCAACCACAAAGCGTGCGCAGCATGAATCTTGGCACAGCAGAACACTTCCCCTGGCATGCCCTTTGCAGCCTCACTCCAAACGGGGCTCTCCGCTTCATCCATCCCCTGACTCCATACTAGCACCAATGGGCTGCTAAAGCGTTTCGCAGAAAACACCAAGGAACCTGTTTCTCACTCCAACCACAAAGCGTGCGCAGCACGAGTCTTGGCACAGCAGAACACTTCCCTTGGCATGCCCTTTGCAGCCTCACTCCAAACGGGGCTCTCCGCTTCATCCATTCCCTGACTCCATACTAGCACCAACGGGCTGCTAAAGCGTTTCACAGAAAACACCAAGGAACCTGAATCTCACTCCAACCACAAAGCGTGCGCAGCACGAGTCTTGGCACAGCAGAACACTTCCCTTGGCATGCCCTTTGCAGCCTCACTCCAAACGGGGCTCTCCGCTTCATCCATCCCCTGACTCCATACTAGCACCAACGGGCTGCTAAAGCGTTTCGCAGAAAACACCAAGGAACCTGTTTCCCACTCCAACCACAAAGCGTGCGCAGCACGAGTCTTGGCACAGCAGAACACTTCCCTTGGCATGCCCTTTGCAGCCTCACTCCAAACGGGGCTCTCCGCTTCATCCATCCCCTGACTCCATACTAGCACCAACGGCCTGCTAAAGCGTTTCGCAGAAAACACCAACGAACCTGTTTCTCACTCCAACCACAAAGCGTGCGCAGCATGAATCTTGGCACAGCAGAACACTTCCCTTGGCATGCCCTTTGCAGCCTCACTCCAAACGGGGCTCTCCGCTTCATCCATCCCCTGACTCCATACTAGCACCAACGGGCTGCTAAAGCGTTTCGCAGAAAACACCAAGGAACCTGTTTCTCACTCCAACCACAAAGCGTGCGCAGCATGAATCTTGGCACAGCAGAACACTTCCCTTGGCATGCCCTTTGCAGCCTCACTCCAAACGGGGCTCTCCACTTCATCCATTCCCTGACTCCATACTAGCACCAACGGGCTGCTAAAGCGTTTCACAGAAAACACCAAGGAACCTGAATCTCACTCCAACCACAAAGCGTGCGCAGCACGAGTCTTGGCACAGCAGAACACTTCCCTTGGCATGCCCTTTGCAGCCTCACTCCAAACGGGGCTCTCCGCTTCATCCATCCCCTGACTCCATACTAGCACCAACGGGCTGCTAAAGCGTTTCGCAGAAAACACCAAGGAACCTGTTTCTCACTCCAACCACAAAGTGTGCGCAGCACGAGTCTTGGCACAGCAGAACACTTCCCTTGGCATGCCCTTTGCAGCCTCACTCCAAACGGGGCTCTCCGCTTCATCCATTCCCTGACTCCATACTAGCACCAACGGGCTGCTAAAGCGTTTCACAGAAAACTCCAAGGAACCTGAATCTAACTCCAACGACAAAGCGTGCGCAGCACGAGTCTTGGCACAGCAGAACACTTCCCTTGGCATGCCCTTTGCAGCCTCACTCCAAATGGGGCTCTCCGCTTCATCCATCCCCTGACTCCATACTAGCACCAACGGGCTGCTAAAGCGTTTCGCAGAAAACACCAAGGAACCTGTTTCTCACTCCAACCACAAAGCGTGCGCAGCACGAATCTTGGCACAGCAGAACACCTCCCTTGGCATGCCCTTTGCAGCCTCACTCCAAACGGGGCTCTCCGCTTCATCCATCCCCTGACTCCATACTAGCACCAACGGGCTGCTAAAGCGTTTCGCACAAAACACCAACGAACCTGTTTCTCACTCCAACCACAAAACGTGCGCAGCATGAATCTTGGCACAGCAGAACACTTCCCTTGGCATGCCCTTTGCAGCCTCACTCCAAACGGGGCTCTCCGCTTCATCCATCCCCTGACTCCATACTAGCACCAACGGGCTGCTAAAGCGTTTCGCAGAAAACACCAAGGAACCTGTTTCTCACTCCAACCACAAAGCGTGCGCAGCACGAGTCTTGGCACAGCAGAACACTTCCCTTGGCATGCCCTTTGCAGCCTCACTCCAAACGGGGCTCTCCGCTTCATCCATCCCCTGACTCCATACTAGCACCAACGGGCTGCTAAAGCGTTTCGCAGAAAACACCAAGGAACCTGTTTCTCACTCCAACCACAAAACGTGCGCAGGATGAATCTTGGCACAGCAGAACACTTCCCTTGGCATGCCCTTTGCAGCCTCACTCCAAACGGGGCTCTCCGCTTCATCCATCCCCTGACTCCATACTAGCACCAACGGGCTGCTAAAGCGTTTCGCAGAAAACACCAAGGAACCTGTTTCTCACTCCAACCACAAAGCGTGCGCAGCACGAGTCTTGGCACAGCAGAACACTTCCCTTGGCATGCCCTTTGCAGCCTCACTCCATACGGGGCTCTCCGCTTCATCCATCCCCTGACTCCATACTAGCACCAACGGGCTGCTAAAGCGTTTCGCAGAAAACACCAAGGAACCTGTTTCTCACTCCACCCACAAAGCGTGCGCAGCATGAATCTTGGCACAGCAGAACACTTCCCCTGGCATGCCCTTGCAGCCTCACTCCAAACGGGGCTCTCCGCTTCATCCATCCCCTGACTCCATACTAGCACCAACGGGCTGCTAAAGCGTTTCGCAGAAAACACCAACGAACCTGTTTCTCACTCCAACCACAAAACGTGCGAAGGATGAATCTTGGCACAGCAGAACACTTCCCTTGGCATGCCCTTTGCAGCCTCACTCCAAACGGGGCTCTCCACTTCATCCATCCCCTGACTCCATACTAGCACCAACGGGCTGCTAAAGCGTTTCGCAGAAAACACCAAGGAACCTGTTTCTCACTCCAACCACAAACCGTGCGCAGCATGAATCTTGGCACAGCAGAACACTTCCCTTGGCATGCCCTTTGCAGCCTCACTCCAAACGGGGCTCTCCGCTTCATCTCATCCATCCCCTGACTCCATACTAGCACCAACGGGCTGCTAAAGCGTTTCGCAGAAAACACCAACGAACCTGTTTCTCACTCCAACCACAAAACGTGCGCAGGATGAATCTTGGCACAGCAGAACACTTCCCTTGGCATGCCCTTTGCAGCCTCACTCCAAACGGGGCTCTCCGCTTCATCCATCCCCTGACTCCATACTAGCACCAACGGGCTGCTAAAGCGTTTCGCAGAAAACACCAACGACCTGTTTCTCACTTCAACCACAAAGCGTGCGCAGCATGAATCTTGGCACAGCAGAACACTTCCCCTGGCATGCCCTTTGCAGCCTCACTCCAAACGGGGCTCTCCGCTTCATCCATCCCCTGACTCCATACTAGCACCAATGGGCTGCTAAAGCGTTTCGCAGAAAACACCAAGGAACCTGTTTCTCACTCCAACCACAAAGCGTGCGCAGCACGAGTCTTGGCACAGCAGAACACTTCCCTTGGCATGCCCTTTGCAGCCTCACTCCAAACGGGGCTCTCCGCTTCATCCATTCCCTGACTCCATACTAGCACCAACGGGCTGCTAAAGCGTTTCACAGAAAACACCAAGGAACCTGAATCTCACTCCAACCACAAAGCGTGCGCAGCACGAGTCTTGGCACAGCAGAACACTTCCCTTGGCATGCCCTTTGCAGCCTCACTCCAAACGGGGCTCTCCGCTTCATCCATCCCCTGACTCCATACTAGCACCAACGGGCTGCTAAAGCGTTTCGCAGAAAACACCAAGGAACCTGTTTCCCACTCCAACCACAAAGCGTGCGCAGCACGAGTCTTGGCACAGCAGAACACTTCCCTTGGCATGCCCTTTGCAGCCTCACTCCAAACGGGGCTCTCCGCTTCATCCATCCCCTGACTCCATACTAGCACCAACGGGCTGCTAAAGCGTTTCGCAGAAAACACCAACGAACCTGTTTCTCACTCCAACCACAAAGCGTGCGCAGCATGAATCTTGGCACAGCAGAACACTTCCCTTGGCATGCCCTTTGCAGCCTCACTCCAAACGGGGCTCTCCGCTTCATCCATCCCCTGACTCCATACTAGCACCAACGGGCTGCTAAAGCGTTTCGCAGAAAACACCAAGGAACCTGTTTCTCACTCCAACCACAAAACGTGCGCAGCATGAATCTTGGCACAGCAGAACACTTCCCTTGGCATGCCCTTTGCAGCCTCACTCCAAACGGGGCTCTCCGCTTCATCCATCCCCTGACTCCATACTAGCACCAACGGGCTGCTAAAGCGTTTCGCAGAAAACACCAAGGAACCTGTTTCTCACTCCAACCACAAAGCGTGCGCAGCACGAGTCTTGGCACAGCAGAACACTTCCTTGGCATGCCCTTTGCAGCCTCACTCCATACGGGGCTCTCCGCTTCATCCATCCCCTGACTCCATACTAGCACCAACGGGCTGCTAAAGCGTTTCGCAGAAAACACCAAGGAACCTGTTTCTCACTCCACCCACAAAGCGTGCGCAGCATGAATCTTGGCACAGCAGAACACTTCCCCTGGCATGCCCTTTGCAGCCTCACTCCAAACGGGGCTCTCCGCTTCATCCATCCCCTGACTCCATACTAGCACCAACGACCTGCTAAAGCGTTTCGCAGAAAACACCCAGGAACCTGTTTCTCACTCCAACCACAAAGCGTGCGCAGCACGAGTCTTGGCACAGCAGAACACTTCCCTTGGCATGCGCTTTACAGCCTCACTCCAAACGGGGCTCTCCGCTTCATCCATCCCCTGACTCCATACTAGCACCAACGGGCTGCTAAAGCGTTTCGCAGAAAACACCAAGGAACCTGTTTCTCACTCCAACCACAAAGCGTGCGCAGCACGAATCTTGGCACAGCAGAACACCTCCCTTGGCATGCCCTTTGCAGCCTCACTCCAAACGGGGCTCTCCGCTTCATCCATCCCCTGACTCCATACTAGCACCAACGGGCTGCTAAAGCGTTTCGCACAAAACACCAACGAACCTGTTTCTCACTCCAACCACAAAACGTGCGCAGCATGAATCTTGGCACAGCAGAACACTTCCCTTGGCATGCCCTTTGCAGCCTCACTCCAAACGGGGCTCTCCGCTTCATCCATCCCCTGACTCCATACTAGCACCAACGGGCTGCTAAAGCGTTTCGCAGAAAACACCAAGGAACCTGTTTCTCACTCCAACCACAAAGCGTGCGCAGCACGAGTCTTGGCACAGCAGAACACTTCCCTTGGCATGCCCTTTGCAGCCTCACTCCAAACGGGGCTCTCCGCTTCATCCATCCCCTGACTCCATACTAGCACCAACGGGCTGCTAAAGCGTTTCGCAGAAAACACCAAGGAACCTGTTTCTCACTCCAACCACAAAACGTGCGCAGCATGAATCTTGGCACAGCAGAACACTTCCCTTGGCATGCCCTTTGCAGCCTCACTCCAAACGGGGCTCTCCGCTTCATCCATCCCCTGACTCCATACTAGCACCAACGGGCTGCTAAAGCGTTTCGCAGAAAACACCAAGGAACCTGTTTCTCACTCCAACCACAAAGCGTGCGCAGCACGAGTCTTGGCACAGCAGAACACTTCCCTTGGCATGCCCTTTGCAGCCTCACTCCAAACGGGGCTCTCCGCTTCATCCATCCCCTGACTCCATACTAGCACCAACGGGCTGCTAAAGCGTTTCGCAGAAAACACCAACGACCTGTTTCTCACTCCAACCACAAAGCGTGCGCAGCATGAATCTTGGCACAGCAGAACACTTCCCCTGGCATGCCCTTTGCAGCCTCACTCCAAACGGGGCTCTCCGCTTCATCCATCCCCTGACTCCATACTAGCACCAATGGGCTGCTAAAGCGTTTCGCAGAAAACACCAAGGAACCTGTTTCTCACTCCAACCACAAAGCGTGCGCAGCACGAGTCTTGGCACAGCAGAACACTTCCCTTGGCATGCCCTTTGCAGCCTCACTCCAAACGGGGCTCTCCGCTTCATCCATTCCCTGACTCCATACTAGCACCAACGGGCTGCTAAAGCGTTTCACAGAAAACACCAAGGAACCTGAATCTCACTCCAACCACAAAGCGTGCGCAGCACGAGTCTTGGCACAGCAGAACACTTCCCTTGGCATGCCCTTTGCAGCCTCACTCCAAACGGGGCTCTCCGCTTCATCCATCCCCTGACTCCATACTAGCACCAACGGGCTGCTAAAGCGTTTCGCAGAAAACACCAAGGAACCTGTTTCCCACTCCAACCACAAAGCGTGCGCAGCACGAGTCTTGGCACAGCAGAACACTTCCCTTGGCATGCCCTTTGCAGCCTCACTCCAAACGGGGCTCTCCGCTTCATCCATCCCCTGACTCCATACTAGCACCAACGGGCTGCTAAAGCGTTTCGCAGAAAACACCAACGAACCTGTTTCTCACTCCAACCACAAAGCGTGCGCAGCATGAATCTTGGCACAGCAGAACACTTCCCTTGGCATGCCCTTTGCAGCCTCACTCCAAACGGGGCTCTCCGCTTCATCCATCCCCTGACTCCATACTAGCACCAACGGGCTGCTAAAGCGTTTCGCAGAAAACACCAAGGAACCTGTTTCTCACTCCAACCACAAAGCGTGCGCAGCACGAGTCTTGGCACAGCAGAACACTTCCTTGGCATGCCCTTTGCAGCCTCACTCCATACGGGGCTCTCCGCTTCATCCATCCCCTGACTCCATACTAGCACCAACGGGCTGCTAAAGCGTTTCGCAGAAAACACCAAGGAACCTGTTTCTCACTCCACCCACAAAGCGTGCGCAGCATGAATCTTGGCACAGCAGAACACTTCCCCTGGCATGCCCTTTGCAGCCTCACTCCAAACGGGGCTCTCCGCTTCATCCATCCCCTGACTCCATACTAGCACCAACGACCTGCTAAAGCGTTTCGCAGAAAACACCCAGGAACCTGTTTCTCACTCCAACCACAAAGCGTGCGCAGCACGAGTCTTGGCACAGCAGAACACTTCCCTTGGCATGCGCTTTACAGCCTCACTCCAAACGGGGCTCTCCGCTTCATCCATCCCCTGACTCCATACTAGCACCAACGGCCTGCTAAAGCGTTTCGCAGAAAACACCAACGAACCTGTTTCTCACTCCAACCACAAAGTGTGCGCAGCATGAATCTTGGCACAGCAGAACACTTCCCTTGGCATGCCCTTTGCAGCCTCACTCCAAACGGGGCTCTCCGCTTCATCCATCCCCTGACTCCATTCGAGCACCAACGGGCTGCTAAAGCATTTCGCAGAAAACACCAAGGAACCTGTTTCCCACTCCAACCACAAAGCGTGCGCAGCACGAGTCTTGGCACAGCAGAACACTTCCCTTGGCATGCCCTTTGCAGCCTCACTCCAAACGGGGCTCTCCGCTTCATCCATCCCCTGACTCCATACTAGCACCAACGGGCTGCTAAAGCGTTTCGCAGAAAACACCAAGGAACCTGTTTCTCACTTCAACCACAAAGCGTGCGCAGCACGAGTCTTGGCACAGCAGAACGCTTCCCTTGGCATGCCCTTTGCAGCCTCACTCCAAACGGGGCTCTCCGCTTCATCCATCCCCTGACTCCATACTAGCACCAACGGGCTGCTAAAGCGTTTCGCAGAAAACACCAAGGAACCTGTTTCTCACTCCAACCACAAAGTGTGCGCAGCACGAGTCTTGGCACAGCAGAACACTTCCCTTGGCATGCCCTTTGCAGCCTCACTCCAAACGGGGCTCTCCGCTTCATCCATTCCCTGACTCCATACTAGCACCAACGGGCTGCTAAAGCGTTTCACAGAAAACACCAAGGAACCTGAATCTCACTCCAACCACAAAGCGTGCGCAGCACGAGTCTTGGCACAGCAGAACACTTCCCTTGGCATGCCCTTTGCAGCCTAACTCCAAACGGGGCTCTCCGCTTCATCCATCCCCTGACTCCATACTAGCACCAACGGGCTGCTAAAGCGTTTCGCAGAAAACACCAAGGAACCTGTTTCCCACTCCAACCACAAAGCGTGCGCAGCACGAGTCTTGGCACAGCAGAACACTTCCCTTGGCATGCCCTTTGCAGCCTCACTCCAAACGGGGCTCTCCGCTTCATCCATCCCCTGACTCCATACTAGCACCAACGGGCTGCTAAAGCGTTTCGCAGAAAACACCAAGGAACCTGTTTCTCACTCCAACCACAAAGCGTGCGCAGCATGAATCTTGGCACAGCAGAACACTTCCCTTGGCATGCCCTTTGCAGCCTCACTCCAAACGGGGCTCTCCGCTTCATCCATCCCCTGACTCCATACTAGCACCAACGGCCTGCTAAAGCGTTTCGCAGAAAACACCAAGGAACCTGTTTCTCACTCCACCCACAAAGCGTGCGCAGCACGAGTCTTGGCACAGCAGAACACTTCCCTTGGCATGCCCTTTGCAGCCTCACTCCAAACGGGGCTCTCCGCTTCATCCATCCCCTTACTCCATACTAGCACCAAAGGGCTGCTAAAGCGTTTCGCAGAAAACACCAAGGAACCTGTTTCTCACTCCAACCACAAACCGTGCGCAGCATGAATCTTGGCACAGCAGAACACTTCCCTTGGCATGCCCTTTGCAGCCTCACTCCAAACGGGGCTCTCCGCTTCATCCATCCCCTGACTCCATACTAGCACCAACGGGCTGCTAAAGCGTTTCGCAGAAAACACCAAGGAACCTGTTTCTCACTCCAACCACAAAGCGTGCGCAGCACGAGTCTTGGCACAGCAGAACACTTCCCTTGGCATGCCCTTTGCAGCCTCACTCCAAACGGGGCTCTCCGCTTCATCCATCCCCTGACGCCATACTAGCACCAACGGGCTGCTAAAGCGTTTCGCAGAAAACACCAAGGAACCTGTTTCTCACTCCAACCACAAACCGTGCGCAGCATGAATCTTGGCACAGCAGAACACTTCCCTTGGCATGCCCTTTGCAGCCTCACTCCAAACGGGGCTCTCCGCTTCATCCATCCCCTTACTCCATACTAGCACCAACGGCCTGCTAAAGCGTTTCGCAGAAAACACCAAGGAACCTGTTTCTCACTCCAACCACAAAGCGTGCGCAGCACGAGTCTTGGCACAGCAGAACACTTCCCTTGGCATGCCCTTTGCAGCCTCACTCCAAACGGGGCTCTTTGCTTCATCCATCCCCTTACTCCATACTAGCACCAAAGGGCTGCTAAAGCGTTTCGCAGAAAACACCAAGGAACCTGTTTCCCACTCCAACAACAAAGCGTGCGCAGCACGAGTCTTGGCACAGCAGAACACTTCCCTTGGCATGCCCTTTGCAGCCTCACTCCAAACGGGGCTCTCCGCTTCATCCATCCCCTGACTCCATACTAGCACCAACGGGCTGCTAAAGCGTTTCGCAGAAAACACCAAGGAACCTGTTTCTCACTCCAACCACAAAGCGTGCGCAGCACGAGTCTTGGCACAGCAGAACACTTCCCTTGGCATGCCCTTTGCAGCCTCACTCCAAACGGGGCTCTCCGCTTCATCCATCCCCTGACTCCATACTAGCACCAACGGGCTGCTAAAGCGTTTCGCAGAAAACACCAGCGAACCTGTTTCTCACTCCAACCACAAAGCGTGCGCAGCATGAATCTTGGCACAGCAGAACACTTCCCTTGGCATGCCCTTTGCAGCCTCACTCCAAACGGGGCTCTCCGCTTCATCCATCCCCTGACTCCATTCGAGCACCAACGGGCTGCTAAAGCGTTTCGCAGAAAACACCAAGGAACCTGTTTCTCACTTCAACCACAAAGCGTGCGCATCACGAGTCTTGGCACAGCAGAACACTTCCCTTGGCATGCCCTTTGCAGCCTCACTCCAAACGGGGCTCTCCGCTTCATCCATCCCCTGACTCCATACTAGCACCAACGGGCTGCTAAAGCGTTTCGCAGAAAACACCAAGGAACCTGTTTCTCACTCCAACCACAAAGTGTGCGCAGCACGAGTCTTGGCACAGCAGAACACTTCCCTTGGCATGCCCTTTGCAGCCTCACTCCAAACGGGGCTCTCCGCTTCATCCATTCCCTGACTCCATACTAGCACCAACGGGCTGCTAAAGCGTTTCACAGAAAACTCCAAGGAACCTGAATCTCACTCCAACCACAAAGCGTGCGCAGCACGAGTCTTGGCACAGCAGAACACTTCCCTTGGCATGCCCTTTGCAGCCTCACTCCAAACGGGGCTCTCCGCTTCATCCATCCCCTGACTCCATACTAGCACCAACAGGCTGCTAAAGCGTTTCGCAGAAAACACCAAGGAACCTGTTTCCCACTCCAACCACAAAGCGTGCGCAGCACGAGTCTTGGCACAGCAGAACACTTCCCTTGGCATGCCCTTTGCAGCCTCACTCCAAACGGGGCTCTCCGCTTCATCCATCCCCTGACTCCATACTAGCACCAACGGGCTGCTAAAGCGTTTCGCAGAAAACACCAAGGAACCTGTTTCTCACTCCAACCACAAAGCGTGCGCAGCACGAGTCTTGGCACAGCAGAACACTTCCCTTGGCATGCCCTTTGCAGCCTCACTCCATACGGGGCTCTCCGCTTCATCCATCCCCTGACTCCATACTAGCACCAACGGGCTGCTAAAGCGTTTCGCAGAAAACACCAAGGAACCTGTTTCTCACTCCACCCACAAAGCGTGCGCAGCATGAATCTTGGCACAGCAGAACACTTCCCCTGGCATGTCCTTGCAGCCTCACTCCAAACGGGGCTCTCCGCTTCATCCATCCCCTGACTCCATATTAGCACCAACGGGCTGCTAAAGCGTTTCGCAGAAAACACCAAGGAACCTGTTTCTCACTCCAACCACAAAACGTGCGCAGCATAAATCTTGGCACAGCAGAACACTTCCCTTGGCATGCCCTTTGCAGCCTCACTCCAAACGGGGCTCTCCACTTCATCCATCCCCTGACTCCATACTAGCACCAACGGGCTGCTAAAGCGTTTCGCAGAAAACACCAAGGAACCTGTTTCTCACTCCAACCACAAACCGTGCGCAGCATGAATCTTGGCACAGCAGAACACTTCCCTTGGCATGCCCTTTGCAGCCTCACTCCAAACGGGGCTCTCCGCTTCATCTCATCCATCCCCTGACTCCATACTAGCACCAACGGGCTGCTAAAGCGTTTCGCAGAAAACACCAAGGAACCTGTTTCTCACTCCAACCACAAAGCGTGCGCAGCACGAGTCTTGGCACAGCAGAACACTTCCCTTGGCATGCCCTTTGCAGCCTCACTCCAAACGGGGCTCTCCGCTTCATCTCATCCATCCCCTGACTCCATACTAGCACCAACGGGCTGCTAAAGCGTTTCGCAGAAAACACCAAGGAACCTGTTTCTCACTCCAACCACAAAGCGTGCGCAGCACGAGTCTTGGCACAGCAGAACACTTCCCTTGGCATGCCCTTTGCAGCCTCACTCCAAACGGGGCTCTCCGCTTCATCCATCCCCTGACTCCATACTAGCACCAACGGGCTGCTAAAGCGTTTCGCAGAAAACACCAGCGAACCTGTTTCTCACTCCAACCACAAAGCGTGCGCAGCATGAATCTTGGCACAGCAGAACACTTCCCCTGGCATGCCCTTTGCAGCCTCACTCCAAACGGGGCTCTCCGCTTCATCCATCCCCTGACTCCATACTAGCACCAACGGGCTGCTAAAGCGTTTCGCAGAAAACACCAAGGAACCTGTTTCTCACTCCAACCACAAAACGTGCGCAGCATGAATCTTGGCACAGCAGAACACTTCCCTTGGCATGCCCTTTGCAGCCTCACTCCAAACGGGGCTCTCCGCTTCATCCATCCCCTGACTCCATACTAGCACCAACGGGCTGCTAAAGCGTTTCGCAGAAAACACCAAGGAACCTGTTTCTCACTCCAACCACAAAACGTGCGCAGCATGAATCTTGGCACAGCAGAACACTTCCCTTGGCATGCCCTTTGCAGCCTCACTCCAAACGGGGCTCTCCGCTTCATCCATCCCCTGACTCCATACTAGCACCAACGGGCTGCTAAAGCGTTTCGCAGAAAACACCAAGGAACCTGTTTCTCACTCCAACCACAAAGTGTGCGCAGCATGAATCTTGGCACAGCAGAACACTTCCCTTGGCATGCCCTTTGCAGCCTCACTCCAAACGGGGCTCTCCGCTTCATCCATCCCCTGACTCCATACTAGCACCAACGGGCTGCTAAAGCGTTTCGCAGAAAACACCAAGGAACCTGTTTCTCACTCCAACCACAAAGCGTGCGCAGCACGAGTCTTGGCACAGCAGAACACTTCCCTTGGCATGCCCTTTGCAGCCTCACTCCATACGGGGCTCTCCGCTTCATCCATCCCCTGACTCCATACTAGCACCAACGGGCTGCTAAAGCGTTTCGCAGAAAACACCAAGGAACCTGTTTCTCACTCCAACCACAAAACGTGCGAAGGATGAATCTTGGCACAGCAGAACACTTCCCTTGGCATGCCCTTTGCAGCCTCACTCCAAACGGGGCTCTCCACTTCATCCATCCCCTGACTCCATACTAGCACCAACGGGCTGCTAAAGCGTTTCGCAGAAAACACCAACGAACCTGTTTCTCACTTCAACCACAAAGCGTGCGCAGCATGAATCTTGGCACAGCAGAACACTTCCCTTGGCATGCCCTTTGCAGCCTCACTCCAAACGGGGCTCTCCGCTTCATCTCATCCATCCCCTGACTCCATACTAGCACCAACGGGCTGCTAAAGCGTTTCGCAGAAAACACCAAGGAACCTGTTTCTCACTCCAAGCACAAAGCGTGCGCAGCACGAGTCTTGGCACAGCAGAACACTTCCCCTGGCATGCCCTTTGCAGCCTCACTCCAAACGGGGCTCTCCGCTTCATCCATCCCCTGACTCCATACTAGCACCAACGGGCTGCTAAAGCGTTTCGCAGAAAACACCAAGGAACCTGTTTCTCACTCCAACCACAAAGCGTGCGCAGCATGAATCTTGGCACAGCAGAACACTTCCCTTGGCATGCCCTTTGCAGCCTCACTCCAAACAGGGCTCTCCGCTTCATCCATCCCCTGACTCCATACTAGCACCAACGGGCTGCTAAAGCGTTTCGCAGAAAACACCAAGGAACCTGTTTCTCACTCCAACCACAAAACGTGCGCAGCACGAATCTTGGCACAGCAGAACACTTCCCTTGGCATGCCCTTTGCAGCCTCACTCCAAACGGGGCTCTCCGCTTCATCCATCCCCTGACTCCATACTAGCACCAACGGGCTGCTAAAGCGTTTCGCAGAAAACACCAACGAACCTGTTTCTCACTCCAACCACAAAGCGTGCGCAGCACGAGTCTTGGCACAGCAGAACACTTCCCTTGGCATGCCCTTTGCAGCCTCACTCCATACGGGGCTCTCCGCTTCATCCATCCCCTGACTCCATACTAGCACCAACGGCCTGCTAAAGCGTTTCGCAGAAAACACCAAGGAACCTGTTTCTCACTCCAACCACAAAGCGTGCGCAGCACGAGTCTTGGCACAGCAGAACACTTCCCTTGGCATGCCCTTTGCAGCCTCACTCCAAACGGGGCTCTCCGCTTCATCCATCCCCTGACTCCATACTAGCACCAACGGGCTGCTAAAGCGTTTCGCAGAAAACACCAAGGAACCTGTTTCTCACTCCAACCACAAAGCGTGCGCAGCACGAGTCTTGGCACAGCAGAACACTTCCCTTGGCATGCCCTTTGCAGCCTCACTCCATACGGGGCTCTCCGCTTCATCCATCCCCTGACTCCATACTAGCACCAACGGGCTGCTAAAGCGTTTCGCAGAAAACACCAAGGAACCTGTTTCTCACTCCACCCACAAAGCGTGCGCAGCATGAATCTTGGCACAGCAGAACACTTCCCCTGGCATGCCCTTGCAGCCTCACTCCAAACGGGGCTCTCCGCTTCATCCATCCCCTGACTCCATACTAGCACCAACGGGCTGCTAAAGCGTTTCGCAGAAAACACCAAGGAACCTGTTTCTCACTCCAACCACAAAACGTGCGCAGCATGAATCTTGGCACAGCAGAACACTTCCCTTGGCATGCCCTTTGCAGCCTCACTGCAAACGGGGCTCTCCGCTTCATCCATCCCCTGACTCCATACTAGCACCAACGGGCTGCTAAAGCGTTTCGCAGAAAACACCAAGGAACCTGTTTCTCACTCCAACCACAAAACGTGCGCAGCATGAATCTTGGCACAGCAGAACACTTCCCTTGGCATGCCCTTTGCAGCCTCACTCCAAACGGGGCTCTCCGCTTCATCCATCCCCTGACTCCATACTAGCACCAACGGGCTGCTAAAGCGTTTCGCAGAAAACACCAACGAACCTGTTTCTCACTCCAACCACAAAGCGTGCGCAGCACGAGTCTTGGCACAGCAGAACACTTCCCTTGGCATGCCCTTTGCAGCCTCACTCCATACGGGGCTCTCCGCTTCATCCATCCCCTGACTCCATACTAGCACCAACGGGCTGCTAAAGCGTTTCGCAGAAAACACCAAGGAACCTGTTTCTCACTCCAACCACAAAACGTGCGCAGGATGAATCTTGGCACAGCAGAACACTTCCCTTGGCATGCCCTTTGCAGCCTCACTCCAAACGGGGCTCTCCGCTTCATCCATCCCCTGACTCCATACTAGCACCAACGGGCTGCTAAAGCGTTTCGCAGAAAACACCAACGAACCTGTTTCTCACTCCAACCACAAAGCGTGCGCAGCACGAGTCTTGGCACAGCAGAACACTTCCCTTGGCATGCCCTTTGCAGCCTCACTCCAAACGGGGCTCTCCGCTTCATCCATCCCCTGACTCCATACTAGCACCAACGGGCAGCTAAAGCGTTTCGCAGAAAACACCAAGGAACCTGTTTCTCACTCCAACCACAAAGCGTGCGCAGCACGAGTCTTGGCACAGCAGAACACTTCCCTTGGCATGCGCTTTACAGCCTCACTCCAAACGGGGCTCTCCGCTTCATCCATCCCCTTACTCCATACTAGCACCAAAGGGCTGCTAAAGCGTTTCGCAGAAAACACCAAGGAACCAGTTTCCCACTCCAACAACAAAGCGTGCGCAGCACGAGTCTTGGCACAGCAGAACACTTCCCTTGGCATGCCCTTTGCAGCCTCACTCCAAACGGGGCTCTCCGCTTCATCCATCCCCTGACTCCATACTAGCACCAACGGGCTGCTAAAGCGTTTCGCAGAAAACACCAAGGAACCTGTTTCTCACTCCAACCACAAAGCGTGCGCAGCACGAGTCTTGGCACAGCAGAACACTTCCCTTGGCATGCCCTTTGCAGCCTCACTCCAAACGGGGCTCTCCGCTTCACCATCCCCTGACTCCATACTAGCACCAACGGGCTGCTAAAGCGTTTCGCAGAAAACACCAGCGAACCTGTTTCTCACTCCAACCACAAAGCGTGCGCAGCATGAATCTTGGCACAGCAGAACACTTCCCTTGGCATGCCCTTTGCAGCCTCACTCCAAACGGGGCTCTCCGCTTCATCCATCCCCTGACTCCATACTAGCACCAACGGGCTGCTAAAGCGTTTCGCAGAAAACACCAAGGAACCTGTTTCCCACTCCAACCACAAAGCGTGCGCAGCACGAGTCTTGGCACAGCAGAACACTTCCCTTGGCATACCCTTTGCAGCCTCACTCCAAACGGGGCTCTCCGCTTCATCCATCCCCTGACTCCATACTAGCACCAACGGGCTGCTAAAGCGTTTCGCAGAAAACACCAAGGAACCTGTTTCTCACTCCAACCACAAAGCGTGCGCAGCATGAATCTTGGCACAGCAGAACACTTCCCTTGGCATGCCCTTTGCAGCCTCACTCCAAACGGGGCTCTCCGCTTCATCCATCCCCTGACTCCATACTAGCACCAACGGGCTGCTAAAGCGTTTCGCAGAAAACACCAACGAACCTGTTTATCACTCCAACCACAAAACGTGCGCAGCATGAATCTTGGCACAGCAGAACACTTCCCTTGGCATGCCCTTTGCAGCCTCACTCCAAACGGGGCTCTCCGCTTCATCCATCCCCTGACTCCATACTAGCACCAACGGGCTGCTAAAGCGTTTCGCAGAAAACACCAAGGAACCTGTTTCTCACTCCAACCACAAAGCGTGCGCAGCACGAGTCTTGGCACAGCAGAACACTTCCCTTGGCATGCCCTTTGCAGCCTCACTCCATACGGGGCTCTCCGCTTCATCCATCCCCTGACTCCATACTAGCACCAACGGGCTGCTAAAGCGTTTCGCAGAAAACACCAAGGAACCTGTTTCTCACTCCAACCACAAACCGTGCGCAGCATGAATCTTGGCACAGCAGAACACTTCCCTTGGCATGCCCTTTGCAGCCTCACTCCAAACGGGGCTCTCCGCTTCATCCATCCCCTGACTCCATACTAGCACCAACGGGCTGCTAAAGCGTTTCGCAGAAAACACCAAGGAACCTGTTTCCCACTCCAACCACAAAGCGTGCGCAGCACGAGTCTTGGCACAGCAGAACACTTCCCATGGCATGCCCTTTGCAGCCTCACTCCAAACGGGGCTCTCCGCTTCATCCATCCCCTGACTCCATACTAGCACCAACGGGCTGCTAAAGCGTTTCGCAGAAAACACCAACGAACCTGTTTCTCACTCCAACCACAAACCGTGCGCAGCATGAATCTTGGCACAGCAGAACACTTCCCTTGGCATGCCCTTTGCAGCCTCACTCCAAACGGGGCTCTCCGCTTCATCCATCCCCTGACTCCATACTAGCACCAACGGGCTGCTAAAGCGTTTCGCAGAAAACACCAAGGAACCTGTTTCTCACTCCAACCACAAAGCGTGCGCAGCACGAGTCTTGGCACAGCAGAACACTTCCCTTGGCATGCCCTTTGCAGCCTCAATCCAAACGGGGCTCTCCGCTTCATCCATCCCCTGACTCCATACTAGCACCAACGGGCTGCTAAAGCGTTTCGCAGAAAACACCAAGGAACCTGTTTCTCACTCCAACCACAAAGCGTGCGCAGCACGAGTCTTGGCACAGCAGAACACTTCCCTTGGCATGCCCTTTGCAGCCTCACTCCAAACGGGGCTCTCCGCTTCATCCATCCCCTGACTCCATACTAGCACCAACGGGCTGCTAAAGCGTTTCGCAGAAAACACCAAGGAACCTGTTTCTCACTCCAACCACAAAGCGTGCGCAGCACGAGTCTTGGCACAGCAGAACACTTCCCTTGGCATGCCCTTTGCAGCCTCACTCCATACGGGGCTCTCCGCTTCATCCATCCCCTGACTCCATACTAGCACCAACGGGCTGCTAAAGCATTTCGCAGAAAACACCAAGGAACCTGTTTCTCACTCCAACCACAAAACGTGCGCAGGATGAATCTTGGCACAGCAGAACACTTCCCTTGGCATGCCCTTTGCAGCCTCACTCCAAACGGGGCTCTCCGCTTCATCCATCCCCTGACTCCATACTAGCACCAACGGGCTGCTAAAGCGTTTCGCAGAAAACACCAAGGAACCTGTTTCTCACTCCAACCACAAAGCGTGCGCAGCACGAGTCTTGGCACAGCAGAACACTTCCCATGGCATGCCCTTTGCAGCCTCACTCCAAACGGGGCTCTCCGCTTCATCCATCCCCTGACTCCATACTAGCACCAACGGGCTGCTAAAGCGTTTCGCAGAAAACACCAGCGAACCTGTTTCTCACTCCAACCACAAAGCGTGCGCAGCATGAATCTTGGCACAGCAGAACACTTCCCATGGCATGCCCTTTGCAGCCTCACTCCAAACGGGGCTCTCCGCTTCATCCATCCCCTGACTCCATACTAGCACCAACGGGCTGCTAAAGCGTTTCGCAGAAAACACCAAGGAACCTGTTTCTCACTCCAACCACAAAACGTGCGCAGCATGAATCTTGGCACAGCAGAACACTTCCCTTGGCATGCCCTTTGCAGCCTCACTCCAAACGGGGCTCTCCGCTTCATCCATCCCCTGACTCCATACTAGCACCAACGGGCTGCTAAAGCGTTTCGCAGAAAACACCAAGGAACCTGTTTCTCACTCCAACCACAAAGCGTGCGCAGCACGAGTCTTGGCACAGCAGAACACTTCCCTTGGCATGCCCTTTGCAGCCTCACTCCAAACGGGGCTCTCCGCTTCATCCATCCCCTGACTCCATACTAGCACCAACGGGCTGCTAAAGCGTTTCGCAGAAAACACCAAGGAACCTGTTTCTCACTCCAACCACAAAGCGTGCGCAGCACGAGTCTTGGCACAGCAGAACACTTCCCTTGGCATGCCCTTTGCAGCCTCACTCCATACGGGGCTCTCCGCTTCATCCATCCCCTGACTCCATACTAGCACCAACGGCCTGCTAAAGCGTTTCGCAGAAAACACCAAGGAACCTGTTTCTCACTCCAACCACAAAGCGTGCGCAGCATGAATCTTGGCACAGCAGAACACTTCCCTTGGCATGCCCTTTGCAGCCTCACTCCAAACGGGGCTCTCCGCTTCATCCATCCCCTGACTCCATACTAGCACCAACGGCCTGCTAAAGCGTTTCGCAGAAAACACCAAGGAACCTGTTTCTCACTCCAACCACAAAACGTGCGCAGCATAAATCTTGGCACAGCAGAACACTTCCTTTGGCATGCCCTTTGCAGCCTCACTCCAAACGGGGCTCTCCGCTTCATCCATCCCCTGACTCCATACTAGCACCAACGGGCTGCTAAAGCGTTTCGCAGAAAACACCAAGGAACCTGTTTCTCACTCCAACCACAAAGCGTGCGCAGCATGAATCTTGGCACAGCAGAACACTTCCCTTGGCATGCCCTTTGCAGCCTCACTCCAAACGGGGCTCTCCGCTTCATCCATCCCCTGACTCCATACTAGCACCAACGGGCTGCTAAAGCGTTTCGCAGAAAACACCAAGGAACCTGTTTCTCACTCCAACCACAAAACGTGCGCAGGATGAATCTTGGCACAGCAGAACACTTCCCTTGGCATGCCCTTTGCAGCCTCACTCCAAACGGGGCTCTCCGCTTCATCCATCCCCTGACTCCATACTAGCACCAACGGGCTGCTAAAGCGTTTCGCAGAAAACACCAAGGAACCTGTTTCTCACTCCAACCACAAAGCGTGCGCAGCACGAGTCTTGGCACAGCAGAACACTTCCCATGGCATGCCCTTTGCAGCCTCACTCCAAACGGGGCTCTCCGCTTCATCCATCCCCTGACTCCATACTAGCACCAACGGGCTGCTAAAGCGTTTCGCAGAAAACACCAGCGAACCTGTTTCTCACTCCAACCACAAAGCGTGCGCAGCATGAATCTTGGCACAGCAGAACACTTCCCATGGCATGCCCTTTGCAGCCTCACTCCAAACGGGGCTCTCCGCTTCATCCATCCCCTGACTCCATACTAGCACCAACGGGCTGCTAAAGCGTTTCGCAGAAAACACCAAGGAACCTGTTTCTCACTCCAACCACAAAACGTGCGCAGCATGAATCTTGGCACAGCAGAACACTTCCCTTGGCATGCCCTTTGCAGCCTCACTCCAAACGGGGCTCTCCGCTTCATCCATCCCCTGACTCCATACTAGCACCAACGGGCTGCTAAAGCGTTTCGCAGAAAACACCAAGGAACCTGTTTCTCACTCCAACCACAAAGCGTGCGCAGCACGAGTCTTGGCACAGCAGAACACTTCCCTTGGCATGCCCTTTGCAGCCTCACTCCAAACGGGGCTCTCCGCTTCATCCATCCCCTGACTCCATACTAGCACCAACGGGCTGCTAAAGCGTTTCGCAGAAAACACCAAGGAACCTGTTTCTCACTCCAACCACAAAGCGTGCGCAGCACGAGTCTTGGCACAGCAGAACACTTCCCTTGGCATGCCCTTTGCAGCCTCACTCCATACGGGGCTCTCCGCTTCATCCATCCCCTGACTCCATACTAGCACCAACGGGCTGCTAAAGCATTTCGCAGAAAACACCAAGGAACCTGTTTCTCACTCCAACCACAAAACGTGCGCAGGATGAATCTTGGCACAGCAGAACACTTCCCTTGGCATGCCCTTTGCAGCCTCACTCCAAACGGGGCTCTCCGCTTCATCCATCCCCTGACTCCATACTAGCACCAACGGGCTGCTAAAGCGTTTCGCAGAAAACACCAAGGAACCTGTTTCTCACTCCAACCACAAAGCGTGCGCAGCACGAGTCTTGGCACAGCAGAACACTTCCCATGGCATGCCCTTTGCAGCCTCACTCCAAACGGGGCTCTCCGCTTCATCCATCCCCTGACTCCATACTAGCACCAACGGGCTGCTAAAGCGTTTCGCAGAAAACACCAGCGAACCTGTTTCTCACTCCAACCACAAAGCGTGCGCAGCATGAATCTTGGCACAGCAGAACACTTCCCATGGCATGCCCTTTGCAGCCTCACTCCAAACGGGGCTCTCCGCTTCATCCATCCCCTGACTCCATACTAGCACCAACGGGCTGCTAAAGCGTTTCGCAGAAAACACCAAGGAACCTGTTTCTCACTCCAACCACAAAACGTGCGCAGCATGAATCTTGGCACAGCAGAACACTTCCCTTGGCATGCCCTTTGCAGCCTCACTCCAAACGGGGCTCTCCGCTTCATCCATCCCCTGACTCCATACTAGCACCAACGGGCTGCTAAAGCGTTTCGCAGAAAACACCAACGACCTGTTTCTCACTTCAACCACAAAGCGTGCGCAGCATGAATCTTGGCACAGCAGAACACTTCCCCTGGCATGCCCTTTGCAGCCTCACTGCAAACGGGGCTCTCCGCTTCATCCATCCCCTGACTCCATACTAGCACCAACGGGCTGCTAAAGCGTTTCGCAGAAAACACCAAGGAACCTGAATCTCACTCCAACCACAAAGCGTGCGCAGCACGAGTCTTGGCACAGCAGAACACTTCCCTTGGCATGCCCTTTGCAGCCTCACTCCAAACGGGGCTCTCCGCTTCATCCATCCCCTGACGCCATACTAGCACCAACGGGCTGCTAAAGCGTTTCGCAGAAAACACCAAGGAACCTGTTTCTCACTCCAACCACAAACCGTGCGCAGCATGAATCTTGGCACAGCAGAACACTTCCCTTGGCATGCCCTTTGCAGCCTCACTCCAAACGGGGCTCTCCGCTTCATCCATCCCCTGACTCCATACTAGCACCAACGGCCTGCTAAAGCGTTTCGCAGAAAACACCAAGGAACCTGTTTCTCACTCCAACCACAAAGCGTGCGCAGCACGAGTCTTGGCACAGCAGAACACTTCCCTTGGCATGCCCTTTGCAGCCTCACTCCAAACGGGGCTCTCCGCTTCATCCATCCCCTGACTCCATACTAGCACCAACGGGCTGCTAAAGCGTTTCGCAGAAAACACCAAGGAACCTGTTTCTCACTCCAACCACAAACCGTGCGCAGCATGAATCTTGGCACAGCAGAACACTTCCCTTGGCATGCCCTTTGCAGCCTCACTCCAAACGGGGCTCTCCGCTTCATCCATCCCCTGACTCCATACTAGCACCAACGGCCTGCTAAAGCGTTTCGCAGAAAACACCAAGGAACCTGTTTCTCACTCCAACCACAAAGCGTGCGCAGCACGAGTCTTGGCACAGCAGAACACTTCCCTTGGCATGCCCTTTGCAGCCTCACTCCAAACGGGGCTCTCCACTTCATCCATCCCCTTACTCCATACTAGCACCAACGGGCTGCTAAAGCGTTTCGCAGAAAACACCAGCGAACCTGTTTCTCACTCCAACCACAAAGCGTGCGCAGCATGAATCTTGGCACAGCAGAACACTTCCTTTGGCATGCCCTTTGCAGCCTCACTCCAAACGGGGCTCTCCGCTTCATCCATCCCCTGACTCCATACTAGCACCAACGGGCTGCTAAAGCGTTTCGCAGAAAACACCAAGGAACCTGTTTCTCACTCCAACCACAAAGCGTGCGCAGCACGAGTCTTGGCACAGCAGAACACTTCCCTTGGCATGCCCTTTGCAGCCTCACTCCAAACGGGGCTCTCCGCTTCATCCATCCCCTGACTCCATACTAGCACCAACGGGCTGCTAAAGCGTTTCGCAGAAAACACCAACGACCTGTTTCTCACTTCAACCACAAAGTGTGCGCAGCATGAATCTTGGCACAGCAGAACACTTCCCTTGGCATGCCCTTTGCAGCCTCACTCCAAACGGGGCTCTCCGCTTCATCCATCCCCTGACTCCATTCGAGCACCAACGGGCTGCTAAAGCATTTCGCAGAAAACACCAAGGAACCTGTTTCCCACTCCAACCACAAAGCGTGCGCAGCACGAGTCTTGGCACAGCAGAACACTTCCCTTGGCATGCCCTTTGCAGCCTCACTCCAAACAGGGCTCTCCGCTTCATCCATTCCCTGACTCCATACTAGCACCAACGGGCTGCTAAAGCGTTTCACAGAAAACACCAAGGAGCCTGAATCTCACTCCAACCACAAAGCGTGCGCAGCACGAGTCTTGGCACAGCAGAACACTTCCCTTGGCATGCCCTTTGCAGCCTCACTCCAAACGGGGCTCTCCGCTTCATCCATCCCCTGACTCCATACTAGCACCAACGGGCTGCTAAAGCGTTTCGCAGAAAACACCAAGGAACCTGTTTCCCACTCCAACCACAAAGCGTGCGCAGCACGAGTCTTGGCACAGCAGAACACTTCCCTTGGCATACCCTTTGCAGCCTCACTCCAAACGGGGCTCTCCGCTTCATCCATCCCCTGACTCCATACTAGCACCAACGGGCTGCTAAAGCGTTTCGCAGAAAACACCAAGGAACCTGTTTCTCACTCCAACCACAAAGCGTGCGCAGCATGAATCTTGGCACAGCAGAACACTTCCCTTGGCATGCCCTTTGCAGCCTCACTCCAAACGGGGCTCTCCGCTTCATCCATCCCCTGACTCCATACTAGCACCAACGGGCTGCTAAAGCGTTTCGCAGAAAACACCAAGGAACCTGTTTCTCACTCCAACCACAAAACGTGCGCAGCATGAATCTTGGCACAGCAGAACACTTCCATTGGCATGCCCTTTGCAGCCTCACTCCAAACGGGGCTCTCCGCTTCATCCATCCCCTGACTCCATACTAGCACCAACGGGCTGCTAAAGCGTTTCGCAGAAAACACCAAGGAACCTGTTTCTCACTCCAACCACAAAGCGTGCGCAGCACGAGTCTTGGCACAGCAGAACACTTCCCTTGGCATGCCCTTTGCAGCCTCACTCCATACGGGGCTCTCCGCTTCATCCATCCCCTGACTCCATACTAGCACCAACGGGCTGCTAAAGCGTTTCGCAGAAAACACCAAGGAACCTGTTTCTCACTCCAACCACAAACCGTGCGCAGCATGAATCTTGGCACAGCAGAACACTTCCCTTGGCATGCCCTTTGCAGCCTCACTCCAAACGGGGCTCTCCGCTTCATCCATCCCCTGACTCCATACTAGCACCAACGGGCTGCTAAAGCGTTTCGCAGAAAACACCAAGGAACCTGTTTCTCACTCCAACCACAAAGCGTGCGCAGCACGAGTCTTGGCACAGCAGAACACTTCCCATGGCATGCCCTTTGCAGCCTCACTCCAAACGGGGCTCTCCGCTTCATCCATCCCCTGACTCCATACTAGCACCAACGGGCTGCTAAAGCGTTTCGCAGAAAACACCAACGAACCTGTTTCTCACTCCAACCACAAACCGTGCGCAGCATGAATCTTGGCACAGCAGAACACTTCCCTTGGCATGCCCTTTGCAGCCTCACTCCAAACGGGGCTCTCCGCTTCATCCATCCCCTGACTCCATACTAGCACCAACGGGCTGCTAAAGCGTTTCGCAGAAAACACCAAGGAACCTGTTTCTCACTCCAACCACAAAGTGTGCGCAGCACGAGTCTTGGCACAGCAGAACACTTCCCTTGGCATGCCCTTTGCAGCCTCACTCCAAACGGGGCTCTCCGCTTCATCCATCCCCTGACTCCATACTAGCACCAACGGGCTGCTAAAGCGTTTCGCAGAAAACACCAAGGAACCTGTTTCTCACTCCAACCACAAAGCGTGCGCAGCACGAGTCTTGGCACAGCAGAACACTTCCCTTGGCATGCCCTTTGCAGCCTCACTCCAAACGGGGCTCTCCGCTTCATCCATCCCCTGACTCCATACTAGCACCAACGGGCTGCTAAAGCGTTTCGCAGAAAACACCAAGGAACCTGTTTCTCACTCCAACCACAAAGCGTGCGCAGCACGAGTCTTGGCACAGCAGAACACTTCCCTTGGCATGCCCTTTGCAGCCTCACTCCAAACGGGGCTCTCCGCTTCATCCATCCCCTGACTCCATACTAGCACCAACGGGCTGCTAAAGCGTTTCGCAGAAAACACCAAGGAACCTGTTTCTCACTCCAACCACAAAGCGTGCGCAGCACGAGTCTTGGCACAGCAGAACACTTCCCTTGGCATGCCCTTTGCAGCCTCACTTCATACGGGGCTCTCCGCTTCATCCATCCCCTGACTCCATACTAGCACCAACGGGCTGCTAAAGCGTTTCGCAGAAAACACCAAGGAACCTGTTTCTCACTCCAACCACAAAACGTGCGCAGGATGAATCTTGGCACAGCAGAACACTTCCCTTGGCATGCCCTTTGCAGCCTCACTCCAAACGGGGCTCTCCGCTTCATCCATCCCCTGACTCCATACTAGCACCAACGGGCTGCTAAAGCGTTTCGCAGAAAACACCAAGGAACCTGTTTCTCACTCCAACCACAAAGCGTGCGCAGCACGAGTCTTGGCACAGCAGAACACTTCCCATGGCATGCCCTTTGCAGCCTCACTCCAAACGGGGCTCTCCGCTTCATCCATCCCCTGACTCCATACTAGCACCAACGGGCTGCTAAAGCGTTTCGCAGAAAACACCAACGAACCTGTTTCTCACTCCAACCACAAACCGTGCGCAGCATGAATCTTGGCACAGCAGAACACTTCCCTTGGCATGCCCTTTGCAGCCTCACTCCAAACGGGGCTCTCCGCTTCATCCATCCCCTGACTCCATACTAGCACCAACGGGCTGCTAAAGCGTTTCGCAGAAAACACCAAGGAACCTGTTTCTCACTCCAACCACAAAGCGTGCGCAGCACGAGTCTTGGCACAGCAGAACACTTCCCTTGGCATGCCCTTTGCAGCCTCACTCCAAACGGGGCTCTCCGCTTCATCCATCCCCTGACTCCATACTAGCACCAACGGGCTGCTAAAGCGTTTCGCAGAAAACACCAAGGAACCTGTTTCCCACTCCAACCACAAAGCGTGCGCAGCACGAGTCTTGGCACAGCAGAACACTTCCCTTGGCATGCCCTTTGCAGCCTCACTCCAAACGGGGCTCTCCGCTTCATCCATCCCCTGACTCCATACTAGCACCAACGGGCTGCTAAAGCGTTTCGCAGAAAACACCAAGGAACCTGTTTCTCACTCCAACCACAAAGCGTGCGCAGCACGAGTCTTGGCACAGCAGAACACTTCCCTTGGCATGCCCTTTGCAGCCTCACTCCAAACGGGGCTCTCCGCTTCATCCATCCCCTGACTCCATACTAGCACCAACGGGCTGCTAAAGCGTTTCGCAGAAAACACCAGCGAACCTGTTTCTCACTCCAACCACAAAGCGTGCGCAGCATGAATCTTGGCACAGCAGAACACTTCCCATGGCATGCCCTTTGCAGCCTCACTCCAAACGGGGCTCTCCGCTTCATCCATCCCCTGACTCCATACTAGCACCAACGGGCTGCTAAAGCGTTTCGCAGAAAACACCAAGGAACCTGTTTCTCACTCAAACCACAAAACGTGCGCAGCATGAATCTTGGCACAGCAGAACACTTCCCTTGGCATGCCCTTTGCAGCCTCACTCCAAACGGGGCTCTCCGCTTCATCCATCCCCTGACTCCATACTAGCACCAACGGGCTGCTAAAGCGTTTCGCAGAAAACACCAACGACCTGTTTCTCACTTCAACCACAAAGCGTGCGCAGCATGAATCTTGGCACAGCAGAACACTTCCCCTGGCATCCCCTTTGCAGCCTCACTCCAAACGGGGCTCTCCGCTTCATCCATCCCCTGACTCCATACTAGCACCAACGGGCTGCTAAAGCGTTTCGCAGAAAACACCAAGGAACCTGAATCTCACTCCAACCACAAAGCGTGCGCAGCACGAGTCTTGGCACAGCAGAACACTTCCCTTGGCATGCGCTTTACAGCCTCACTCCAAACGGGGCTCTCCGCTTCATCCATCCCCTGACTCCATACTAGCACCAACGGGCTGCTAAAGCGTTTCGCAGAAACAACCAAGGAACCTGTTTCCCACTCCAACCACAAAGCGTGCGCAGCACGAGTCTTGGCACAGCAGAACACTTCCCTTGGCATGCCCTTTGCAGCCTCACTCCAAACGGGGCTCTCCGCTTCATCCATCCCCTGACTCCATTCGAGCACCAACGGGCTGCTAAAGCGTTTCGCAGAAAACACCAAGGAACCTGTTTCTCACTTCAACCACAAAGCGTGCGCAGCACGAGTCTTGGCACAGCAGAACGCTTCCCTTGGCATGCCCTTTGCAGCCTCACTCCAAACGGGGCTCTCCGCTTCATCCATCCCCTGACTCCATACTAGCACCAACGGGCTGCTAAAGCGTTTCGCAGAAAACACCAAGGAACCTGTTTCTCACTCCAACCACAAAGTGTGCGCAGCACGAGTCTTGGCACAGCAGAACACTTCCCTTGGCATGCCCTTTGCAGCCTCACTCCAAACGGGGCTCTCCGCTTCATCCATTCCCTGACTCCATACTAGCACCAACGGGCTGCTAAAGCGTTTCGCAGAAAACACCAAGGAACCTGAATCTCACTCCAACCACAAAGCGTGCGCAGCACGAATCTTGGCACAGCAGAACACTTTCCTTGGCATGCCCTTTGCAGCCTCACTCCAAACGGGGCTCTCCGCTTCATCCATCCCCTGACTCCATACTAGCACCAACGGCCTGCTAAAGCGTTTCGCAGAAAACACCAAGGAACCTGTTTCTCACTCCAACCACAAAGCGTGCGCAGCATGAATCTTGGCACAGCAGAACACTTCCCTTGGCATGCCCTTTGCAGCCTCACTCCAAACGGGGCTCTCCGCTTCATCCATCCCCTGACTCCATACTAGCACCAACGGGCTGCTAAAGCGTTTCGCAGAAAACACCAACGAACCTGTTTCTCACTCCAACCACAAAGCGTGCGCAGCACGAGTCTTGGCATAGCAGAACACTTCCCTTGGCATGCCCTTTGCAGCCTCACTCCAAACGGGGCTCTCCGCTTCATCCATCCCCTGACTCCATACTAGCACCAACGGGCTGCTAAAGCGTTTCGCAGAAAACACCAAGGAACCTGTTTCTCACTCCAACCACAAAGCGTGCGCAGCACGAGTCTTGGCACAGCAGAACACTTCCCTTGGCATGCCCTTTGCAGCCTCACTCCAAACGGGGCTCTCCGCTTCATCCATCCCCTGACTCCATACTAGCACCAACGGGCTGCTAAAGCGTTTCGCAAAAAACACGAAGGAACCTGTTTCTCACTCCACCCACAAAGCGTGCGCAGCATGAATCTTGGCACAGCAGAACACTTACCCTGGAATGCCCTTGCAGCCTCACTCCAAACGGGGCTCTCCGCTTCATCCATCCCCTGACTCCATACTAGCACCAACGGGCTGCTAAAGCGTTTCGCAGAAAACACCAAGGAACCTGTTTCTCACTCCAACCACAAAACGTGCGAAGGATGAATCTTGGCACAGCAGAACACTTCCCTTGGCATGCCCTTTGCAGCCTCACTCCAAACGGGGCTCTCCGCTTCATCCATCCCCTGACTCCATACTAGCACCAACGGGCTGCTAAAGCGTTTCGCAGAAAACACCAAGGAACCTGTTTCTCACTCCAACCACAAACCGTGCGCAGCATGAATCTTGGCACAGCAGAACACTTCCCTTGGCATGCCCTTTGCAGCCTCACTCCAAACGGGGCTCTCCGCTTCATCCATCCCCTGACTCCATACTAGCACCAACGGGCTGCTAAAGCGTTTCGCAGAAAACACCAAGGAACCTGTTTCCCACTCCAACCACAAAGCGTGCGCAGCACGAGTCTTGGCACAGCAGAACACTTCCCTTGGCATGCCCTTTGCAGCCTCACTCCAAACGGGGCTCTCCGCTTCATCCATCCCCTGACTCCATACTAGCACCAACGGGCTGCTAAAGCGTTTCGCAGAAAACACCAAGGAACCTGTTTCTCACTCCAACCACAAAGCGTGCGCAGCACGAGTCTTGGCACAGCAGAACACTTCCCTTGGCATGCCCTTTGCAGCCTCACTCCAAACGGGGCTCTCCGCTTCATCCATCCCCTGACTCCATACTAGCACCAACGGGCTGCTAAAGCGTTTCGCAGAAAACACCAGCGAACCTGTTTCTCACTCCAACCACAAAGCGTGCGCAGCATGAATCTTGGCACAGCAGAACACTTCCCCTGGCATGCCCTTTGCAGCCTCACTCCAAACGGGGCTCTCCGCTTCATCCATCCCCTGACTCCATACTAGCACCAACGGGCTGCTAAAGCGTTTCGCAGAAAACACCAACGAACCTGTTTCTCACTCCAACCACAAAACGTACGCATCATGAATCTTGGCACAGCAGAACACTTCCTTTGGCATGCCCTTTGCAGCCTCACTCCAAACGGGGCTCTCCGCTTCATCCATCCCCTGACTCCATACTAGCACCAACGGGCTGCTAAAGCGTTTCGCAGAAAACACCAGCGAACCTGTTTCTCACTCCAACCACAAAGCGTGCGCAGCACGAGTCTTGGCACAGCAGAACACTTCCCTTGGCATGCCCTTTGCAGCCTCACTCCAAACGGGGCTCTCCGCTTCATCCATCCCCTGACTCCATACTAGCACCAATGGGCTGCTAAAGCGTTTCGCAGAAAACACCAACGACCTGTTTCTCACTCCAACCACAAAGCGTGCGCAGCATGAATCTTGGCACAGCAGAACACTTCCCCTGGAATGCCCTTTGCAGCCTCACTCCAAACGGGGCTCTCCGCTTCATCCATCCCCTGACTCCATACTAGCACCAACGGGCTGCTAAAGCGTTTCGCAGAAAACACCAAGGAACCTGTTTCTCACTCCAACCACAAAGCGTGCGCAGCACGAGTCTTGGCACAGCAGAACACTTCCCTTGGCATGCCCTTTGCAGCCTCACTCCAAACGGGGCTCTCCGCTTCATCCATCCCCTGACTCCATACTAGCACCAACGGGCTGCTAAAGCGTTTCGCAGAAAACACCAAGGAACCTGTTTCTCACTCCAACCACAAAGTGTGCGCAGCATGAATCTTCGCACAGCAGAACACTTCCCTTGGCATGCCCTTTGCAGCCTCACTCCAAACGGGGCTCTCCGCTTCATCCATCCCCTGACTCCATTCGAGCACCAACGGGCTGCTAAAGCATTTCGCAGAAAACACCAAGGAACCTGTTTCCCACTCCAACCACAAAGCGTGCGCAGCACGAGTCTTGGCACAGCAGAACACTTCCCTTGGCATGCCCTTTGCAGCCTCACTCCAAACGGGGCTCTCCGCTTCATCCATCCCCTGACTCCATACTAGCACCAACGGGCTGCTAAAGCGTTTCGCAGAAAACACCAAAAAAACCTGTTTCTCACTTCAACCACAAAGCGTGCGCAGCACGAGTCTTGGCACAGCAGAACGCTTCCCTTGGCATGCCCTTTGCAGCCTCACTCCAAACGGGGCTCTCCGCTTCATCCATCCCCTGACTCCATACTAGCACCAACGGGCTGCTAAAGCGTTTCGCAGAAAACACCAGCGAACCTGTTTCTCACTCCACCCACAAAGCGTGCGCAGCATGAATCTTGGCACAGCAGAACACTTCCCCTGGCATGCCCTTTGCAGCCTCACTCCAAACGGGGCTCTCCGCTTCATCCATCCCCTGACTCCATACTAGCACCAACGGGCTGCTAAAGCGTTTCGCAGAAAACACCAACGAACCTGTTTCTCACTCCAACCACAAAACGTGCGCATCATGAATCTTGGCACAGCAGAACACTTCCTTTGGCATGCCCTTTGCAGCCTCACTCCAAACGGGGCTCTCCGCTTCATCCATCCCCTGACTCCATACTAGCACCAACGGGCTGCTAAAGCGTTTCGCAGAAAACACCAAGGAACCTGTTTCTCACTCCAACCACAAAGCGTGCGCAGCACGAGTCTTGGCACAGCAGAACACTTCCCTTGGCATGCCCTTTGCAGCCTCAATCCAAACGGGGCTCTCCGCTTCATCCATCCCCTGACTCCATACTAGCACCAACGGGCTGCTAAAGCGTTTCGCAGAAAACACCAACGACCTGTTTCTCACTTCAACCACAAAGCGTGCGCAGCATGAATCTTGGCACAGCAGAACACTTCCCCTGGAATGCCCTTTGCAGCCTCACTCCAAACGGGGCTCTCCGCTTCATCCATCCCCTGACTCCATACTAGCACCAACGGGCTGCTAAAGCGTTTCGCAGAAAACACCAAGGAACCTGTTTCTCACTCCAACCACAAAGCGTGCGCAGCACGAGTCTTGGCACAGCAGAACACTTCCCTTGGCATGCGCTTTACAGCCTCACTCCAAACGGGGCTCTCCGCTTCATCCATCCCCTGACTCCATACTAGCACCAACGGGCTGCTAAAGCGTTTCGCAGAAAACACCAAGGAACCTGTTTCTCACTCCAACCACAAAGTGTGCGCAGCATGAATCTTGACACAGCAGAACACTTCCCTTGGCATGCCCTTTGCAGCCTCACTCCAAACGGGGCTCTCCGCTTCATCCATCCCCTGACTCCATTCGAGCACCAACGGGCTGCTAAAGCATTTCGCAGAAAACACCAACGAACCTGTTTCCCACTCCAACCACAAAGCGTGCGCAGCACGAGTCTTGGCACAGCAGAACACTTCCCTTGGCATGCCCTTTGCAGCCTCACTCCAAACGGGGCTCTCCGCTTCATCCATCCCCTGACTCCATACTAGCACCAACGGCCTGCTAAAGCGTTTCGCAGAAAACACCAAGGAACCTGTTTCTCACTTCAACCACAAAGCGTGCGCAGCACGAGTCTTGGCACAGCAGAACACTTCCCTTGGCATGCCCTTTGCAGCCTCACTCCAAACGGGGCTCTCCGCTTCATCCATCCCCTGACTCCATACTAGCACCAACGGGCTGCTAAAGCGTTTCGCAGAAAACACCAACGAACCTGTTTCTCACTCCAACCACAAAGCGTGCGCAGCACGAGTCTTGGCACAGCAGAACACTTCCTTTGGCATGCCCTTTGCAGCCTCACTCCAAACGGGGCTCTCCGCTTCATCCATCCCCTGACTCCATACTAGCACCAACGGGCTGCTAAAGCGTTTCGCAGAAAACACCAACGAACCTGTTTCTCACTCCAACCACAAAGCGTGCGCAGCACGAGTCTTGGCATAGCAGAACACTTCCCTTGGCATGCCCTTTGCAGCCTCACTCCAAACGGGGCTCTCCGCTTCATCCATCCCCTGACTCCATACTAGCACCAACGGGCTGCTAAAGCGTTTCGCAGAAAACACCAACGAACCTGTTTCTCACTCCAACCACAAAGCGTGCGCAGCACGAGTCTTGGCACAGCAGAACACTTCCCTTGGCATGCCCTTTGCAGCCTCACTCCAAACGGGGCTCTCCGCTTCATCCATCCCCTGACTCCATACTAGCACCAACGGGCTGCTAAAGCGTTTCGCAAAAAACACCAAGGAACCTGTTTCTCACTCCACCCACAAAGCGTGCGCAGCATGAATCTTGGCACAGCAGAACACTTACCCTGGAATGCCCTTGCAGCCTCACTCCAAACGGGGCTCTCCGCTTCATCCATCCCCTGACTCCATACTAGCACCAACGGGCTGCTAAAGCGTTTCGCAGAAAACACCAAGGAACCTGTTTCTCACTCCAACCACAAAACGTGCGAAGGATGAATCTTGGCACAGCAGAACACTTCCCTTGGCATGCCCTTTGCAGCCTCACTCCAAACGGGGCTCTCCGCTTCATCCATCCCCTGACTCCATACTAGCACCAACGGGCTGCTAAAGCGTTTCGCAGAAAACACCAAGGAACCTGTTTCTCACTCCAACCACAAACCGTGCGCAGCATGAATCTTGGCACAGCAGAACACTTCCCTTGGCATGCCCTTTGCAGCCTCACTCCAAACGGGGCTCTCCGCTTCATCCATCCCCTGACTCCATACTAGCACCAACGGGCTGCTAAAGCGTTTCGCAGAAAACACCAGCGAACCTGTTTCTCACTCCAACCACAAAGCGTGCGCAGCATGAATCTTGGCACAGCAGAACACTTCCCCTGGCATGCCCTTTGCAGCCTCACTCCAAACGGGGCTCTCCGCTTCATCCATCCCCTGACTCCATACTAGCACCAACGGGCTGCTAAAGCGTTTCTCAGAAAACACCAACGAACCTGTTTCTCACTTCAACCAGAAAGCGTGCGCAGCATGAATCTTGGCACAGCAGAACACTTCCCCTGGAATGCCCTTTGCAGCCTCACTCCAAACGGGGCTCTCCGCTTCATCCATCCCCTGACTCCATACTAGCACCAACGGGCTGCTAAAGCGTTTCGCAGAAAACACCAAGGAACCTGTTTCTCACTCCAACCACAAAGCGTGCGCAGCACGAGTCTTGGCACAGCAGAACACTTCCCTTGGCATGCCCTTTGCAGCCTCACTCCAAACGGGGCTCTCCGCTTCATCCATCCCCTGACTCCATACTAGCACCAACGGGCTGCTAAAGCGTTTCGCAGAAAACACCAAGGAACCTGTTTCTCACTCCAACCACAAAGTGTGCGCAGCATGAATCTTCGCACAGCAGAACACTTCCCTTGGCATGCCCTTTGCAGCCTCACTCCAAACGGGGCTCTCCGCTTCATCCATCCCCTGACTCCATTCGAGCACCAACGGGCTGCTAAAGCATTTCGCAGAAAACACCAAGGAACCTGTTTCCCACTCCAACCACAAAGCGTGCGCAGCACGAGTCTTGGCACAGCAGAACACTTCCCTTGGCATGCCCTTTGCAGCCTCACTCCAAACGGGGCTCTCCGCTTCATCCATCCCCTGACTCCATACTAGCACCAACGGGCTGCTAAAGCGTTTCGCAGAAAACACCAAAAAAACCTGTTTCTCACTTCAACCACAAAGCGTGCGCAGCACGAGTCTTGGCACAGCAGAACGCTTCCCTTGGCATGCCCTTTGCAGCCTCACTCCAAACGGGGCTCTCCGCTTCATCCATCCCCTGACTCCATACTAGCACCAACGGGCTGCTAAAGCGTTTCGCAGAAAACACCAGCGAACCTGTTTCTCACTCCACCCACAAAGCGTGCGCAGCATGAATCTTGGCACAGCAGAACACTTCCCCTGGCATGCCCTTTGCAGCCTCACTCCAAACGGGGCTCTCCGCTTCATCCATCCCCTGACTCCATACTAGCACCAACGGGCTGCTAAAGCGTTTCGCAGAAAACACCAACGAACCTGTTTCTCACTCCAACCACAAAACGTGCGCATCATGAATCTTGGCACAGCAGAACACTTCCTTTGGCATGCCCTTTGCAGCCTCACTCCAAACGGGGCTCTCCGCTTCATCCATCCCCTGACTCCATACTAGCACCAACGGGCTGCTAAAGCGTTTCGCAGAAAACACCAACGACCTGTTTCTCACTTCAACCACAAAGCGTGCGCAGCATGAATCTTGGCACAGCAGAACACTTCCCCTGGAATGCCCTTTGCAGCCTCACTCCAAACGGGGCTCTCCGCTTCATCCATCCCCTGACTCCATACTAGCACCAACGGGCTGCTAAAGCGTTTCGCAGAAAACACCAAGGAACCTGTTTCTCACTCCAACCACAAAGCGTGCGCAGCACGAGTCTTGGCACAGCAGAACACTTCCCTTGGCATGCGCTTTACAGCCTCACTCCAAACGGGGCTCTCCGCTTCATCCATCCCCTGACTCCATACTAGCACCAACGGGCTGCTAAAGCGTTTCGCAGAAAACACCAAGGAACCTGTTTCTCACTCCAACCACAAAGTGTGCGCAGCATGAATCTTGACACAGCAGAACACTTCCCTTGGCATGCCCTTTGCAGCCTCACTCCAAACGGGGCTCTCCGCTTCATCCATCCCCTGACTCCATTCGAGCACCAACGGGCTGCTAAAGCATTTCGCAGAAAACACCAAGGAACCTGTTTCCCACTCCAACCACAAAGCGTGCGCAGCACGAGTCTTGGCACAGCAGAACACTTCCCTTGGCATGCCCTTTGCAGCCTCACTCCAAACGGGGCTCTCCGCTTCATCCATCCCCTGACTCCATACTAGCACCAACGGCCTGCTAAAGCGTTTCGCAGAAAACACCAAGGAACCTGTTTCTCACTTCAACCACAAAGCGTGCGCAGCACGAGTCTTGGCACAGCAGAACGGTTCCCTTGGCATGCCCTTTGCAGCCTCACTCCAAACGGGGCTCTCCGCTTCATCCATCCCCTGACTCCATACTAGCACCAACGGGCTGCTAAAGCGTTTCGCAGAAAACACCAAGGAACCTGTTTCTCACTCCAACCACAAAGCGTGCGCAGCACGAGTCTTGGCACAGCAGAACACTTCCCTTGGCATGCCCTTTGCAGCCTCACTCCAAACGGGGCTCTCCGCTTCATCCATCCCCTGACTCCATACTAGCACCAACGGGCTGCTAAAGCGTTTCGCAGAAAACACCAAGGAACCTGTTTCTCACTCCAACCACAAAGCGTGCGCAGCACGAGTCTTGGCACAGCAGAACACTTCCCTTGGCATGCCCTTTGCAGCCTCACTCCAAACGGGGCTCTCCGCTTCATCCATCCCCTGACTCCATACTAGCACCAACGGCCTGCTAAAGCGTTTCGCAGAAAACACCAAGGAACCTGTTTCTCACTCCAACCACAAAGCGTGCGCAGCACGAGTCTTGGCACAGCAGAACACTTCCCTTGGCATGCCCTTTGCAGCCTCACTCCATACGGGGCTCTCCGCTTCATCCATCCCCTGACTCCATACTAGCACCAACGGGCTGCTAAAGCGTTTCGCAGAAAACACCAAGGAACCTGTTTCTCACTCCAACCACAAAGCGTGCGCAGCACGAGTCTTGGCACAGCAGAACACTTCCCTTGGCATGCCCTTTGCAGCCTCAATCCAAACGGGGCTCTCCGCTTCATCCATCCCCTGACTCCATACTAGCACCAACGGGCTGCTAAAGCGTTTCGCAGAAAACACCAACGACCTGTTTCTCACTTCAACCACAAAGCGTGCGCAGCATGAATCTTGGCACAGCAGAACACTTCCCCTGGAATGCCCTTTGCAGCCTCACTCCAAACGGGGCTCTCCGCTTCATCCATCCCCTGACTCCATACTAGCACCAACGGGCTGCTAAAGCGTTTCGCAGAAAACACCAAGGAACCTGTTTCTCACTCCAACCACAAAGCGTGCGCAGCACGAGTCTTGGCACAGCAGAACACTTCCCTTGGCATGCGCTTTACAGCCTCACTCCAAACGGGGCTCTCCGCTTCATCCATCCCCTGACTCCATACTAGCACCAACGGGCTGCTAAAGCGTTTCGCAGAAAACACCAAGGAACCTGTTTCTCACTCCAACCACAAAGTGTGCGCAGCATGAATCTTGGCACAGCAGAACACTTCCCTTGGCATGCCCTTTGCAGCCTCACTCCAAACGGGGCTCTCCGCTTCATCCATCCCCTGACTCCATTCGAGCACCAACGGGCTGCTAAAGCATTTCGCAGAAAACACCAAGGAACCTGTTTCCCACTCCAACCACAAAGCGTGCGCAGCACGAGTCTTGGCACAGCAGAACACTTCCCTTGGCATGCCCTTTGCAGCCTCACTCCAAACGGGGCTCTCCGCTTCATCCATCCCCTGACTCCATACTAGCACCAACGGCCTGCTAAAGCGTTTCGCAGAAAACACCAAGGAACCTGTTTCTCACTTCAACCACAAAGCGTGCGCAGCACGAGTCTTGGCACAGCAGAACGCTTCCCTTGGCATGCCCTTTGCAGCCTCACTCCAAACGGGGCTCTCCGCTTCATCCATCCCCTGACTCCATACTAGCACCAACGGGCTGCTAAAGCGTTTCGCAGAAAACACCAAGGAACCTGTTTCTCACTCCAACCACAAAACGTGCGAAGGATGAATCTTGGCACAGCAGAACACTTCCCTTGGCATGCCCTTTGCAGCCTCACTCCAAACGGGGCTCTCCGCTTCATCCATCCCCTGACTCCATACTAGCACCAACGGGCTGCTAAAGCGTTTCGCAGAAAACACCAAGGAACCTGTTTCTCACTCCAACCACAAAGCGTGCGCAGCACGAGTCTTGGCACAGCAGAACACTTCCCTTGGCATGCCCTTTGCAGCCTCACTCCAAACGGGGCTCTCCGCTTCATCCATCCCCTGACTCCATACTAGCACCAACGGGCTGCTAAAGCGTTTCGCAGAAAACACCAGCGAACCTGTTTCTCACTCCAACCACAAAGCGTGCGCAGCATGAATCTTGGCACAGCAGAACACTTCCCCTGGCATGCCCTTTGCAGCCTCACTCCAAACGGGGCTCTCCGCTTCATCCATCCCCTGACTCCATACTAGCACCAACGGGCTGCTAAAGCGTTTCGCAGAAAACACCAACGAACCTGTTTCTCACTTCAACCAGAAAGCGTGCGCAGCATGAATCTTGGCACAGCAGAACACTTCCCCTGGAATGCCCTTTGCAGCCTCACTCCAAACGGGGCTCTCCGCTTCATCCATCCCCTGACTCCATACTAGCACCAACGGGCTGCTAAAGCGTTTCGCAGAAAACACCAAGGAACCTGTTTCTCACTCCAACCACAAAGCGTGCGCAGCACGAGTCTTGGCACAGCAGAACACTTCCCTTGGCATGCCCTTTGCAGCCTCACTCCAAACGGGGCTCTCCGCTTCATCCATCCCCTGACTCCATACTAGCACCAACGGGCTGCTAAAGCGTTTCGCAGAAAACACCAAGGAACCTGTTTCTCACTCCAACCACAAAGTGTGCGCAGCATGAATCTTCGCACAGCAGAACACTTCCCTTGGCATGCCCTTTGCAGCCTCACTCCAAACGGGGCTCTCCGCTTCATCCATCCCCTGACTCCATTCGAGCACCAACGGGCTGCTAAAGCATTTCGCAGAAAACACCAAGGAACCTGTTTCCCACTCCAACCACAAAGCGTGCGCAGCACGAGTCTTGGCACAGCAGAACACTTCCCTTGGCATGCCCTTTGCAGCCTCACTCCAAACGGGGCTCTCCGCTTCATCCATCCCCTGACTCCATACTAGCACCAACGGGCTGCTAAAGCGTTTCGCAGAAAACACCAAAAAAACCTGTTTCTCACTTCAACCACAAAGCGTGCGCAGCACGAGTCTTGGCACAGCAGAACGCTTCCCTTGGCATGCCCTTTGCAGCCTCACTCCAAACGGGGCTCTCCGCTTCATCCATCCCCTGACTCCATACTAGCACCAACGGGCTGCTAAAGCGTTTCGCAGAAAACACCAGCGAACCTGTTTCTCACTCCACCCACAAAGCGTGCGCAGCATGAATCTTGGCACAGCAGAACACTTCCCCTGGCATGCCCTTTGCAGCCTCACTCCAAACGGGGCTCTCCGCTTCATCCATCCCCTGACTCCATACTAGCACCAACGGGCTGCTAAAGCGTTTCGCAGAAAACACCAACGAACCTGTTTCTCACTCCAACCACAAAACGTGCGCATCATGAATCTTGGCACAGCAGAACACTTCCTTTGGCATGCCCTTTGCAGCCTCACTCCAAACGGGGCTCTCCGCTTCATCCATCCCCTGACTCCATACTAGCACCAACGGGCTGCTAAAGCGTTTCGCAGAAAACACCAAGGAACCTGTTTCTCACTCCAACCACAAAGCGTGCGCAGCACGAGTCTTGGCACAGCAGAACACTTCCCTTGGCATGCCCTTTGCAGCCTCAATCCAAACGGGGCTCTCCGCTTCATCCATCCCCTGACTCCATACTAGCACCAACGGGCTGCTAAAGCGTTTCGCAGAAAACACCAACGACCTGTTTCTCACTTCAACCACAAAGCGTGCGCAGCATGAATCTTGGCACAGCAGAACACTTCCCCTGGAATGCCCTTTGCAGCCTCACTCCAAACGGGGCTCTCCGCTTCATCCATCCCCTGACTCCATACTAGCACCAACGGGCTGCTAAAGCGTTTCGCAGAAAACACCAAGGAACCTGTTTCTCACTCCAACCACAAAGCGTGCGCAGCACGAGTCTTGGCACAGCAGAACACTTCCCTTGGCATGCGCTTTACAGCCTCACTCCAAACGGGGCTCTCCGCTTCATCCATCCCCTGACTCCATACTAGCACCAACGGGCTGCTAAAGCGTTTCGCAGAAAACACCAAGGAACCTGTTTCTCACTCCAACCACAAAGTGTGCGCAGCATGAATCTTGACACAGCAGAACACTTCCCTTGGCATGCCCTTTGCAGCCTCACTCCAAACGGGGCTCTCCGCTTCATCCATCCCCTGACTCCATTCGAGCACCAACGGGCTGCTAAAGCATTTCGCAGAAAACACCAAGGAACCTGTTTCCCACTCCAACCACAAAGCGTGCGCAGCACGAGTCTTGGCACAGCAGAACACTTCCCTTGGCATGCCCTTTGCAGCCTCACTCCAAACGGGGCTCTCCGCTTCATCCATCCCCTGACTCCATACTAGCACCAACGGCCTGCTAAAGCGTTTCGCAGAAAACACCAAGGAACCTGTTTCTCACTTCAACCACAAAGCGTGCGCAGCACGAGTCTTGGCACAGCAGAACGCTTCCCTAGGCATGCCCTTTGCAGCCTCACTCCAAACGGGGCTCTCCGCTTCATCCATCCCCTGACTCCATACTAGCACCAACGGGCTGCTAAAGCGTTTCGCAGAAAACACCAAGGAACCTGTTTCTCACTCCAACCACAAAGCGTGCGCAGCACGAGTCTTGGCACAGCAGAACACTTCCCTTGGCATGCCCTTTGCAGCCTCACTCCAAACGGGGCTCTCCGCTTCATCCATCCCCTGACTCCATACTAGCACCAACGGGCTGCTAAAGCGTTTCGCAGAAAACACCAAGGAACCTGTTTCTCACTCCAACCACAAAGCGTGCGCAGCACGAGTCTTGGCACAGCAGAACACTTCCCTTGGCATGCCCTTTGCAGCCTCACTCCAAACGGGGCTCTCCGCTTCATCCATCCCCTGACTCCATACTAGCACCAACGGGCTGCTAAAGCGTTTCGCAGAAAACACCAAGGAACCTGTTTCTCACTCCAACCACAAAGCGTGCGCAGCACGAGTCTTGGCACAGCAGAACACTTCCCTTGGCATGCCCTTTGCAGCCTCACTCCATACGGGGCTCTCCGCTTCATCCATCCCCTGACTCCATACTAGCACCAACGGGCTGCTAAAGCGTTTCGCAGAAAACACCAAGGAACCTGTTTCTCACTCCAACCACAAAGCGTGCGCAGCATGAATCTTGGCACAGCAGAACACTTCCCCTGGCATGCCCTTTGCAGCCTCACTCCAAACGGGGCTCTCCGCTTCATCCATCCCCTGACTCCATACTAGCACCAACGGGCTGCTAAAGCGTTTCGCAGAAAACACCAACAAAGCTGTTTCTCACTCCAACCACAAAGCGTGCGCAGCATGAATCTTGGCACAGCAGAACACTTCCCTTGGCATGCCCTTTGCAGCCTCACTCCAAACGGGGCTCTCCGCTTCATCCATCCCCTGACTCCATACTAGCACCAACGGGCTGCTAAAGCGTTTCGCAGAAAACACCAAGGAACCTGTTTCTCACTCCAACCACAAAGCGTGCGCAGCATGAATCTTGGCACAGCAGAACACTACCCCTGGCACGCCCTTTGCAGCCTCACTCCAAACGGGGCTCTCCGCTTCATCCATCCCCTGACTCCATACTAGCACCAACGGGCTGCTAAAGCGTTTCGCAAAAAACACCAAGGAACCTGTTTCTCACTCCAACCACAAAGCGTGCGCAGTAGGAGTCTTGGCACAGCAGAACACTTCCCTTGGCATGCCCTTTGCAGCCTCACTCCAAACGGGGCTCTCCGCTTCATCCATCCCCTGACTCCATACTAGCACCAACGGCCTGCTAAAGCGTTTCGCAGAAAACACCAAGGAACCTGTTTCCCACTCCAACCACAAAGCGTGCGCAGCACGAGTCTTGGCACAGCAGAACACTTCCCTTGGCATGCCCTTTGCAGCCTCACTCCAAACGGGGCTCTCCGCTTCATCCATCCCCTGACTCCATACTAGCACCAACGGGCTGCTAAAGCGTTTCGCAGAAAACACCAAGGAACCTGTTTCTCACTCCAACCACAAAGCGTGCGCAGCACGAGTCTTGGCACAGCAGAACACTTCCCTTGGCATGCCCTTTGCAGCCTCACTCCAAACGGGGCTCTCCGCTTCATCCATCCCCTGACTCCATACTAGCACCAACGGGCTGCTAAAGCGTTTCGCAGAAAACACCAAGGAACCTGTTTCCCACTCCAACCACAAAGCGTGCGCAGCACGAGTCTTGGCACAGCAACAACTTCCCTTGGCATGCCCTTTGCAGCCTCACTCCAAACGGGGCTCTCCGCTTCATCCATCCCCTGACTCCATACTAGCACCAACGGGCTGCTAAAGCGTTTCGCAGAAAACACCAAGGAACCTGTTTCTCACTCCAACCACAAAGCGTGCGCAGCATGAATCTTGGCACAGCAGAACACTTCCCTTGGCATGCCCTTTGCAGCCTCACTCCAAACGGGGCTCTCCGCTTCATCCATCCCCTGACTCCATACTAGCACCAACGGGCTGCTAAAGCGTTTCGCAGAAAACACCAACGAACCTGTTTCTCACTCCAACCACAAAGCGTGCGCAGCATGAATCTTGGCACAGCAGAACACTTCCCTTGGCATGCCCTTTGCAGCCTCACTCCAAACGGGGCTCTCCGCTTCATCCATCCCCTGACTCCATACTAGCACCAACGGGCTGCTAAAGCGTTTCGCAGAAAACACCAAGGAACCTGTTTCTCACTCCAACCACAAAGCGTGCGCAGCATGAATCTTGGCACAGCAGAACACTTCCCTTGGCATGCCCTTTGCAGCCTCACTCCAAACGGGGCTCTCCGCTTCATCCATCCCCTGACTCCATACTAGCACCAACGGGCTGCTAAAGCGTTTCGCAGAAAACACCAACGAACCTGTTTCTCACTCCAACCACAAAGCGTGCGCAGCATGAATCTTGGCACAGCAGAACACTACCCCTGGCACGCCCTTTGCAGCCTCACTCCAAACGGGGCTCTCCGCTTCATCCATCCCCTGACTCCATACTAGCACCAACGGGCTGCTAAAGCGTTTCGCAAAAAACACCAAGGAACCTGTTTCTCACTCCAACCACAAAGCGTGCGCAGTACGAGTCTTGGCACAGCAGAACACTTCCCTTGGCATGCCCTTTGCAGCCTCACTCCAAACGGGGCTCTCCGCTTCATCCATCCCCTGACTCCATACTAGCACCAACGGCCTGCTAAAGCGTTTCGCAGAAAACACCAAGGAACCTGTTTCCCACTCCAACCACAAAGCGTGCGCAGCACGAGTCTTGGCACAGCAGAACACTTCCCTTGGCATGCCCTTTGCAGCCTCACTCCAAACGGGGCTCTCCGCTTCATCCATCCCCTGACTCCATACTAGCACCAACGGGCTGCTAAAGCGTTTCGCAGAAAACACCAACAAAGCTGTTTCTCACTCCAACCACAAAGCGTGCGCAGCACGAGTCTTGGCACAGCAGAACACTTCCCTTGGCATGCCCTTTGCAGCCTCACTCCAAACGGGGCTCTCCGCTTCATCCATCCCCTGACTCCATACTAGCACCAACGGCCTGCTAAAGCGTTTCGCAGAAAACACCAAGGAACCTGTTTCCCACTCCAACCACAAAGCGTGCGCAGCACGAGTCTTGGCACAGCAACAACTTCCCTTCGCATGCCCTTTGCAGCCTCACTCCAAACGGGGCTCTCCGCTTCATCCATCCCCTGACTCCATACTAGCACCAACGGGCTGCTAAAGCGTTTCGCAGAAAACACCAAGGAACCTGTTTCTCACTCCAACCACAAAGGGTGCGCAGCATGAATCTTGGCACAGCAGAACACTTCCCTTGGCATGCCCTTTGCAGCCTCACTCCAAACGGGGCTCTCCGCTTCATCCATCCCCTGACTCCATACTAGCACCAACGGGCTGCTAAAGCGTTTCGCAGAAAACACCAACGAACCTGTTTCTCACTCCAACCACAAAGCGTGCGCAGCATGAATCTTGGCACAGCAGAACACTTCCCTTGGCATGCCCTTTGCAGCCTCACTCCAAACGGGGCTCTCCGCTTCATCCATCCCCTGACTCCATACTAGCACCAACGGGCTGCTAAAGCGTTTCGCAGAAAACACCAAGGAACCTGTTTCTCACTCCAACCACAAAGCGTGCGCAGCATGAATCTTGGCACAGCAGAACACTTCCCTTGGCATGCCCTTTGCAGCCTCACTCCAAACGGGGCTCTCCGCTTCATCCATCCCCTGACTCCATACTAGCACCAACGGGCTGCTAAAGCGTTTCGCAGAAAACACCAAGGAACCTGTTTCTCACTCCAACCACAAAGGGTGCGCAGCATGAATCTTGGCACAGCAGAACACTTCCCTTGGCATGCCCTTTGCAGCCTCACTCCAAACGGGGCTCTCCGCTTCATCCATCCCCTGACTCCATACTAGCACCAACGGGCTGCTAAAGCGTTTCGCAGAAAACACCAAGGAACCTGTTTCTCACTCCAACCACAAAGTGTGCGCAGCACGAGTCTTGGCACAGCAGAACACTTCCCTTGGCATGCCCTTTGCAGCCTCACTCCAAACGGGGCTCTCCGCTTCATCCATCCCCTGACGCCATACTAGCACCAACGGGCTGCTAAAGCGTTTCGCAGAAAACACCAAGGAACCTGTTTCCCACTCCAACCACAAAGCGTGCGCAGCATGAATCTTGGCACAGCAGAACACTTCCCTTGGCATGCCCTTTGCAGCCTCAATCCAAACGGGGCTCTCCGCTTCATCCATCCCCTGACTCCATACTAGCACCAACGGGCTGCTAAAGCGTTTCGCAGAAAACACCAAGGAACCTGTTTCTCACTCCAACCACAAAGCGTGCGCAGCACGAGTCTTGGCACAGCAGAACACTTCCCTTGGCATGCCCTTTGCAGCCTCAATCCAAACGGGGCTCTCCGCTTCATCCATCCCCTGACTCCATACTAGCACCAACGGGCTGCTAAAGCGTTTCGCAGAAAACACCAACGAACCTGTTTCTCACTCCAACCACAAAGCGTGCGCAGCATGAATCTTGGCACAGCAGAACACTTCCCTTGGCATGCCCTTTGCAGCCTCACTCCAAACGGGGCTCTCCGCTTCATCCATCCCCTGACTCCATACTAGCACCAACGGGCTGCTAAAGCGTTTCGCAGAAAACACCAAGGAACCTGTTTCTCACTCCACCCACAAATCGTGCGCAACATGAATCTTGGCACAGCAGAACACTTCCCCTGGCATGCCCTTTGCAGCCTCACTCCAAACGGGGCTCTCCGCTTCATCCATCCCCTGACTCCATACTAGCACCAACGGGCTGCTAAAGCGTTTCGCAGAAAACACCAACGAACCTGTTTCTCACTCCAACCACAAAGCGTGCGCAGCATGAATCTTGGCACAGCAGAACACTTCCCTTGGCATGCCCTTTGCAGCCTCACTCCAAACGGGGCTCTCCGCTTCATCCATCCCCTGACTCCATACTAGCACCAACGGGCTGCTAAAGCGTTTCGCAGAAAACACCAAGGAACCTGTTTCTCACTCCAACCACAAAGCGTGCGCAGCATGAATCTTGGCACAGCAGAACACTTCCCCTGGCATGCCCTTTGCAGCCTCACTCCAAACGGGGCTCTCCGCTTCATCCATCCCCTGACTCCATACTAGCACCAACGGGCTGCTAAAGCGTTTCGCAGAAAACACCAAGGAACCTGTTTCTCACTCCAACCACAAAGCGTGCGCAGCATGAATCTTGGCACAGCAGAACACTTCCCTTGGCATGCCCTTTGCAGCCGCACTCCAAACGGGGCTCTCCGCTTCATCCATCCCCTGACTCCATACTAGCACCAACGGGCTGCTAAAGCGTTTCGCAGAAAACACCAAGGAACCTGTTTCTCACTCCAACCACAAAGCGTGCGCAGCACGAGTCTTGGCACAGCAGAACACTTCCCTTGGCATGCCCTTTGCAGCCTCACTCCAAACGGGGCTCTCCGCTTCATCCATCCCCTGACTCCATACTAGCACCAACGGGCTGCTAAAGCGTTTCGCAGAAAACACCAAGGAACCTGTTTCTCACTCCAACCACAAAGCGTGCGCAGCACGAGTCTTGGCACAGCAGAACACTTCCCTTGGCATGCCCTTTGCAGCCTCACTCCAAACGGGGCTCTCCGCTTCATCCATCCCCTGACTCCATACTAGCACCAACGGGCTGCTAAAGCGTTTCGCAGAAAACACCAACGAACCTGTTTCTCACTCCAACCACAAAGCGTGCGCAGCACGAGTCTTGGCACAGCAGAACACTTCCCTTGGCATGCCCTTTGCAGCCTCACTCCATACGGGGCTCTCCGCTTCATCCATCCCCTGACTCCATACTAGCACCAACGGGCTGCTAAAGCGTTTCGCAGAAAACACCAACGAACCTGTTTCTCACTCCAACCACAAAGCGTGCGCAGCATGAATCTTGGCACAGCAGAACACTTCCCTTGGCATGCCCTTTGCAGCCTCACTCCAAACGGGGCTCTCCGCTTCATCCATCCCCTGACTCCATACTAGCACCAACGGGCTGCTAAAGCGTTTCGCAGAAAACACCAAGGAACCTGTTTCTCACTCCAACCACAAAGCGTGCGCAGGATGAATCTTGGCACAGCAGAACACTTCCCTTGGCATGCCCTTTGCAGCCTCACTCCAAACGGGGCTCTCCGCTTCATCCATCCCCTGACTCCATACTAGCACCAACGGGCTGCTAAAGCGTTTCGCAAAAAACACCAAGGAACCTGTTTCTCACTCCACCCACAAAGCGTGCGCAGCACGAGTCTTGGCACAGCAGAACACTTCCCTTGGCATGCCCTTTGCAGCCTCACTCCAAACGGGGCTCTCCGCTTCATCCATCCCCTGACTCCATACTAGCACCAATGGGCTGCTAAAGCGTTTCGCAGAAAACACCAAGGAACCTGTTTCCCACTCCAACCACAAAGCGTGCGCAGCAGAGTCTTGGCACAGCAGAACACTTCCCTTGGCATGGGCTTTGCAGCCTCACTCCAAACGGGGCTCTCCGCTTCATCCATCCCCTGACTCCATACTAGCAACAATGGGCTGCTAAAGCGTTTCGCAGAAAACACCAAGGAACCTGTTTCTCACTCCAACCACAAAGCATGCGCAGCATGAATCTTGGCACAGCAGAACACTTCCCTTGGCATGCCCTTTGCAGCCTCACTCCAAACGGGGCTCTCCGCTTCATCCATCCCCTGACTCCATACTAGCACCAACGGGCTGCTAAAGCGTTTCGCAAAAAACACCAAGGAACCTGTTTCTCACTCCAACCACAAAGCGTGCGCAGCACGAGTCTTGGCACAGCAGAACACTTCCCTTGGCATGCCCTTTGCAGCCTCACTCCAAACGGGGCTCTCCGCTTCATCCATCCCCTGACTCCATACTAGCACCAATGGGCTGCTAAAGCGTTTCGCAGAAAACACCAAGGAACCTGTTTCTCACTCCAACCACAAAGCGTGCGCAGCACGAGTCTTGGCACAGCAGAACACTTCCCCTGGCATGCCCTTTGCAGCCTCACTCCAAACCGGGCTCTCCTCTTCATCCATCGCCTAACTCCATACTAGCACCAACGTGCTGCTAAAGCGTTTCGCAGAAAACACCAAGGAACCTGTTTCTCACTCCAACCACAAAGCGTGCGCAGCATGAATCTTGGCACAGCAGAACACTTCCCTTGGCATGCCCTTTGCAGCCTCACTCCAAACGGGGCTCTCCACTTCATCCATCCCCTGACTCCATACTAGCACCAACGGGCTGCTAAAGCGTTTCGCAGAAAACACCAAGGAACCTGTTTCCCACTCCAACCACAAAGCGTGCGCAGCACGAGTCTTGGCACAGCAGAACACTTCCCTTGGCATGCCCTTTGCAGCCTCACTCCAAACGGGGCTCTCCGCTTCATCCATCCCCTGACTCCATACTAGCACCAACGGGCTGCTAAAGCGTTTCGCAGAAAACACCAACGAACCTGTTTCTCACTCCAACCACAAAGCGTGCGCAGCACGAGTCTTGGCACAGCAGAACACTTCCCTTGGCATGCCCTTTGCAGCCTCACTCCAAACGGGGCTCTCCGCTTCATCCATCCCCTGACTCCATACTAGCACCAACGGGCTGCTAAAGCGTTTCGCAGAAAACACCAGCGAACCTGTTTCTCACTCCAACCACAAAGCGTGCGCAGCATGAATCTTGGCACAGCAGAACACTTCCCCTGGCATGCCCTTTGCAGCCTCACTCCAAACGGGGCTCTCCGCTTCATCCATCCCCTGACTCCATACTAGCACCAACGGGCTGCTAAAGCGTTTCGCAGAAAACACCAACGAACCTGTTTCTCACTCCAACCACAAAACGTACGCATCATGAATCTTGGCACAGCAGAACACTTCCTTTGGCATGCCCTTTGCAGCCTCACTCCAAACGGGGCTCTCCGCTTCATCCATCCCCTGACTCCATACTAGCACCAACGGGCTGCTAAAGCGTTTCGCAGAAAACACCAGCGAACCTGTTTCTCACTCCAACCACAAAGCGTGCGCAGCACGAGTCTTGGCACAGCAGAACACTTCCCTTGGCATGCCCTTTGCAGCCTCACTCCAAACGGGGCTCTCCGCTTCATCCATCCCCTTACTCCATACTAGCACCAACGGGCTGCTAAAGCGTTTCGCAGAAAACACCAACGACCTGTTTCTCACTTCAACCAGAAAGCGTGCGCAGCATGAATCTTGGCACAGCAGAACACTTCCCCTGGAATGCCCTTTGCAGCCTCACTCCAAACGGGGCTCTCCGCTTCATCCATCCCCTGACTCCATACTAGCACCAACGGGCTGCTAAAGCGTTTCGCAGAAAACACCAAGGAACCTGTTTCTCACTCCAACCACAAAGCGTGCGCAGCACGAGTCTTGGCACAGCAGAACACTTCCCTTGGCATGCGCTTTACAGCCTCACTCCAAACGGGGCTCTCCGCTTCATCCATCCCCTGACTCCATACTAGCACCAACGGGCTGCTAAAGCGTTTCGCAGAAAACACCAAGGAACCTGTTTCTCACTCCAACCACAAAGTGTGCGCAGCATGAATCTTCGCACAGCAGAACACTTCCCTTGGCATGCCCTTTGCAGCCTCACTCCAAACGGGGCTCTCCGCTTCATCCATCCCCTGACTCCATTCGAGCACCAACGGGCTGCTAAAGCATTTCGCAGAAAACACCAAGGAACCTGTTTCCCACTCCAACCACAAAGCGTGCGCAGCACGAGTCTTGGCACAGCAGAACACTTCCCTTGGCATGCCCTTTGCAGCCTCACTCCAAACGGGGCTCTCCGCTTCATCCATCCCCTGACTCCATACTAGCACCAACGGCCTGCTAAAGCGTTTCGCAGAAAACACCAAGGAACCTGTTTCTCACTTCAACCACAAAGCGTGCGCAGCACGAGTCTTGGCACAGCAGAACGCTTCCCTTGGCATGCCCTTTGCAGCCTCACTCCAAACGGGGCTCTCCGCTTCATCCATCCCCTGACTCCATACTAGCACCAACGGGCTGCTAAAGCGTTTCGCAGAAAACACCAAGGAACCTGTTTCTCACTCCAACCACAAAGCGTGCGCAGCACGAGTCTTGGCACAGCAGAACACTTCCCTTGGCATGCCCTTTGCAGCCTCACTCCAAACGGGGCTCTCCGCTTCATCCATCCCCTGACTCCATACTAGCACCAACGGGCTGCTAAAGCGTTTCGCAGAAAACACCAAGGAACCTGTTTCTCACTCCAACCACAAAGCGTGCGCAGCACGAGTCTTGGCACAGCAGAACACTTCCCTTGGCATGCCCTTTGCAGCCTCACTCCAAACGGGGCTCTCCGCTTCATCCATCCCCTGACTCCATACTAGCACCAACGGGCTGCTAAAGCGTTTCGCAGAAAACACCAAGGAACCTGTTTCTCACTCCAACCACAAAGCGTGCGCAGCACGAGTCTTGGCACAGCAGAACACTTCCCTTGGCATGCCCTTTGCAGCCTCACTCCAAACGGGGCTCTCCGCTTCATCCATCCCCTGACTCCATACTAGCACCAACGGGCTGCTAAAGCGTTTCGCAGAAAACACCAAGGAACCTGTTTCTCACTCCAACCACAAAGCGTGCGCAGCACGAGTCTTGGCACAGCAGAACACTTCCCTTGGCATGCCCTTTGCAGCCTCACTCCAAACGGGGCTCTCCGCTTCATCCATCCCCTGACTCCATACTAGCACCAACGGGCTGCTAAAGCGTTTCGCAGAAAACACCAAGGAACCTGTTTCTCACTCCAACCACAAAGCGTGCGCAGTACGAGTCTTGGCACAGCAGAACACTTCCCTTGGCATGCCCTTTGCAGCCTCACTCCATACGGGGCTCTCCGCTTCATCCATCCCCTGACTCCATACTAGCACCAACGGGCTGCTAAAGCGTTTCGCAGAAAACACCAAGGAACCTGTTTCTCACTCCAACCACAAAGCGTGCGCAGCACGAGTCTTGGCACAGCAGAACACTTCCCTTGGCATGCCCTTTGCAGCCTCACTCCAAACGGGGCTCTCCGCTTCATCCATCCCCTGACTCCATACTAGCACCAACGGGCTGCTAAAGCGTTTCGCAGAAAACACCAAGGAACCTGTTTCTCACTCCAACCACAAAGCGTGCGCAGCACGAGTCTTGGCACAGCAACAACTTCCCTTGGCATGCCCTTTGCAGCCTCACTCCAAACGGGGCTCTCCGCTTCATCCATCCCCTGACTCCATACTAGCACCAACGGCCTGCTAAAGCGTTTCGCAGAAAACACCAAGGAACCTGTTTCTCACTCCAACCGCAAAGCGTGCGCAGCATGAATCTTGGCACAGCAGAACACTTCCCTTGGCATGCCCTTTGCAGCCTCACTCCAAACGGGGCTCTCCGCTTCATCCATCCCCTGACTCCATACTAGCACCAACGGGCTGCTAAAGCGTTTCGCAGAAAACACCAACGAACCTGTTTCTCACTCCAACCACAAAGCGTGCGCAGCATGAATCGTGGCACAGCAGAACACTTCCCTTGGCATGCCCTTTGCAGCCTCACTCCAAACGGGGCTCTCCGCTTCATCCATCCCCTGACTCCATACTAGCACCAACGGGCTGCTAAAGCGTTTCGCAGAAAACACCAAGGAACCTGTTTCTCACTCCAACCACAAAGCGTGCGCAGCATGAATCTTGGCACAGCAGAACACTTCCCTTGGCATGCCCTTTGCAGCCTCACTCCAAACGGGGCTCTCCGCTTCATCCATCCCCTGACTCCATACTAGCACCAACGGGCTGCTAAAGCGTTTCGCAGAAAACACCAAGGAACCTGTTTCTCACTCCAACCACAAAGGGTGCGCAGCATGAATCTTGGCACAGCAGAACACTTCCCTTGGCATGCCCTTTGCAGCCTCACTCCAAACGGGGCTCTCCGCTTCATCCATCCCCTGACTCCATACTAGCACCAACGGGCTGCTAAAGCGTTTCGCAGAAAACACCAAGGAACCTGTTTCTCACTCCAACCACAAAGCGTGCGCAGCACGAGTCTTGGCACAGCAGAACACTTCCCTTGGCATGCCCTTTGCAGCCTCACTCCAAACGGGGCTCTCCGCTTCATCCATCCCCTGACTCCATACTAGCACCAACGGCCTGCTAAAGCGTTTCGCAGAAAACACCAAGGAACCTGTTTCCCACTCCAACCACAAAGCGTGCGCAGCATGAATCTTGGCACAGCAGAACACTTCCCTTGGCATGCCCTTTGCAGCCTCACTCCAAACGGGGCTCTCCGCTTCATCCATCCCCTGACTCCATACTAGCACCAACGGGCTGCTAAAGCGTTTCGCAGAAAACACCAAGGAACCTGTTTCTCACTCCAACCACAAAGCGTGCGCAGCACGAGTCTTGGCACAGCAGAACACTTCCCTTGGCATGCCCTTTGCAGCCTCAATCCAAACGGGGCTCTCCGCTTCATCCATCCCCTGACTCCATACTAGCACCAACGGGCTGCTAAAGCGTTTCGCAGAAAACACCAACGAACCTGTTTCTCACTCCAACCACAAAGCGTGCGCAGCATGAATCTTGGCACAGCAGAACACTTCCCTTGGCATGCCCTTTGCAGCCTCACTCCAAACGGGGCTCTCCGCTTCATCCATCCCCTGACTCCATACTAGCACCAACGGCCTGCTAAAGCGTTTCGCAGAAAACACCAAGGAACCTGTTTCTCACTCCACCCACAAAGCGTGCGCAACATGAATCTTGGCACAGCAGAACACTTCCCCTGGCATGCCCTTTGCAGCCTCACTCCAAACGGGGCTCTCCGCTTCATCCATCCCCTGACTCCATACTAGCACCAACGGGCTGCTAAAGCGTTTCGCAGAAAACACCAAGGAACCTGTTTCTCACTCCAACCACAAAGCGTGCGCAGCATGAATCTTGGCACAGCAGAACACTTCCCTTGGCATGCCCTTTGCAGCCTCACTCCAAACGGGGCTCTCCGCTTCATCCATCCCCTGACTCCATACTAGCACCAACGGGCTGCTAAAGCGTTTCGCAGAAAACACCAAGGAACCTGAATCTCACTCCAACCACAAAGCGTGCGCAGCATGAATCTTGGCACAGCAGAACACTTCCCCTGGCATGCCCTTTGCAGCCTCACTCCAAACGGGGCTCTCCGCTTCATCCATCCCCTGACTCCATACTAGCACCAACGGGCTGCTAAAGCGTTTCGCAGAAAACACCAACGAACCTGTTTCTCACTCCAACCACAAAGCGTGCGCAGCATGAATCTTGGCACAGCAGAACACTTCCCTTGGCATGCCCTTTGCAGCCTCACTCCAAACGGGGCTCTCCGCTTCATCCATCCCCTGACTCCATACTAGCACCAACGGGCTGCTAAAGCGTTTCGCAGAAAACACCAAGGAACCTGTTTCTCACTCCAACCACAAAGCGTGCGCAGCATGAATCTTGGCACAGCAGAACACTTCCCTTGGCATGCCCTTTGCAGCCTCACTCCAAACGGGGCTCTCCGCTTCATCCATCCCCTGACTCCATACTAGCACCAACGGGCTGCTAAAGCGTTTCGCAGAAAACACCAAGGAACCTGTTTCTCACTCCAACCACAAAGGGTGCGCAGCATGAATCTTGGCACAGCAGAACACTTCCCTTGGCATGCCCTTTGCAGCCTCACTCCAAACGGGGCTCTCCGCTTCATCCATCCCCTGACTCCATACTAGCACCAACGGGCTGCTAAAGCGTTTCGCAGAAAACACCAAGGAACCTGTTTCTCACTCCAACCACAAAGCGTGCGCAGCACAAGTCTTGGCACAGCAGAACACTTCCCTTGGCATGCCCTTTGCAGCCTCACTCCAAACGGGGCTCTCCGCTTCATCCATCCCCTGACTCCATACTAGCACCAACGGCCTGCTAAAGCGTTTTCAGAAAACACCAAGGAACCTGTTTCCCACTCCAACCACAAAGCGTGCGCAGCACGAATCTTGGCACAGCAGAACACTTCCCTTGGCATGCCCTTTGCAGCCTCAATCCAAACGGGGCTCTCCGCTTCATCCATCCCCTGACTCCATACTAGCACCAACGGGCTGCTAAAGCGTTTCGCAGAAAACACCAAGGAACCTGTTTCTCACTCCAACCACAAAGCGTGCGCAGCACGAGTCTTGGCACAGCAGAACACTTCCCTTGGCATGCCCTTTGCAGCCTCAATCCAAACGGGGCTCTCCGCTTCATCCATCCCCTGACTCCATACTAGCACCAACGGGCTGCTAAAGCGTTTCGCAGAAAACACCAAGGAACCTGTTTCTCACTCCAACCACAAAGCGTGCGCAGCACGAGTCTTGGCACAGCAGAACACTTCCCTTGGCATGCCCTTTGCAGCCTCAATCCAAACGGGGCTCTCCGCTTCATCCATCCCCTGACTCCATACTAGCACCAACGGGCTGCTAAAGCGTTTCGCAGAAAACACCAACGAACCTGTTTCTCACTCCAACCACAAAGCGTGCGCAGCATGAATCTTGGCACAGCAGAACACTTCCCTTGGCATGGGCTTTGCAGCCTCACTCCAAACGGGGCTCTCCGCTTCATCCATCCCCTGACTCCATACTAGCACCAACGGGCTGCTAAAGCGTTTCGCAGAAAACACCAAGGAACCTGTTTCTCACTCCACCCACAAAGCGTGCGCAACATGAATCTTGGCACAGCAGAACACTTCCCCTGGCATGCCCTTTGCAGCCTCACTCCAAACGGGGCTCTCCGCTTCATCCATCCCCTGACTCCATACTAGCACCAACGGGCTGCTAAAGCGTTTCGCAGAAAACACCAACGAACCTGTTTCTCACTCCAACCACAAAGCGTGCGCAGCATGAATCTTGGCACAGCAGAACACTTCCCTTGGCATGCCCTTTGCAGCCTCACTCCAAACGGGGCTCTCCGCTTCATCCATCCCCTGACTCCATACTAGCACCAACGGGCTGCTAAAGCGTTTCGCAGAAAACACCAACAAACCTGTTTCTCACTCCAACCACAAAGCGTGCGCAGCATGAATCTTGGCACAGCAGAACACTTCCCCTGGCATGCCCTTTGCAGCCTCACTCCAAACGGGGCTCTCCGCTTCATCCATCCCCTGACTCCATACTAGCACCAACGGGCTGCTAAAGCGTTTCGCAGAAAACACCAAGGAACCTGTTTCTCACTCCAACCACAAAGCGTGCGCAGCATGAATCTTGGCACAGCAGAACACTTCCCTTGGCATGCCCTTTGCAGCCGCACTCCAAACGGGGCTCTCCGCTTCATCCATCCCCTGACTCCATACTAGCACCAACGGGCTGCTAAAGCGTTTCGCAGAAAACACCAAGGAACCTGTTTCTCACTCCAACCACAAAGCGTGCGCAGCACGAGTCTTGGCACAGCAGAACACTTCCCTTGGCATGCCCTTTGCAGCCTCACTCCAAACGGGGCTCTCCGCTTCATCCATCCCCTGACTCCATACTAGCACCAACGGGCTGCTAAAGCGTTTCGCAGAAAACACCAAGGAACCTGTTTCTCACTCCAACCACAAAGCGTGCGCAGCACGAGTCTTGGCACAGCAGAACACTTCCCTTGGCATGCCCTTTGCAGCCTCACTCCAAACGGGGCTCTCCGCTTCATCCATCCCCTGACTCCATACTAGCACCAACGGGCTGCTAAAGCGTTTCGCAGAAAACACCAACGAACCTGTTTCTCACTCCAACCACAAAGCGTGCGCAGCACGAGTCTTGGCACAGCAGAACACTTCCCTTGGCATGCCCTTTGCAGCCTCACTCCATACGGGGCTCTCCGCTTCATCCATCCCCTGACTCCATACTAGCACCAACGGGCTGCTAAAGCGTTTCGCAGAAAACACCAACGAACCTGTTTCTCACTCCAACCACAAAGCGTGCGCAGCATGAATCTTGGCACAGCAGAACACTTCCCTTGGCATGCCCTTTGCAGCCTCACTCCAAACGGGGCTCTCCGCTTCATCCATCCCCTGACTCCATACTAGCACCAACGGGCTGCTAAAGCGTTTCGCAGAAAACACCAAGGAACCTGTTTCTCACTCCAACCACAAAGCGTGCGCAGGATGAATCTTGGCACAGCAGTACACTTCCCTTGGCATGCCCTTTGCAGCCTCACTCCAAACGGGGCTCTCCGCTTCATCCATCCCCTGACTCCATACTAGCACCAACGGGCTGCTAAAGCGTTTCGCAGAAAACACCAAGGAACCTGTTTCTCACTCCAACCACAAAGCGTGCGCAGCACGAGTCTTGGCACAGCAGAACACTTCCCTTGGCATGCCCTTTGCAGCCTCACTCCAAACGGGGCTCTCCGCTTCATCCATCCCCTGACTCCATACTAGCACCAACGGGCTGCTAAAGCGTTTCGCAAAAAACACCAAGGAGCCTGAATCTCACTCCAACCACAAAGCGTGCGCAGCACGAGTCTTGGCACAGCAGAACACTTCCCTTGGCATGCCCTTTGCAGCCTCACTCCAAACGGGGCTCTCCGCTTCATCCATCCCCTGACTCCATACTAGCACCAATGGGCTGCTAAAGCGTTTCGCAGAAAACACCAAGGAACCTGTTTCCCACTCCAACCACAAAGCGTGCGCAGCAGAGTCTTGGCACAGCAGAACACTTCCCTTGGCATGCCCTTTGCAGCCTCACTCCAAACGGGGCTCTCCGCTTCATCCATCCCCTGACTCCATACTAGCACCAACGGGCTGCTAAAGCGTTTCGCAGAAAACACCAAGGAACCTGTTTCTCACTCCAACCACAAAGCGTGCGCAGCACGAGTCTTGGCACAGCAAAACACTTCCCTTGGCATGCCCCTTGCAGCCTCACTCCAAACGGGGCTCTCCGCTTCATCCATCCCCTGACTCCATACTAGCACCAACGGGCTGCTAAAGCGTTTCGCAGAAAACACCAAGGAACCTGTTTCTCACTCCAACCACAAAGCGTGCGCAGGATGAATCTTGGCACAGCAGTACACTTCCCTTGGCATGCCCTTTGCAGCCTCACTCCAAACGGGGCTCTCCGCTTCATCCATCCCCTGACTCCATACTAGCACCAACGGGCTGCTAAAGCGTTTCGCAGAAAACACCAAGGAACCTGTTTCTCACTCCAACCACAAAGCGTGCGCAGCACGAGTCTTGGCACAGCAGAACACTTCCCTTGGCATGCCCTTTGCAGCCTCACTCCAAACGGGGCTCTCCGCTTCATCCATCCCCTGACTCCATACTAGCACCAACGGGCTGCTAAAGCGTTTCGCAAAAAACACCAAGGAGCCTGAATCTCACTCCAACCACAAAGCGTGCGCAGCACGAGTCTTGGCACAGCAGAACACTTCCCTTGGCATGCCCTTTGCAGCCTCACTCCAAACGGGGCTCTCCGCTTCATCCATCCCCTGACTCCATACTAGCACCAATGGGCTGCTAAAGCGTTTCGCAGAAAACACCAAGGAACCTGTTTCCCACTCCAACCACAAAGCGTGCGCAGCAGAGTCTTGGCACAGCAGAACACTTCCCTTGGCATGCCCTTTGCAGCCTCACTCCAAACGGGGCTCTCCGCTTCATCCATCCCCTGACTCCATACTAGCACCAACGGGCTGCTAAAGCGTTTCGCAGAAAACACCAAGGAACCTGTTTCTCACTCCAAGCACAAAGCGTGCGCAGCACGAGTCTTGGCACAGCAAAACACTTCCCTTGGCATGCCCCTTGCAGCCTCACTCCAAACGGGGCTCTCCGCTTCATCCATCCCCTGACTCCATACTAGCACCAATGGGCTGCTAAAGCGTTTCGCAGAAAACACCAAGGAACCTGTTTCTCACTCCAACCACAAAGCGTGCGCAGCACGAGTCTTGGCACAGCAGAACACTTCCCCTGGCATGCCCTTTGCAGCCTCACTCCAAACGGGGCTCTCCGCTTCATCCATCCCCTGACTCCATACTAGCACCAACGGGCTGCTAAAGCGTTTCGCAGAAAACACCAACGAACCTGTTTCTCACTCCAACCACAAAGCGTGCGCAGCACGAGTCTTGGCACAGCAGAACACTTCCCTTGGCATGCCCTTTGCAGCCTCAATCCAAACGGGGCTCTCCGCTTCATCCATCCCCTGACTCCATACTAGCACCAACGGCCTGCTAAAGCGTTTCGCAGAAAACACCAAGGAACCTGTTTCTCACTCCAACCACAAAGCGTGCGCAGCACGAGTCTTGGCACAGCAGAACACTTCCCTTGGCATGCCCTTTGCAGCCTCACTCCAAACGGGGCTCTCCGCTTCATCCATCCCCTGACTCCATACTAGCACCAACGGGCTGCTAAAGCGTTTCGCAGAAAACACCAAGGAACCTGTTTCTCACTCTACCCACAAAGCGTGCGCAGCATGAATCTTGGCACAGCAGAACACTTCCCCTGGCATGCCCTTTGCACCCTCACTACAAACGGGGCTCTCCGCTTCATCCATCCCCTGACTCCATACTAGCACCAACGGCCTGCTAAAGCGTTTCGCAGAAAACACCAAGGAACCTGTTTCTCGCTCCAACCACAAAGCGTGCGCAGCACGAGTCTTGGCACAGCAGAACACTTCCCTTGGCATACCCTTTGCAGCCTCACTCCAAACGGGGCTCTCCGCTTCATCCATCCCCTGACTCCATACTAGCACCTACGGGCTGCTAAAGCGTTTCGCAGAAAACACCAAAGAACCTGTTTCTCACTCCAACCACAAAGCGTGCGCAGCACGAGTCTTGGCACAGCAGAACACTTCCCTTGGCATGCCCTTTGCAGCCTCACTCCAAACGGGGCTCTCCGCTTCATCCATCCCCTGACTCCATACTAGCACCAACGGGCTGCTAAAGCGTTTCGCAGAAAACACCAACGAACCTGTTTCTCACTCCAACCACAAAACGTGCGCAGGATGAATCTTGGCACAGCAGAACACTTCCCTTGGCATGCCCTTTGCAGCCTCACTCCAAACGGGGCTCTCCGCTTCATCCATCCCCTGACTCCATACTAGCACCAACGGGCTGCTAAAGCGTTTCGCAGAAAACACCAACAAAGCTGTTTCTCACTCCAACCACAAAGCGTGCGCAGCATGAATCTTGGCACAGCAGAACACTTCCCTTGGCATGCCCTTTGCAGCCTCACTCCAAATGGGGCTCTCCGCTTCATCCATCCCCTGACTCCATACTAGCACCAACGGGCTGCTAAAGCGTTTCGCAGAAAACACCAACGAACCTGTTTCTCACTCCAACCACAAAGCGTGCGCAGCATGAATCTTGGCACAGCAGAACACTTCCCTTGGCATGTCCTTTGCAGCCTCAATCCAAACGGGGCTCTCGGCTTCATCCATCCCCTGACTCCATACTAGCACCAACGGCCTGCTAAAGCGTTTCGCAGAAAACACCAAGGAACCTGTTTCTCACTCCAACCACAAAGCGTGCGCAGCACGAGTCTTGGCACAGCAGAACACTTCCCTTGGCATGCCCTTTGCAGCCTCACTCCAAACGGGGCTCTCCGCTTCATCCATCCCCTGACTCCATACTAGCACCAACGGGCTGCTAAAGCGTTTCGCAGAAAACACCAAGGAACCTGTTTCTCACTCCACCCACAAAGCGTGCGCAGCATGAATCTTGGCACAGCAGAACACTTCCCCTGGCATGCCCTTTGCAGCCTCACTCCAAACGGGGCTCTCCGCTTCATCCATCCCCTGACTCCATACTAGCACCAACGGGCTGCTAAAGCGTTTCGCAGAAAACACCAAGGAACCTGTTTCTCACTCCAACCACAAAACGTTCGAAGGATAGATCTTGGCACAGCAGAACACTTCCCTTGGCATGCCCTTTGCAGCCTCGCTCCAAACGGGGCTCTCCGCTTCATCCATCCCCTGACTCCATACTAGCACCAACGGGCTGCTAAAGCGTTTCGCAGAAAACACCAAGGAACCTGTTTCTCACTCTACCCACAAAGCGTGCGCAGCACGAGTCTTGGCACAGCAGAACACTTCCCCTGGCATGCCCTTTGCAGCCTCACTACAAACGGGGCTCTCCGCTTCATCCATCCCCTGACTCCATACTAGCACCAACGGGCTGCTAAAGCATTTCGCAGAAAACACCAAGGAACCTGTTTCTCACTCTACCCACAAAGCGTGCGCAGCACGAGTCTTGGCACAGCAGAACACTTCCCCTGGCATGCCCTTTGCAGCCTCACTACAAACGGGGCTCTCCGCTTCATCCATCCCCTGACTCCATACTAGCACCAACGGGCTGCTAAAGCGTTTCGCAGAAAACACCAAGGAACCTGTTTCTCGCTCCAACCACAAAGCTGTGCGCAGCACGAGTCTTGGCACAGCAGAACACTTCCCTTGGCATACCCTTTGCAGCCTCACTCCAAACGGGGCTCTCCGCTTCATCCATCCCCTGACTCCATAATAGCACCAACGGGCTGCTAAAGCGTTTCGCAGAAAACACCAAAGAACCTGTTTCTCACTCCAACCACAAAGCGTGCGCAGCACGAGTCTTGGCACAGCAGAACACTTCCCTTGGCATGCCCTTTGCAGCCTCACTCCAAACGGGGCTCTCCGCTTCATCCATCCCCTGACTCCATACTAGCACCAATGTGCTGCTAAAGCGTTTCGCACAAAACACCAAGGAACCTGTTTCTCACTCCAACCACAAAGCGTGCGCAGCACAAGTCTTGGCACAGCAGAACACTTCCCTTGGCATGCCCTTTGCAGCCTCACTCCAAATGGGGCTCTCCGCTTCATCCATCCCCTGACTCCATGCTAGCACCAACGGCCTGCTAAAGCGTTTCGCAGAAAACACCACGGAACCTGTTTCTCACTCCAACCACAAAGCATGCGCAGCATGAATCTTGGCACAGCAGAACACTTCCCTTGGCATGCCCTTTGCAGCCTCACTCCAAACGGGGCTCTCCGCTTCATCCATCCCCTGACTCCATACTAGCACCAACGGGCTGCTAAAGCGTTTCGCAAAAAACACCAAGGAACCTGTTTCTCACTCCAACCACAAAGCGTGCGCAGCACGAGTCTTGGCACAGCAGAACGCTTCCCTTGGCATGCCCTTTGCAGCCTCACTCCAAACGGGGCTCTCCGCTTCATCCATCCCCTGACTCCATACTAGCACCAATGGGCTGCTAAATCGTTTCGCAGAAAACACCAAGGAACCTGTTTCTCACTCCAACCACAAAGCGTGCGCAGCACGAGTCTTGGCACAGCAAAACACTTCCCTTGGCATGCCCTTTGCAGCCTCACTCCAAACGGGGTTCTCCGCTTCATCCATCCCCTGACTCCATACTAGCACCAACGGGCTGCTAATGCGTTTCGCAGAAAACACCAAGGAACCTGTTTCTCACTCCAACCACAAAGCATGCGCAGCATGAATCTTGGCACAGCAGAACACTTCCCTTGGCATGCCCTTTGCAGCCTCACTCCAAACGGGGCTCTCCGCTTCATCCATCCCCTGACTCCATACTAGCACCAACGGGCTGCTAAAGCGTTTCGCAAAAAACACCAAGGAACCTGTTTCTCACTCCAACCACAAAGCGTGCGCAGCACGAGTCTTGGCACAGCAGAACACTTCCCTTGGCATGGGCTTTGCAGCCTCACTCCAAACGGGGCTCTCCGCTTCATCCATCCCCTGACTCCATACTAGCACCAATGGGCTGCTAAAGCGTTTCGCAGAAAACACCAAGGAACCTGTTTCTCACTCCAACCACAAAGCGTGCGCAGCACGAGTCTTGGCACAGCAAAACACTTCCCTTGGCATGCCCTTTGCAGCCTCACTCCAAACGGGGCTTTCCGCTTCATCCATCCCCTGACTCCATACTAGCACCAACGGGCTGCTAAAGCGTTTCGCAGAAAACACCAAGGAACCTGTTTCTCACTCCAACCACAAAGCGTGCGCAGCACGAGTCTTGGCACAGCAGAACACTTCCCCTGGCATGCCCTTTGCAGCCTCACTCCAAACGGGGCTCTCCGCTTCATCCATCCCCTGACTCCATACTAGCACCAACGGGCTGCTAAAGCGTTTCGCAGAAAACACCAACGAACCTGTTTCTCACTCCAACCACAAAGCGTGCGCAGCATGAATCTTGGCACAGCAGAACACTTCCCCTGGCATACCCTTTGCAGCCTCACTCCAAACGGGGCTCTCCGCTTCATCCATCCCCTGACTCCATAATAGCACCAACGGGCTGCTAAAGCGTTTCGCAGAAAACACCAAAGAACCTGTTTCTCACTCCAACCACAAAGCGCGCGCAGCACGAGTCTTGGCACAGCAGAACACTTCCCTTGGCATGCCCTTTGCAGCCTCACTCCAAACGGGGCTCTCCGCTTCATCCATCCCCTGACTCCATACTAGCACCAACGGGCTGCTAAAGCGTTTCGCAGAAAACACCAAGGAACCTGTTTCTCACTCCAACCACAAAACGTGCGCAGGATGAATCTTGGCACAGCAGAACACTTCCCTTGGCATGCCCTTTGCAGCCTCACTCCAAACGGGGCTCTCCGCTTCATCCATCCCCTGACTCCATACTAGCACCAACGGGCTGCTAAAGCGTTTCGCAGAAAACACCAAGGAACCTGTTTCTCACTCCAACCACAAAGCGTGCGCAGCATGAATCTTGGCACAGCAGAACACTTCCCTTGGCATGCCCTTTGCAGCCTCACTCCAAATGGGGCTCTCCGCTTCATCCATCCCCTGACTCCATACTAGCACCAACGGGCTGCTAAAGCGTTTCGCAGAAAACACCAACGAACCTGTTTCTCACTCCAACCACAAAGCGTGCGCAGCATGAATCTTGGCACAGCAGAACACTTCCCTTGGCATGTCCTTTGCAGCCTCAATCCAAACGGGGCTCTCGGCTTCATCCATCCCCTGACTCCATACTAGCACCAACGGCCTGCTAAAGCGTTTCGCAGAAAACACCAAGGAACCTGTTTCTCACTCCAACCACAAAGCGTGCGCAGCACGAGTCTTGGCACAGCAGAACACTTCCCTTGGCATGCCCTTTGCAGCCTCACTCCAAACGGGGCTCTCCGCTTCATCCATCCCCTGACTCCATACTAGCACCAACGGGCTGCTAAAGCGTTTCGCAGAAAACACCAAGGAACCTGTTTCTCACTCCACCCACAAAGCGTGCGCAGCATGAATCTTGGCACAGCAGAACACTTCCCCTGGCATGCCCTTTGCAGCCTCACTCCAAACGGGGCTCTCCGCTTCATCCATCCCCTGACTCCATACTAGCACCAACGGGCTGCTAAAGCGTTTCGCAGAAAACACCAAGGAACCTGTTTCCCACTCCAACCACAAAGCGTGCGCAGCACGAGTCTTGGCACAGCAGAACACTTCCCTTGGCATGCCCTTTGCAGCCTCACTCCAAACGGGGCTCTCCGCTTCATCCATCCCCTGACTCCATATTAGCACCAATGGGCTGCTAAAGCGTTTCGCAGAAAACACCAAGGAACCTGTTTCTCACTCCAACCACAAAGCGTGCGCAGCACGAGTCTTGGCACAGCAGAACACTTCCCCTGGCATGCCCTTTGCAGCCTCACTCCAAACGGGGCTCTCCTCTTCATCCATCGCCTAACTCCATACTAGCACCAACGGGCTGCTAAAGCGTTTCGCAGAAAACACCAACGAACCTGTTTCTCACTCCAACCACAAAGCGTGCGCAGCACAAGTCTTGGCACAGCAGAACACTTCCCTTGGCATGCCCTTTGCAGCCTCACTCCAAACGGGGCTCTCCGCTTCATCCATCCCCTGACTCCATGCTAGCACCAACGGCCTGCTAAAGCGTTTCGCAGAAAACACCACGGAACCTGTTTCTCACTCCAACCACAAAGCATGCGCAGCATGAATCTTGGCACAGCAGAACACTTCCCTTGGCATGCCCTTTGCAGCCTCACTCCAAACGGGGCTCTCCGCTTCATCCATCCCCTGACTCCATACTAGCACCAACGGGCTGCTAAAGCGTTTCGCAAAAAACACCAAGGAACCTGTTTCTCACTCCAACCACAAAGCGTGCGCAGCACGAGTCTTGGCACAGCAGAACGCTTCCCTTGGCATGCCCTTTGCAGCCTCACTCCAAACGGGGCTCTCCGCTTCATCCATCCCCTGACTCCATACTAGCACCAATGGGCTGCTAAAGCGTTTCGCAGAAAACACCAAGGAACCTGTTTCTCACTCCAACCACAAAGCGTGCGCAGCACGAGTCTTGGCACAGCAAAACACTTCCCTTGGCATGCCCTTTGCAGCCTCACTCCAAACGGGGCTCTCCGCTTCATCCATCCCCTGACTCCATACTAGCACCAACGGGCTGCTAAAGCGTTTCGCAGAAAACACCAAGGAACCTGTTTCCCACTCCAACCACAAAGCGTGCGCAGCACGAGTCTTGGCACAGCAGAACACTTCCCTTGGCATGCCCTTTGCAGCCTCACTCCAAACGGGGCTCTCCGCTTCATCCATCCCCTGACTCCATACTAGCACCAACGGGCTGCTAAAGCGTTTCACAGAAAACACCAACGAACCTGTTTCTCACTCCAACCACAAAGCGTGCGCAGCATGAATCTTGGCACAGCAGAACACTTCCCTTGGCATGCCCTTTGCAGCCTCACTCCAAACGGGGTTCTCCGCTTCATCCATCCCCTGACTCCATACTAGCACCAACGGGCTGCTAAAGCGTTTCGCAGAAAACACCAAGGAACCTGTTTCTCACTCCAACCACAAAGCATGCGCAGCATGAATCTTGGCACAGCAGAACACTTCCCTTGGCATGCCCTTTGCAGCCTCACTCCAAACGGGGCTCTCCGCTTCATCCATCCCCTGACTCCATACTAGCACCAACGGGCTGCTAAAGCGTTTCGCAAAAAACACCAAGGAACCTGTTTCTCACTCCAACCACAAAGCGTGCGCAGCACGAGTCTTGGCACAGCAGAACACTTCCCTTGGCATGGGCTTTGCAGCCTCACTCCAAACGGGGCTCTCCGCTTCATCCATCCCCTGACTCCATACTAGCACCAATGGGCTGCTAAAGCGTTTCGCAGAAAACACCAAGGAACCTGTTTCTCACTCCAACCACAAAGCGTGCGCAGCACGAGTCTTGGCACAGCAAAACACTTCCCTTGGCATGCCCTTTGCAGCCTCACTCCAAACGGGGCTCTCCGCTTCATCCATCCCCTGACTCCATACTAGCACCAACGGGCTGCTAAAGCGTTTCGCAGAAAACACCAAGGAACCTGTTTCTCACTCCAACCACAAAGCGTGCGCAGCACGAGTCTTGGCACAGCAGAACACTTCCCCTGGCATGCCCTTTGCAGCCTCACTCCAAACGGGGCTCTCCGCTTCATCCATCCCCTGACTCCATACTAGCACCAACGGGCTGCTAAAGCGTTTCGCAGAAAACACCAACGAACCTGTTTCTCACTCCAACCACAAAGCGTGCGCAGCATGAATCTTGGCACAGCAGAACACTTCCCTTGGCATGTCCTTTGCAGCCTCAATCCAAACGGGGCTCTCCGCTTCATCCATCCCCTGACTCCATACTAGCACCAACGGCCTGCTAAAGCGTTTCGCAGAAAACACCAAGGAACCTGTTTCTCACTCCAACCACAAAGCGTGCGCAGCACGAGTCTTGGCACAGCAGAACACTTCCCTTGGCATGCCCTTTGCAGCCTCACTCCAAACGGGGCTCTCCGCTTCATCCATCCCCTGACTCCATACTAGCACCAACGGGCTGCTAAAGCGTTTCGCAGAAAACACCAAGGAACCTGTTTCTCACTCTACCCACAAAGCGTGCGCAGCATGAATCTTGGCACAGCAGAACACTTCCCCTGGCATGCCCTTTGCAGCCTCACTACAAACGGGGTTCTCCGCTTCATCCATCCCCTGACTCCATACTAGCACCAACGGGCTGCTAAAGCGTTTCGCAGAAAACACCAAGGAACCTGTTTCTCGCTCCAACCACAAAGCGTGCGCAGCACGAGTCTTGGCACAGCAGAACACTTCCCTTGGCATACCCTTTGCAGCCTCACTCCAAACGGGGCTCTCCGCTTCATCCATCCCCTGACTCCATAATAGCACCAACGGGCTGCTAAAGCGTTTCGCAGAAAACACCAAAGAACCTGTTTCTCACTCCAACCACAAAGCGTGCGCAGCACGAGTCTTGGCACAGCAGAACACTTCCCTTGGCATGCCCTTTGCAGCCTCACTCCAAACGGGGCTCTCCGCTTCATCCATCCCCTGACTCCATACTAGCACCAACGGGCTGCTAAAGCGTTTCGCAGAAAACACCAAGGAACCTGTTTCTCACTCCAACCACAAAGCGTGCGCAGCACGAATCTTGGCACAGCAGAACACTTCCCTTGGCATGCCCTTTGCAGCCTCACTCCAAACGGGGCTCTCCGCTTCATCCATCCCCTGACTCCATACTAGCACCAACGGCCTGCTAAAGCGTTTCGCAGAAAACACCAAGGAACCTGTTTCTCACTCCACCCACAAAGCGTGCGCAGCATGAATCTTGGCACAGCAGAACACTTCCCCTGGCATGCCCTTTGCAGCCTCACTCCAAACGGGGCTCTCCGCTTCATCCATCCCCTGACTCCATACTAGCACCAACGGGCTGCTAAAGCGTTTCACAGAAAACACCAAGGAACCTGTTTCTCACTCCAACCACAAAACGTTCGAAGGATGGATCTTGGCACAGCAGAACACTTCCCTTGGCATGGGCTTTGCAGCCTCACTCCAAACGGGGCTCTCCGCTTCATCCATCCCCTGACTCCATATTAGCACCAATGGGCTGCTAAAGCGTTTCGCAGAAAACACCAAGGAACCTGTTTCTCACTCCAACCACAAAGCGTGCGCAGCACGAGTCTTGGCACAGCAGAACACTTCCCCTGGCATGCCCTTTGCAGCCTCACTCCAAACGGGGCTCTCCTCTTCATCCATCGCCTAACTCCATACTAGCACCAACGTGCTGCTAAAGCGTTTCGCAGAAAACACCAAGGAACCTGTTTCTCACTCCAACCACAAAGCGTGCGCAGCACAAGTCTTGGCACAGCAGAACACTTCCCTTGGCATGCCCTTTGCAGCCTCACTCCAAATGGGGCTCTCCGCTTCATCCATCCCCTGACTCCATACTAGCACCAACGGGCTGCTAAAGCGTTTCGCAGAAAACACCAACGAACCTGTTTCTCACTCCAACCACAAAACGTGCGCAGCATGAATCTTGGCACAGCAGAACACTTCCCTTGGCATGCCCTTTGCAGCCTCACTCCAAACGGGGCTCTCCGCTTCATCCATCCCCTGACTCCATACTAGCACCAACGACCTGCTAAAGCGTTTCGCAGAAAACACCAACAAAGCTGTTTCTCACTCCAACCACAAAACGTGCGCAGCATGAATCTTGGCACAGCAGAACACTTCCCTTGGCATGCCCTTTGCAGCCTCACTCCAAACGGGGCTCTCCGCTTCATCCATCCCCTGACTCCATACTAGCACCAACGGGCTGCTAAAGCGTTTCGCAGAAAACACCAACAAAGCTGTTTCTCACTCCAACCACAAAGCGTGCGCAGCATGAATCTTGGCACAGCAGAACACTTCCCTTGGCATGCCCTTTGCAGCCTCACTCCAAACGGGGCTCTCCGCTTCATCCATCCCCTGACTCCATATTAGCACCAACAGGCTGCTAAAGCGTTTCGCAGAAAACACCAAGGAACCTGTTTCTCACTCCAACCACAAAGCGTGCGCAGCACGAGTCTTGGCAAAGCAGAACACTTCTCCTGGCATGCCCTTTGCAGCCTCACTCCAAACGGGGCTCTCCGCTTCATCCATCCCCTGACTCCATACTAGCACCAACGGGCTGCTAAAGCGTTTCGCAGAAAACACCAAGGAACCTGTTTCTCACTCCAACCACAAAGCGTGCGCAGCACGAGTCTTGGCACAGCAGAACACTTCCCTTGGCATGCCCTTTGCAGCCTCACTCCAAACGGGGCTCTCCGCTTCATCCATCCCCTGACTCCATACTAGCACCAACGGGCTGCTAAAGCGTTTCGCAGAAAACACCAAGCGAACCTGTTTCTCACTCCAACCACAAAGCGTGCGCAGCATGAATCTTGGCACAGCAGAGCACTTCCCTTGGCATGCCCTTTGCAGCCTCACTCCATACGGGGCTCTCCGCTTCATCCATCCCCTGACTCCATACTAGCACCAACGGGCTGCTAAAGCGTTTCGCAGAAAACACCAAGGAACCTGTTTCTCACTCCACCCACAAAGCGTGCGCAGCATGAATCTTGGCACAGCAGAACACTTCCCCTGGCATGCCCTTTGCAGCCTCACTCCAAACGGGGCTCTCCGCTTCATCCATCCCCTGACTCCATACTAGCACCAACGGGCTGCTAAAGCGTTTCGCAGAAAACACCAAGGAACCTGTTTCTCACTCCAACCACAAAACGTGCGCAGGATGAATCTTGGCACAGCAGAACACTTCCCTTGGCATGCCCTTTGCAGCCTCACTCCAAACGGGGCTCTCCGCTTCATCCATCCCCTGACTCCATACTAGCACCAACGGGCTGCTAAAGCGTTTCGCAGAAAACACCAAAGAACCTGTTTCTCGCTCCAACCACAAAGCGTGCGCAGCATAAATCTTGGCACAGCAGAACACTTCCCTTGGCATGCCCTTTGCAGCCTCACTCCAAATGGGGCTCTCCGCTTCATCCATCCCCTGACTCCATACTAGCACCAACGGGCTGCTAAAGCGTTTCGCAGAAAACACCAAGGAACCTGTTTCTCACTCCAACCACAAAGTGTGCGCAGCATGAATCTTGGCACAGCAGAACACTTCCCTTGGCATGCCCTTTGCAGCCTCGCTCCAAACGGGGCTCTCCGCTTCATCCATCCCCTGACTCGATACGAGCACCAACGGGCTGCTAAAGCGTTTCGCAAAAAACACCAAGGAACCTGTTTCTCACTCCAACCACAAAGCGTGCGCAGCATGAATCTTGGCACAGCAGAACACTTCCCATAGAATGGGCTTTGCAGCCTCACTCCAAACGGGGCTCTCCGCTTCATCCATCCCCTGACTCCATACTAGCACCAACGGGCTGCTAAAGCGTTTCGCAGAAAACACCAAGGAACCTGTTTCTCACTCCAACCACAAAACGTGCGCAGCATGAATCTTGGCACAGCAGAACACTTCCCTTGGCATGCCCTTTGCAGCCTCACTCCAAACGGGGCTCTCCGCTTCATCCATCCCCTGATCCATACTAGCACCAACGGGCTACTAAAGCGTTTCGCAGAAAACACCAAGGAACCTGTTTCTCACTCCAACCACAAAGCGTGCGCAGCATGAATCTTGGCACAGCAGAACACTTCCCTTGGCATGCCCTTTGCAGCCTCACTCCAAACGGGGCTCTCCGCTTCATCCATCCCCTGACTCCATACTAGCACCAACGGGCTGCTAAAGCGTTTCGCAGAAAACACCAAGGAACCTGTTTCTCACTCCAACCACAAAAGGTGCGCAGCACGAGTCTTGGCACAGCAGAACACTTCCCTTGGCATGCCCTTTGCAGCCTCACTCCAAACGGGGCTCTCCGCTTCATCCATCCCCTGACTCCATACTAGCACCAACGGGCTGCTAAAGCGTTTCGCAGAAAACACCAAGGAACCTGTTTCTCACTCCAACCACAAAGCGTGCGCAGCATAAATCTTGGCACAGTAGAACACTTCCCTTGGCATGCCCTTTGCAGCCTCACTCCAAACGGGGCTCTCCGCTTCATCCATCCCCTGACTCCATACTAGCACCAACGGGCTGCTAAAGCGTTTCGCAGAAAACACCAAGGAACCTGTTTCTCACTCCAACCACAAAGCGTGCGCAGCATGAATCTTGGCACAGCAGAACACTTCCCTTGGCATGCCCTTTGCAGCCTCACTCCAAACGGGGCTCTCCGCTTCATCCATCCCCTGACTCCATACTAGCACCAACGGGCTGCTAAAGCGTTTCGCAGAAAACACCAAGGAACCTGTTTCTCACTCCAACCACAAAACGTGCGCAGCATAAATCTTGGCACAGCAGAACACTTCCCATGGCATGGGCTTTGCAGCCTCACTCCAAACGGGGCTCTCCGCTTCATCCATCCCCTGACTCCATACTAGCACCAACGGGCTGCTAAAGCGTTTCGCAGAAAACACCAAGGAACCTGTTTCTCACTCCAACCACAAAACGTGCGCAGCATAAATCTTGGCACAGCAGAACACTTCCTTTGGCATGCCCTTTGCAGCCTCACTCCAAATGGGGCTCTCCGCTTCATCCATCCCCTGACTCCATACTAGCACCAACGGCCTGCTAAAGCGTTTCGCAGAAAACACCAAGGAACCTGTTTCTCACTCCAACCACAAAGCGTGCGCAGCACGAGTATTGGCACAGCAGAACACTTCCCTTGGCATGCGCTTTGCAGCCTCACTCCAAATGGGGCTCTCCGCTTCATCCATCCCCTGACTCCATACTAGCACCAACGGGCTGCTAAAGCGTTTCGCAGAAAACACCAACGAACCTGTTTCTCACTCCAAACACAAAACGTGCGCAGCATGAATCTTGGCACAGCAGAACACTTCCCTTGGCATGCCCTTTGCAGCCTCACTCCAAACGGGGCTCTCCGCTTCATCCATCCCCTGACTCCATACTAGCACCAACGACCTGCTAAAGCGTTTCGCAGAAAACACCAACAAAGCTGTTTCTCACTCCAACCACAAAACGTGCGCAGCATGAATCTTGGCACAGCAGAACACTTCCCTTGGCATGCCCTTTGCAGCCTCACTCCAAACGGGGCTCTCCGCTTCATCCATCCCCTGACTCCATACTAGCACCAACGGGCTGCTAAAGCGTTTCGCAGAAAACACCAAGGAACCTGTTTCTCACTCCAAGCACAAAGCGTGCGCAGCATGAATCTTGGCACAGCAGAACACTTCCCTTGGCATGCCCTTTGCAGCCTCACTCCAAACGGGGCTCTCCGCTTCATCCATCCCCTGACTCCATACTAGCACCAACGGGCTGCTAAAGCGTTCCGCAGAAAACACCAAGGAACCTGTTTCTCACTCCAACCACAAAGCGTGCGCAGCACGAGTCTTGGCACAGCAGAGCACTTCCCTTGGCATGCCCTTTGCAGCCTCACTCCATACGGGGCTCTCCGCTTCATCCATCCCCTGACTCCATACTAGCACCAACGGGCTGCTAAAGCGTTTCGCAGAAAACACCAAGGAACCTGTTTCTCACTCCACCCACAAAGCGTGCGCAGCATGAATCTTGGCACAGCAGAACACTTCCCATGGCATACCCTTTGCAGCCTCACTCCAAACGGGGCTCTCCGCTTCATCCATCCCCTGACTCCATACTAGCACCAACGGGCTGCTAAAGCGTTTCGCAGAAAACACCAAGGAACCTGTTTCTCGCTCCAACCACAAAGCGTGCGCAGCATAAATCTTGGCACAGCAGAACACTTCCCTTGGCATGCCCTTTGCAGCCTCACTCCAAATGGGGCTCTCCGCTTCATCCATCCCCTGACTCCATACTAGCACCAACGGGCTGCTAAAGCGTTTCGCAGAAAACACCAACGAACCTGTTTCTCACTCCAACCACAAAGTGTGCGCAGCATGAATCTTGGCACAGCAGAACACTTCCCTTGGCATGCCCTTTGCAGCCTCGCTCCAAACGGGGCTCTCCGCTTCATCCATCCCCTGACTCGATACGAGCACCAACGGGCTGCTAAAGCGTTTCGCAAAAAACACCAAGGAACCTGTTTCTCACTCCAACCACAAAGCGTGCGCAGCATGAATCTTGGCACAGCAGAACACTTCCCATAGAATGGGCTTTGCAGCCTCACTCCAAACGGGGCTCTCCGCTTCATCCATCCCCTGACTCCATACTAGCACCAACGGGCTGCTAAAGCGTTTCGCAGAAAACACCAAGGAACCTGTTTCTCACTCCAACCACAAAACGTGCGCAGCATGAATCTTGGCACAGCAGAACACTTCCCTTGGCATGCCCTTTGCAGCCTCACTCCAAACGGGGCTCTCCGCTTCATCCATCCCCTGATCCATACTAGCACCAACGGGCTGCTAAAGCGTTTCGCAGAAAACACCAAGGAACCTGTTTCTCACTCCAACCACAAAGCGTGCGCAGCATGAATCTTGGCACAGCAGAACACTTCCCTTGGCATGCCCTTTGCAGCCTCACTCCAAACGGGGCTCTCCGCTTCATCCATCCCCTGACTCCATACTAGCACCAACGGGCTGCTAAAGCGTTTCGCAGAAAACACCAAGGAACCTGTTTCTCACTCCAACCACAAAAGGTGCGCAGCACGAGTCTTGGCACAGCAGAACACTTCCCTTGGCATGCCCTTTGCAGCCTCACTCCAAACGGGGCTCTCCGCTTCATCCATCCCCTGACTCCATACTAGCACCAACGGGCTGCTAAAGCGTTTCGCAGAAAACACCAAGGAACCTGTTTCTCACTCCAACCACAAAGCGTGCGCAGCATAAATCTTGGCACAGTAGAACACTTCCCTTGGCATGCCCTTTGCAGCCTCACTCCAAACGGGGCTCTCCGCTTCATCCATCCCCTGACTCCATACTAGCACCAACGGGCTGCTAAAGCGTTTCGCAGAAAACACCAAGGAACCTGTTTCTCACTCCAACCACAAAGCGTGCGCAGCATGAATCTTGGCACAGCAGAACACTTCCCTTGGCATGCCCTTTGCAGCCTCACTCCAAACGGGGCTCTCCGCTTCATCCATCCCCTGACTCCATACTAGCACCAACGGGCTGCTAAAGCGTTTCGCAGAAAACACCAAGGAACCTGTTTCTCACTCCAACCACAAAACGTGCGCAGCATAAATCTTGGCACAGCAGAACACTTCCCATGGCATGGGCTTTGCAGCCTCACTCCAAACGGGGCTCTCCGCTTCATCCATCCCCTGACTCCATACTAGCACCAACGGGCTGCTAAAGCGTTTCGCAGAAAACACCAAGGAACCTGTTTCTCACTCCAACCACAAAACGTGCGCAGCATAAATCTTGGCACAGCAGAACACTTCCTTTGGCATGCCCTTTGCAGCCTCACTCCAAACGGGGCTCTCCGCTTCATCCATCCCCTGACTCCATACTAGCACCAACGGGCTGCTAAAGCGTTTCGCAGAAAACACCAACGAACCTGTTTCTCACTCCAACCACAAAGCGTGCGCAGCATAAATCTTGGCACAGCAGAACACTTCCCTTGGCATGCCGTTTGCAGCCTCACTCCAAACGGGGCTCTCCGCTTCATCCATCCCCTGACTCCATACTAGCACCAACGGGCTGCTAAAGCGTTTCGCAGAAAACACCAAGGAACCTGTTTCTCACTCCAACCACAAAGCGTGTGCAGCACGAGTCTTGGCACAGCAGAACACTTCCCTTGGCATGCCCTTTGCAGCCTCACTCCAAACGGGGCTCTCCGCTTCATCCATCCCCTGACTCCATACTAGCACCAACGGGCTGCTAAAGCGTTTCGCAGAAAACACCAACGAACCTGTTTCTCACTCCAACCACAAAGCGTGCGCAGCACGAGTCTTGGCACAGCAGAACACTTCCCTTGGCATGCCCTTTGCAGCCTCACTCCAAACGGGGCTCTCCGCGTCATCCATCCCCTGACTCCATACTAGCACCAACGGGCTGCTAAAGCGTTTCGCAGAAAACACCAACGAACCTGTTTCTCACTCCAACCACAAAGCGTGCGCAGCATGAATCTTGGCACAGCAGAACACTTCCCTTGGCATGCCCTTTGCAGCCTCACTCCATACGGGGCTCTCCGCTTCATCCATCCCCTGACTCCATACTAGCACCAGCGGGCTGCTAAAGCGTTTCGCAGAAAACACCAAGGAACCTGTTTCTCACTCCAACCACAAAGCGTGCGCAGCATGAATCTTGGCACAGCAGAACACTTCCCCTGGCATGCCCTTTGCAGCCTCACTCCAAACGGGGCTCTCCGCTTCATCCATCCCCTGACTCCATACTAGCACCAACGGGCTGCTAAAGCGTTTCGCAGAAAACACCAAGGAACCTGTTTCTCACTCCAACCACAAAGCATGCGCAGCATGAATCTTGGCACAGCAGAACACTTCCCTTGGCATACCCTTTGCAGCCTCACTCCAAACGGGGCTCTCCGCTTCATCCATCCCCTGACTCCATACTAGCACCAACGGGCTGCTAAAGCGTTTCGCAGAAAACACCAAGGAACCTGTTTCTCACTCCAACCACAAAGCGTGCGCAGCATGAATCTTGGCACAGCAGAACACTTCCCTTGGCATGCCCTTTGCAGCCTCACTCCAAACGGGGCTCTCCGCTTCATCCATCCCCTGACTCCATACTAGCACCAACGGGCTGCTAAAGCGTTTCGCAGAAAACACCCACGACCTGTTTCTCACTCCAACCACAAAACCTGCGCAGCACGAGTCTTGGCACAGCAGAACACTTCCCTTTACATACGCTTTGCAGCCTCACTCCAAACGGGGCTCTCCGCTTCATCCATCCCCTGACTCCATACTAGCACCAACGGGCTGCTAAAGTGTTTCGCAGAAAACACCAAGGAACCTGTTTCTCACTCCAACCACAAAGCGTGCGCAGCATGAATCTTGGCACAGCAGAACACTTCCCCTGGCATGCCCTTTGCAGCCTCACTCCAAACGGGGCTCTCCGCTTCATCCATCCCCTGACTCCATACTAGCACCAACGGGCTGCTAAAGCGTTTCGCAGAAAACACCAAGGAACCTGTTTCTCACTCCAACCACAAAGCGTGCGCAGCATGAATCTTGGCACAGCAGAACACTTCCCTTGGCATACCCTTTGCAGCCTCACTCCAAACGGGGCTCTCCGCTTCATCCATCCCCTGACTCCATACTAGCACCAACGGGCTGCTAAAGCGTTTCGCAGAAAACACCAAGGAACCTGTTTCTCACTCCAACCACAAAGCGTGCGCAGCATGAATCTTGGCACAGCAGAACACTTCCCTTGGCATGCCCTTTGCAGCCTCACTCCAAACGGGGCTCTCTGCTTCATCCATCCCCTGACTCCATACTAGCACCAACGGGCTGCTAAAGCGTTTCGCAGAAAACACCAAGGAACCTGTTTCTCACTCCAACCACAAAGCGTGCGCAGCATGAATCTTGGCACAGCAGAACACTTCCCCTGGCATGCCCTTTGCAGCCTCACTCCAAACGGGGCTCTCCGCTTCATCCATCCCCTGACTCCATACTAGCACCAACGGGCTGCTAAAGCGTTTCGCAGAAAACACCAAGGAACCTGTTTCTCACTCCAACCACAAAACGTGCGCAGGATGAATCTTGGCACAGCAGAACACTTCCCTTGGCATGCCCTTTGCAGCCTCACTCCAAACGGGGCTCTCCGCTTCATCCATCCCCTGACTGCATATTAGGACCAATGGGCTGCTAAAGAGTTTCGCAGAAAACACCAAGGTACCTGTTTCTCACTCCAACCACAAAGCGTGCGCAGCACGAGTCTTGGCACAGCAGAACACTTCCCCTGGCATGCCCTTTGCAGCCTCACTCCAAACGGGGCTCTCCTCTTCATCCATCGCCTAACTCCATACTAGCACCAACGTGCTGCTAAAGCGTTTCGCAGAAAACACCAAGGAACCTGTTTCTCACTCCAACCACAAAGCGTGCGCAGCACGAGTCTTGGCACAGCAGAACACTTCCCTTGGCATGCGCTTTGCAGCCTCACTCCAAACGGGGCTCTCCGCTTCATCCATCCCCTGACTCCATACTAGCACCAACGGGCTGCTAAAGCGTTTCGCAGAAAACACCAAGGAACCTATTTCTCACTCCAACCACAAAACGTGCGCCGGATGAATCTTGGCACAGCAGAACACTTCCCTTGGCATGCCCTTTGCAGCCTCACTCCAAACGGGGCTCTCCGCTTCATCCATCCCCTGACTCCATATTAGGACCAATGGGCTGCTAAAGAGTTTCGCAGAAAACACCAAGGAACCTGTTTCTCACTCCAACCACAAAGCGTGCGCAGCACGAGTCTTGGCACAGCAGAACACTTCCCCTGGCATGCCCTTTGCAGCCTCACTCCAAATGGGGCTCTCCGCTTCATCCATCCCCTGACTCCATACTAGCACCAACGGGCTGCTAAAGCGTTTCGCAGAAAACACCAAGGAACCTGTTTCTCACTCCAACCACAAAGCGTGCGCAGCATGAATCTTGGCACAGCAGAACACTTCCCTTTACATACGCTTTGCAGCCTCACTCCAAACGGGGCTCTCCGCTTCATCCATCCCCTGACTCCATACTAGCACCAACGGGCTGCTAAAGTGTTTCGCAGAAAACACCAAGGAACCTGTTTCTCACTCCAACCACAAAGCGTGCGCAGCATGAATCTTGGCACAGCAGAACACTTCCCCTGGCATGCCCTTTGCAGCCTCACTCCAAACGGGGCTCTCCGCTTCATCCATCCCCTGACTCCATACTAGCACCAACGGGCTGCTAAAGCGTTTCGCAGAAAACACCAAGGAACCTGTTTCTCACTCCAACCACAAAGCGTGCGCAGCACGAGTCTTGGCACAGCAGAACACTTCCCTTGGCATGCCCTTTGCAGCCTCACTCCAAACGGGGCTCTCCGCTTCATCCATCCCCTGACTCCATACTAGCACCAACGGGCTGCTAAAGCGTTTCGCAGAAAACACCAAGGAACCTGTTTCTCACTCCAACCACAAAGCGTGCGCAGCACGAGTCTTGGCACAGCAGAACACTTCCCCTGGCATGCCCTTTGCAGCCTCATTCCAAACGGGGCTCTCCGCTTCATCCATCCCCTGACTCCATACTAGCACCAACGGGCTGCTAAAGCGTTTCGCAGAAAACACCCACGACCTGTTTCTCACTCCAACCACAAAACCTGCGCAGCACGAGTCTTGGCACAGCAGAACACTTCCCTTTACATACGCTTTGCAGCCTCACTCCAAACGGGGCTCTCCGCTTCATCCATCCCCTGACTCCATACTAGCACCAACGGGCTGCTAAAGTGTTTCGCAGAAAACACCAAGGAACCTGTTTCTCACTCCAACCACAAAGCGTGCGCAGCATGAATCTTGGCACAGCAGAACACTTCCCCTGGCATGCCCTTTGCAGCCTCACTCCAAACGGGGCTCTCCGCTTCATCCATCCCCTGACTCCATACTAGCACCAACGGCCTGCTAAAGCGTTTCGCAGAAAACACCAAGGAACCTGTTTCTCACTCCAACCACAAAGCGTGCGCAGCATGAATCTTGGCACAGCAGAACACTTCCCTTGGCATACCCTTTGCAGCCTCACTCCAAACGGGGCTCTCCGCTTCATCCATCCCCTGACTCCATACTAGCACCAACGGGCTGCTAAAGCGTTTCGCAGAAAACACCAAGGAACCTGTTTCTCACTCCAACCACAAAGCGTGCGCAGCATGAATCTTGGCACAGCAGAACACTTCCCTTGGCATGCCCTTTGCAGCCTCACTCCAAACGGGGCTCTCTGCTTCATCCATCCCCTGACTCCATACTAGCACCAACGGGCTGCTAAAGCGTTTCGCAGAAAACACCAAGGAACCTGTTTCTCACTCCAACCACAAAGCGTGCGCAGCATGAATCTTGGCACAGCAGAACACTTCCCCTGGCATGCCCTTTGCAGCCTCACTCCAAACGGGGCTCTCCGCTTCATCCATCCCCTGACTCCATACTAGCACCAACGGGCTGCTAAAGCGTTTCGCAGAAAACACCAAGGAACCTGTTTCTCACTCCAACCACAAAACGTGCGCAGGATGAATCTTGGCACAGCAGAACACTTCCCTTGGCATGCCCTTTGCAGCCTCACTCCAAACGGGGCTCTCCGCTTCATCCATCCCCTGACTGCATATTAGGACCAATGGGCTGCTAAAGAGTTTCGCAGAAAACACCAAGGTACCTGTTTCTCACTCCAACCACAAAGCGTGCGCAGCACGAGTCTTGGCACAGCAGAACACTTCCCCTGGCATGCCCTTTGCAGCCTCACTCCAAACGGGGCTCTCCTCTTCATCCATCGCCTAACTCCATACTAGCACCAACGTGCTGCTAAAGCGTTTCGCAGAAAACACCAAGGAACCTGTTTCTCACTCCAACCACAAAGCGTGCGCAGCACGAGTCTTGGCACAGCAGAACACTTCCCTTGGCATGCGCTTTGCAGCCTCACTCCAAACGGGGCTCTCCGCTTCATCCATCCCCTGACTCCATACTAGCACCAACGGGCTGCTAAAGCGTTTCGCAGAAAACACCAAGGAACCTGTTTCTCACTCCAACCACAAAACGTGCGCCGGATGAATCTTGGCACAGCAGAACACTTCCCTTGGCATGCCCTTTGCAGCCTCACTCCAAACGGGGCTCTCCGCTTCATCCATCCCCTGACTCCATATTAGGACCAATGGGCTGCTAAAGAGTTTCGCAGAAAACACCAAGGAACCTGTTTCTCACTCCAACCACAAAGCGTGCGCAGCACGAGTCTTGGCACAGCAGAACACTTCCCCTGGCATGCCCTTTGCAGCCTCACTCCAAATGGGGCTCTCCGCTTCATCCATCCCCTGACTCCATACTAGCACCAACGGGCTGCTAAAGCGTTTCGCAGAAAACACCAAGGAACCTGTTTCTCACTCCAACCACAAAGCGTGCGCAGCATGAATCTTGGCACAGCAGAACACTTCCCATGGCATGCCCTTTGCAGCCTCACTCCAAACGGGGCTCTCCGCTTCATCCATCCCCTGACTCCATACTAGCACCAACGGGCTGCTAAAGCGTTTCGCAGAAAACACCAACGAACCTGTTTCTCACTCCAACCACAAAGCGTGCGCAGCACGAGTCTTGGCACAGCAGAACACTTCCCTTGGCATGCCCTTTGCAGCCTCACTCCATACGGGGCTCTCCGCTTCATCCATCCCCTGACTCCATACTAGCACCAACGGGCTGCTAAAGCGTTTCGCAGAAAACACCAAGGAACCTGTTTCTCACTCCACCCACAAAGCGTGCGCAGCATGAATCTTGGCACAGCAGAACACTTCCCCTGGCATGCTCTTTGCAGCCTCACTCCAAACGGGGCTCTCCGCTTCATCCATCCCCTGACTCCATACTAGCACCAACGGGCTGCTAAAGCGTTTCGCAGAAAACACCAACGAACCTGTTTCTCACTCCAACCACAAAGCGTGCGCAGCATGAATCTTGGCACAGCAGAACACTTCCCTTGGCATGCCCTTTGCAGCCTCACTCCAAACGGGGCTCTCCGCTTCATCCATCCCCTGACTCCATACTAGCACCAACGGCCTGCTAAAGCGTTTCGCAGAAAACACCAACAAAGCTGTTTCTCACTCCAACCACAAAGCGTGCGCAGCATGAATCTTGGCACAGCAGAACACTTCCCTTGGCATGCCCTTTGCAGCCTCACTCCAAACGGGGCTCTCCGCTTCATCCATCCCCTGACTCCATACTAGCACCAACGGGCTGCTAAAGCGTTTCGCAGAAAACACCAAGGAACCTGTTTCTCACTCCAACCACAAAGCATGCGCAGCATGAATCTTGGCACAGCAGAACACTTCCCTTGGCATGCCGTTTGCAGCCTCACTCCAAACGGGGCTCTCCGCTTCATCCATCCCCTGACTCCATACTAGCACCAACGGGCTGCTAAAGCGTTTCGCAGAAAACACCAAGGAACCTGTTTCTCACTCCAACCACAAAGCGTGCGCAGCACGAGTCTTGGCACAGCAGAACACTTCCCTTGGCATGCCCTTTGCAGCCTCACTCGATACGGGGCTCTCCGCTTCATCCATCCCCTGACTCCATACTAGCACCAACGGGCTGCTAAAGCGTTTCGCAGAAAACACCAACGAACCTGTTTCTCACTCCAACCACAAAGCGTGCGCAGCACGAGTCTTGGCACAGCAGAACACTTCCCTTGGCATGCCCTTTGCAGCCTCACTCCAAACGGGGCTCTCCGCTTCATCCATCCCCTGACTCCATACTAGCACCAACGGGCTGCTAAATCGTTTCGCAGAAAACACCAACGAACCTGTTTCTCACTCCAACCACAAAACGTGCGCAGCATTAATCTTGGCACAGCAGAACACTTCCCTTGGCATGCCCTTTTCAGCCTCACTCCAAACGGGGCTCTCCGCTTCATCCATCCCCTGACTCCATACTAGCACCAACGGGCTGCTAAAGCGTTTCGCAGAAAACACCAACAAAGCTGTTTCTCACTCCAACCACAAAGCGTGCGCAGCATGAATCTTGGCACAGCAGAACACTTCCCTTGGCATGCCCTTTGCAGCCTCACTCCAAACGGGGCTCTCCGCTTCATCCATCCCCTGACTCCATACTAGCACCAACGGGCTGCTAAAGCGTTTCGCAGAAAACACCAAGGAACCTGTTTCTCACTCCAACCACAAAGCGTGCGCAGCATGAATCTTGGCACAGCAGAACACTTCCCTTGGCATGCCCTTTGCAGCCTCACTCCAAACGGGGCTCTCCGCTTCATCCATCCCCTGACTCCATACTAGCACCAACGGGCTGCTAAAGCGTTTCGCAGAAAACACCAAGGATCCTGTTTCTCACTCCAACCACAAAGCGTGCGCAGCATGAATCTTGGCACAGCAGAACACTACCCCTGGCACGCCCTTTGCAGCCTCACTCCAAACGGGGCTCTCCGCTTCATCCATCCCCTACTCCGTACTAGCACCAACGGGCTGCTAAAGCGTTTCGCAAAAAACACCAAGGAACCTGTTTCCCACTCCAACCACAAAGCGTGCGCAGCATGAATCTTGGCACAGCAGAACACTACCCCTGGCACGCCCTTTGCAGCCTCACTCCAAACGGGGCTCTCCGCTTCATCCATCCCCTACTCCGTACTAGCACCAACGGGCTGCTAAAGCGTTTCGCAAAAAACACCAAGGAACCTGTTTCTCACTCCAACCACAAAGCGTGCGCAGCACGAGTCTTGGCACAGCAGAACACTTCCCTTGGCATGCCCTTTGCAGCCTCACTCCAAACGGGGCTCTCCGCTTCATCCATCCCCTGACTCCATACTAGCACCAACGGGCTGCTAAAGCGTTTCGCAGAAAACACCAAGGAACCTGTTTCTCACTCCACCCACAAAGCGTGCGCAGCATGAATCTTGGCACAGCAGAACACTTCCCCTGGCATGCCCTTTGCAGCCTCACTCCAAACGGGGCTCTCCGCTTCATCCATCCCCTGACTCCATACTAGCACCAACGGGCTGCTAAAGCGTTTCGCAGAAAACACCAACGAACCTGTTTCTCACTCCAACCACAAAGCGTGCGCAGCATGAATCTTGGCACAGCAGAACACTTCCCCTGGCATGCCCTTTGCAGCCTCACTCCAAACGGGGCTCTCCGCTTCATCCATCCCCTGACTCCATACTAGCACCAACGGGCTGCTAAAGCGTTTCGCAGAAAACACCAGGGAACCTGTTTCTCACTCCAACCACAAAACGTGCGCATCATGAATCTTGGCACAGCAGAACACTTCCTTTGGCATGCCCTTTGCAGCCTCACTCCAAACGGGGCTCTCCGCTTCATCCATCCCCTGACTCCATACTAGCACCAACGGGCTGCTAAAGCGTTTCGCAGAAAACACCACGGAACCTGTTTCTCACTCCAACCACAAAGCGTGCGCAGCACGAGTCTTGGCACAGCAGAACACTTCCCTTGGCATGCCCTTTGCAGCCTCAATCCAAACGGGGCTCTCCGCTTCATCCATCCCCTGACTCCATACTAGCACCAAAGGGCTGCTAAAGCGTTTCGCAGAAAACACCAACGACCTGTTTCTCACTTCAACCACAAAGCGTGCGCAGCATGAATCTTGGCACAGCAGAACACTTCCCTTGGCATGCCCTTTGCAGCCTCACTCCAAACGGGGCTCTCCGCTTCATCCATCCCCTGACTCCATACTAGCACCAACGGGCTGCTAAAGCGTTTCGCAGAAAACACCAAGGAACCTGTTTCCCACTCCAACCACAAAGCGTGCGCAGCACGAGTCTTGGCACAGCAGAACACTTCCCTTGGCATGCCCTTTGCAGCCTCACTCCAAACGGGGCTCTCCGCTTCATCCATCCCCTGACTCCATACTAGCACCAACGGGCTGCTAAAGCGTTTCGCAGAAAACACCAAGGAACCTGTTTCTCACTCCAACCACAAAGCGTGCGCAGCACGAGTCTTGGCACAGCAGAACACTTCCCTTGGCATGCCCTTTGCAGCCTCACTCCATACGGGGCTCTCCGCTTCATCCATCCCCTGACTCCATACTAGCACCAACGGGCTGCTAAAGCGTTTCGCAGAAAACACCAAGGAACCTGTTTCTCACTCCAACCACAAAGCGTGCGCAGCATGAATCTTGGCACAGCAGAACACTTCCCCTGGCATGCCCTTTGCAGCCTCACTCCAAACGGGGCTCTCCGCTTCATCCATCCCCTGACTCCATACTAGCACCAACGGGCTGCTAAAGCGTTTCGCAGAAAACACCAACGAACCTGTTTCTCACTCCAACCACAAAGCGTGCGCAGCATGAATCTTGGCACAGCAGAACACTTCCCTTGGCATGCCCTTTGCAGCCTCACTCCAAACGGGGCTCTCCGCTTCATCCATCCCCGACTCCATACTAGCACCAACGGGCTGCTAAAGCGTTTCGCAGAAAACACCAACAAAGCTGTTTCTCACTCCAACCACAAAGCGTGCGCAGCATGAATCTTGGCACAGCAGAACACTTCCCTTGGCATGCCCTTTGCAGCCTCACTCCAAACGGGGCTCTCCGCTTCATCCATCCCCTGACTCCATACTAGCACCAACGGGCTGCTAAAGCGTTTCGCAGAAAACACCAAGGAACCTGTTTCTCACTCCAACCACAAAGCATGCGCAGCATGAATCTTGGCACAGCAGAACACTTCCCTTGGCATGCCCTTTGCAGCCTCACTCCAAACAGGGCTCTCCGCTTCATCCATCCCCTGACTCCATACTAGCACCAACGGGCTGCTAAAGCGTTTCGCAGAAAACACCAACGAACCTGTTTCTCACTCCAACCACAAAGCGTGCGCAGCACGAGTCTTGGCACAGCAGAACACTTCCCTTGGCATGCCCTTTGCAGCCTCACTCGATACGGGGCTCTCCGCTTCATCCATCCCCTGACTCCATACTAGCACCAACGGGCTGCTAAAGCGTTTCGCAGAAAACACCAAGGAACCTGTTTCTCACTCCAACCACAAAGCGTGCGCAGCACGAGTCTTGGCACAGCAGAACACTTCCCTTGGCATGCCCTTTGCAGCCTCACTCCAAACGGGGCTCTCCGCTTCATCCATCCCCTGACTCCATACTAGCACCAACGGGCTGCTAAAGCGTTTCGCAGAAAACACCAAGGAACCTGTTTCTCACTCCAACCACAAAGCGTGCGCAGCACGAGTCTTGGCACAGCAGAACACTTCCCTTGGCATGCCCTTTGCAGCCTCACTCCAAACGGGGCTCTCCGCTTCATCCATCCCCTGACTCCATACTAGCACCAACGGGCTGCTAAAGCGTTTCGCAGAAAACACCAACAAAGGTGTTTCTCACTCCAACCGCAAAGCGTGCGCAGCATGAATCTTGGCACAGCAGAACACTTCCCTTGGCATGCCCTTTGCAGCCTCACTCCAAACAGGGCTCTCCGCTTCATCCATCCCCTGACTCCATACTAGCACCAACGGGCTGCTAAAGCGTTTCGCAGAAAACACCAAGGAACCTGTTTCTCACTCCAACCACAAAGCGTGCGCAGCACGAGTCTTGGCACAGCAGAACACTTCCCTTGGCATGCCCTTTGCAGCCTCACTCCAAACGGGGCTCTCCGCTTCATCCATCCCCTGACTCCATACTAGCACCAACGGGGTGCTAAAGCGTTTCGCAGAAAACACCAAGGAACCTGTTTCTCACTCCAACCACAAAGCGTGCGCAGCACGAGTCTTGGCACAGCAGAACACTTCCCTTGGCATGCCCTTTGCAGCCTCACTCCAAACGGGGCTCTCCGCTTCATCCATCCCCTGACTCCATACTAGCACCAACGGGCTGCTAAAGCGTTTCGCAGAAAACACCAAGGAACCTGTTTCTCACTCCAACCACAAAGCGTGCGCAGCACAAGTCTTGGCACAGCAGAACACTTCCCTTGGCATGCCCTTTGCAGCCTCACTCCAAACGGGGCTCTCCGCTTCATCCATCCCCTGACTCCATACTAGCACCAACGGGCTGCTAAAGCGTTTCGCAGAAAACACCAAGGAACCTGTTTCTCACTCCACCCACAAAGCGTGCGCAGCATGAATCTTGGCACAGCAGAACACTTCCCCTGGCATGCCCTTTGCAGCCTCACTCCAAACGGGGCTCTCCGCTTCATCCATCCCCTGACTCCATACTAGCACCAACGGGCTGCTAAAGCGTTTCGCAGAAAACACCAAGGAACCTGTTTCTCACTCCAACCACAAAGCGTGCGCAGCATGAATCTTGGCACAGCAGAACTCTTCCCTTGGCATGCCCTTTGCAGCCTCACTCCAAACGGGGCTCTCCGCTTCATCCATCCCCTGACTCCATACTAGCACCAACGGGCTGCTAAAGCGTTTCGCAGAAAACACCAACAAAGCTGTTTCTCACTCCAACCACAAAGCGTGCGCAGCACGAGTCTTGGCACAGCAGAACACTTCCCTTGGCATGCCCTTTGCAGCCTCACTCCAAACGGGGCTCTCCGCTTCATCCATCCCCTGACTCCATACTAGCACCAACGGGCTGCTAAAGCGTTTCGCAGAAAACACCAAGGAACCTGTTTCTCACTCCAACCACAAAGCATGCGCAGCATGAATCTTGGCACAGCAGAACACTTCCCTTGGCATGCCCTTTGCAGCCTCACTCCAAACGGGGCTCTCCGCTTCATCCATCCCCTGACTCCATACTAGCACCAACGGGCTGCTAAAGCGTTTCGCAGAAAACACCAACGAACCTGTTTCTCACTCCAACCACAAAGCGTGCGCAGCACGAGTCTTGGCACAGCAGAACACTTCCCTTGGCATGCCCTTTGCAGCCTCACTCCAAACGGGGCTCTCCGCTTCATCCATCCCCTGACTCCATACTAGCACCAACGGCCTGCTAAAGCGTTTCGCAGAAAACACAAAGGAACCTGTTTCTCACTCCACCCACAAAGCGTGCGCAGCATGAATCTTGGCACAGCAGAACACTTCCCTTGGCATGCCCTTTGCAGCCTCAATCCAAACGGGGCTCTCCGCTTCATCCATCCCCTGACTCCATACTAGCACCAACGGGCTGCTAAAGCGTTTCGCAGAAAACACCAAGGAACCTGTTTCTCACTCCAACCACAAAGCGTGCGCAGCACGAGTCTTGGCACAGCAGAACACTTCCCTTGGCATGCCCTTTGCAGCCTCAATCCAAACGGGGCTCTCCGCTTCATCCATCCCCTGACTCCATACTAGCACCAACGGGCTGCTAAAGCGTTTCGCAGAAAACACCAACGAACCTGTTTCTCACTCCAACCACAAAGCGTGCGCAGCACGAGTCTTGGCACAGCAGAACACTTCCCTTGGCATGCCCTTTGCAGCCTCACTCCAAACGGGGCTCTCCGCTTCATCCATCCCCTGACTCCATACTAGCACCAACGGGCTGCTAAAGCGTTTCGCAGAAAACACCAAGGAACCTGTTTCTCACTCCACCCACAAAGCGTGCGCAGCATGAATCTTGGCACAGCAGAACACTTCCCCTGGCATGCCCTTTGCAGCCTCACTCCAAACGGGGCTCTCCGCTTCATCCATCCCCTGACTCCATACTAGCACCAACGGGCTGCTAAAGCGTTTCGCAGAAAACACCAACGAACCTGTTTCTCACTCCAACCACAAAGCGTGCGCAGCATGAATCTTGGCACAGCAGAACACTTCCCTTGGCATGCCCTTTGCAGCCTCACTCCAAACGGGGCTCTCCGCTTCATCCATCCCCTGACTCCATACTAGCACCAACGGCCTGCTAAAGCGTTTCGCAAAAAACACCAAGGAACCTGTTTCTCACTCCAACCACAAAGCGTGCGCAGCATGAATCTTGGCACAGCAGAACACTTCCCTTGGCATGCCCTCTGCAACCTCACTCCAAACGGGGCTCTCCGCTTCATCCATCCCCTGACTCCATACTAGCACCAACGGGCTGCTAAAGCGTTTCGCAGAAAACACCAAGGAACCTGTTTCTCACTCCAACCACAAAGCATGCGCAGCATGAATCTTGGCACAGCAGAACACTTCCCTTGGCATGCCCTTTGCAGCCTCACTCCAAACGGGGCTCTCCGCTTCATCCATCCCCTGACTCCATACTAGCACCAACGGGCTGCTAAAGCGTTTCGCAGAAAACACCAAGGAACCTGTTTCTCACTCCAACCACAAAGCGTGCGCAGCACGAGTCTTGGCACAGCAGAACACTTCCCTTGGCATGCCCTTTGCAGCCTCACTCCATACGGGGCTCTCCGCTTCATCCATCCCCTGACTCCATACTAGCACCAACGGGCTGCTAAAGCGTTTCGCAGAAAACACCGAGGAACCTGTTTCTCACTCCAACCACAAAGCGTGCGCAGCATGAATCTTGGCACAGCAGAACACTTCCCTTGGCATGCCCTTTGCAGCCTCACTCCAAACGGGGCTCTCCGCTTCATCCATCCCCTGACTCCATACTAGCACCAACGGGCTGCTAAATCGTTTCGCAGAAAACACCAAGGAACCTGTTTCCCACTCCAACCACAAAGCGTGCGCAGCACGAGTCTTGGCACAGCAGAACACTTCCCTTGGCATGCCCTTTGCAGCCTCACTCCAAACGGGGCTCTCCGCTTCATCCATCCCCTGACTCCATACTAGCACCAACGGGCTGCTAAAGCGTTTCGCAGAAAACACCAACAAGCTGTTTCTCACTCCAACCACAAAGCGTGCGCAGCATGAATCTTGGCACAGCAGAACACTTCCCTTGGCATGCCCTTTGCAGCCTCACTCCAAACGGGGCTCTCCGCTTCATCCATCCCCTGACTCCATACTAGCACCAACGGGCTGCTAAAGCGTTTCGCAGAAAACACCAAGGAACCTGTTTCTCACTCCAACCACAAAGCGTGCGCAGCATGAATCTTGGCACAGCAGAACACTTCCCTTGGCATGCCCTTTGCAGCCTCACTCCAAACGGGGCTCTCCGCTTCATCCAGCCCCTGACTCCATACTAGCACCAACGGGCTGCTAAAGCGTTTCGCAAAAAACACCAAGGAACCTGTTTCTCACTCCAACCACAAAGCGTGCGCAGCACGAGTCTTGGCACAGCAGAACACTTCCCTTGGCATGCCCTTTGCAGCCTCACTCCAAACGGGGCTCTCCGCTTCATCCATCCCCTGACTCCATACTAGCACCAACGGGCTGCTAAATCGTTTCGCAGAAAACACCAAGGAACCTGTTTCCCACTCCAACCACAAAGCGTGCGCAGCACGAGTCTTGGCACAGCAGAACACTTCCCTTGGCATGCCCTTTGCAGCCTCACTCCAAACGGGGCTCTCCGCTTCATCCATCCCCTGACTCCATACTAGCACCAACGGGCTGCTAAAGCATTTCGCAGAAAACACCAACAAGCTGTTTCTCACTCCAACCACAAAGCGTGCGCAGCATGAATCTTGGCACAGCAGAACACTTCCCTTGGCATGCCCTTTGCAGCCTCACTCCAAACGGGGCTCTCCGCTTCATCCATCCCCTGACTCCATACTAGCACCAACGGGCTGCTAAAGCGTTTCGCAAAAAACACCAAGGAACCTGTTTCTCCCTCCAACCACAAAGCGTGCGCAGCACGAGTCTTGGCACAGCAGAACACTTCCCTTGGCATGCCCTTTGCAGCCTCACTCCAAACGGGGCTCTCCGCTTCATCCATCCCCTGACTCCATACTAGCACCAACGGGCTGCTAAATCGTTTCGCAGAAAACACCAAGGAACCTGTTTCCCACTCCAACCACAAAGCGTGCGCAGCACGAGTCTTGGCACAGCAGAACACTTCCCTTGGCATGCCCTTTGCAGCCTCACTCCAAACGGGGCTCTCCGCTTCATCCATCCCCTGACTCCATACTAGCACCAACGGGCTGCTAAAGCGTTTCGCAAAAAACACCAAGGAACCTGTTTCTCACTCCAACCACAAAGCGTGCGCAGCACGAGTCTTGGCACAGCAGAACACTTCCCTTGGCATGCCCTTTGCAGCCTCACTCCAAACGGGGCTCTCCGCTTCATCCATCCCCTGACTCCATACTAGCACCAACGGGCTGCTAAATCGTTTCGCAGAAAACACCAAGGAACCTGTTTCCCACTCCAACCACAAAGCGTGCGCAGCACGAGTCTTGGCACAGCAGAACACTTCCCTTGGCATGCCCTTTGCAGCCTCACTCCAAACGGGGCTCTCCGCTTCATCCATCCCCTGACTCCATACTAGCACCAACGGGCTGCTAAAGCGTTTCGCAGAAAACACCAAGGAACCTGTTTCTCACTCCAACCACAAAGCGTGCGCAGCACGAGTCTTGGCACAGCAGAACACTTCCCTTGGCATGCCCTTTGCAGCCTCACTCCATACGGGGCTCTCCGCTTCATCCATCCCCTGACTCCATACTAGCACCAACGGGCTGCTAAAGCGTTTCGCAGAAAACACCGAGGAACCTGTTTCTCACTCCAACCACAAAGCGTGCGCAGCATGAATCTTGGCACAGCAGAACACTTCCCTTGGCATGCCCTTTGCAGCCTCACTCCAAACGGGGCTCTCCGCTTCATCCATCCCCTGACTCCATACTAGCACCAACGGGCTGCTAAAGCGTTTCGCAGAAAACACCAACAAGCTGTTTCTCACTCCAACCACAAAGCGTGCGCAGCATGAATCTTGGCACAGCAGAACACTTCCCTTGGCATGCCCTTTGCAGCCTCACTCCAAACGGGGCTCTCCGCTTCATCCATCCCCTGACTCCATACTAGCACCAACGGGCTGCTAAAGCGTTTCGCAGAAAACACCAAGGAACCTGTTTCTCACTCCAACCACAAAGCGTGCGCAGCATGAATCTTGGCACAGCAGAACACTTCCCTTGGCATGCCCTTTGCAGCCTCACTCCAAACGGGGCTCTCCGCTTCATCCATCCCCTGACTCCATACTAGCACCAACGGGCTGCTAAAGCGTTTCGCAAAAAACACCAAGGAACCTGTTTCTCACTCCAACCACAAAGCGTGCGCAGCACGAGTCTTGGCACAGCAGAACACTTCCCTTGGCATGCCCTTTGCAGCCTCACTCCAAACGGGGCTCTCCGCTTCATCCATCCCCTGACTCCATACTAGCACCAACGGGCTGCTAAATCGTTTCGCAGAAAACACCAAGGAACCTGTTTCCCACTCCAACCACAAAGCGTGCGCAGCACGAGTCTTGGCACAGCAGAACACTTCCCTTGGCATGCCCTTTGCAGCCTCACTCCAAACGGGGCTCTCCGCTTCATCCATCCCCTGACTCCATACTAGCACCAACGGGCTGCTAAAGGGTTTCGCAGAAAACACCAAGGAACCTGTTTCTCACTCCAACCACAAAGCATGCGCAGCATGAATCTTGGCACAGCAGAACACTTCCCTTGGCATGCCCTTTGCAGCCTCACTCCAAACGGGGCTCTCCGCTTCATCCATCCCCTGACTCCATACTAGCACCAACGGGCTGCTAAAGCGTTTCGCAGAAAACACCAAGGAACCTGTTTCTCACTCCAACCACAAAGCGTGCGCAGCATGAATCTTGGCACAGCAGAACACTTCCCTTGGCATGCCCTTTGCAGCCTCACTCCAAACGGGGTTCTCCGCTTCATCCATCCCCTGACTCCATACTAGCACCAACGGGCTGCTAAAGCGTTTCGCAGAAAACACCAAGGAACCTGTTTCTCACTCCAACCACAAAGCATGCGCAGCATGAATCTTGGCACAGCAGAACACTTCCCTTGGCATGCCCTTTGCAGCCTCACTCCAAACGGGGCTCTCCGCTTCATCCATCCCCTGACTCCATACTAGCACCAACGGGCTGCTAAAGCGTTTCGCAAAAAACACCAAGGAACCTGTTTCTCACTCCAACCACAAAGCGTGCGCAGCACGAGTCTTGGCACAGCAGAACACTTCCCTTGGCATGGGCTTTGCAGCCTCACTCCAAACGGGGCTCTCCGCTTCATCCATCCCCTGACTCCATACTAGCACCAATGGGCTGCTAAAGCGTTTCGCAGAAAACACCAAGGAACCTGTTTCTCACTCCAACCACAAAGCGTGCGCAGCATTAATCTTGGCACAGCAGAACACTTCCCTTGGCATGCCCTTTGCAGCCTCACTCCAAACGGGGCTCTCCGCTTCATCCATCCCCTGACTCCATACTAGCACCAACGGGCTGCTAAAGCGTTTCGCAGAAAACACCAAGGAACCTGTTTCTCACTCCAACCACAAAGCGTGCGCAGAACGAGTCTTGGCACAGCAGAACACTTCCCTTGGCATGCCCTTTGCAGCCTCACTCCAAACGGGGCTCTCCGCTTCATCCATCCCCTGACTCCATACTAGCACCAACGGGCTGCTAAAGCGTTTCGCAGAAAACACCAACGAACCTGTTTCTCACTCCAACCACAAAGCGTGCGCAGCATGAATCCTGGCACAGCAGAACACTTCCCTTGGCATGTCCTTTGCAGCCTCAATCCAAACGGGGCTCTCCGCTTCATCCATCCCCTGACTCCATACTAGCACCAACGGCCTGCTAAAGCGTTTCGCAGAAAACACCAAGGAACCTGTTTCTCACTCCAACCACAAAGCGTGCGCAGCACGAGTCTTGGCACAGCAGAACACTTCCCTTGGCATGCCCTTTGCAGCCTCACTCCAAACGGGGCTCTCCGCTTCATCCATCCCCTGACTCCATACTAGCACCAACGGCCTGCTAAAGCGTTTCGCAGAAAACACCAAGGAACCTGTTTCTCACTCCAACCACAAAGCGTGCGCAGCACGAGTCTTGGCACAGCAGAACACTTCCCTTGGCATGCCCTTTGCAGCCTCAATCCAAACGGGGCTCTCCGCTTCATCCATCCCCTGACTCCATACTAGCACCAACGGGCTGCTAAAGCGTTTCGCAGAAAACACCAAGGAACCTGTTTCTCACTCCAACCACAAAGCGTGCGCAGCATGAATCTTGGCACAGCAGAACACTTCCCTTGGCATGCCCTTTGCAGCCTCACTCCAAACGGGGCTCTCCGCTTCATCCATCCCCTGACTCCATACTAGCACCAACGGGCTGCTAAAGCGTTTCGCAGAAAACACCAAGGAACCTGTTTCTCACTCCACCCACAAAGCGTGCGCAACATGAATCTTGGCACAGCAGAACACTTCCCCTGGCATGCCCTTTGCAGCCTCACTCCAAACGGGGCTCTCCGCTTCATCCATCCCCTGACTCCATACTAGCACCAACGGGCTGCTAAAGCGTTTCGCAGAAAACACCAACGAACCTGTTTCTCACTCCAACCACAAAGCGTGCGCAGCATGAATCTTGGCACAGCAGAACACTTCCCTTGGCATGCCCTTTGCAGCCTCACTCCAAACGGGGCTCTCCGCTTCATCCATCCCCTGACTCCATACTAGCACCAACGGGCTGCTAAAGCGTTTCGCAGAAAACACCAAGGAACCTGTTTCTCACTCCAACCACAAAGCATGCGCAGCATGAATCTTGGCACAGCAGAACACTTCCCTTGGCATGCCCTTTGCAGCCTCACTCCAAACGGGGCTCTCCGCTTCATCCATCCCCTGACTCCATACTAGCACCAACGGGCTGCTAAAGCGTTTCGCAGAAAACACCAACAAAGCTGTTTCCCACTCCAACCACAAAGCGTGCGCAGCACGAGTCTTGGCACAGCAGAACACTTCCCTTGGCATGCCCTTTGCAGCCTCACTCCAAACGGGGCTCTCCGCTTCATCCATCCCCTGACTCCATACTAGCACCAACGGGCTGCTAAAGCGTTTCGCAGAAAACACCAAGGAACCTGTTTCTCACTCCAACCACAAAGCGTGCGCAGCATGAATCTTGGCACAGCAGAACACTTCCCTTGGCATGCCCTTTGCAGCCTCATTCCAAACGGGGCTCTCCGCTTCATCCATCCCCTGACTCCATACTAGCACCAACGGGCTGCTAAAGCGTTTCGCAGAAAACACCAAGGAACCTGTTTCTCACTCCAACCACAAAGCGTGCGCAGCACGAGTCTTGGCACAGCAGAACACTTCCCTTGGCATGCCCTTTGCAGCCTCACTCCATACGGGGCTCTCCGCTTCATCCATCCCCTGACTCCATACTAGCACCAACGGGCTGCTAAAGCGTTTCGCAGAAAACACCAAGGAACCTGTTTCTCACTCCAACCACAAAGCGTGCGCAGCATGAATCTTGGCACAGCAGAACACTTCCCTTGGCATGCCCTTTGCAGCCTCACTCCAAACGGGGCTCTCCGCTTCATCCATCCCCTGACTCCATACTAGCACCAACGGGCTGCTAAAGCGTTTCGCAGAAAACACCAAGGAACCTGTTTCTCACTCCACCCACAAAGCGTGCGCAACATGAATCTTGGCACAGCAGAACACTTCCCCTGGCATGCCCTTTGCAGCCTCACTCCAAACGGGGCTCTCCGCTTCATCCATCCCCTGACTCCATACTAGCACCAACGGGCTGCTAAAGCGTTTCGCAGAAAACACCAAGGAACCTGTTTCTCACTCCAACCGCAAAGCGTGCGCAGCATGAATCTTGGCACAGCAGAACACTTCCCTTGGCATGCCCTTTGCAGCCTCACTCCAAACGGGGCTCTCCGCTTCATCCATCCCCTGACTCCATACTAGCACCAACGGGCTGCTAAAGCGTTTCGCAGAAAACACCAAGGAACCTGTTTCTCACTCCAACCACAAAGCATGCGCAGCATGAATCTTGGCACAGCAGAACACTTCCCTTGGCATGCCCTTTGCAGCCTCACTCCAAACGGGGCTCTCCGCTTCATCCATCCCCTGACTCCATACTAGCACCAACGGGCTGCTAAAGCGTTTCGCAGAAAACACCAACGAACCTGTTTCTCACTCCAACCACAAAGCGTGCGCAGCATGAATCTTGGCACAGCAGAACACTTCCCTTGGCATGCCCTTTGCAGCCTCACTCCAAACGGGGCTCTCCGCTTCATCCATCCCCTGACTCCATACTAGCACCAACGGGCTGCTAAAGCGTTTCGCAGAAAACACCAAGGAACCTGTTTCCCACTCCAACCACAAAGCGTGCGCAGCACGAGTCTTGGCACAGCAGAACACTTCCCTTGGCATGCCCTTTGCAGCCTCACTCCAAACGGGGCTCTCCGCTTCATCCATCCCCTGACTCCATACTAGCACCAACGGGCTGCTAAAGCGTTTCGCAGAAAACACCAAGGAACCTGTTTCTCACTCCAACCACAAAGCGTGCGCAGCATGAATCTTGGCACAGCAGAACACTTCCCTTGGCATGCCCTTTGCAGCCTCACTCCAAACGGGGCTCTCCGCTTCATCCATCCCCTGACTCCATACTAGCACCAACGGGCTGCTAAAGCGTTTCGCAGAAAACACCAACAAAGCTGTTTCTCACTCCAACCACAAAGCGTGCGCAGCATGAATCTTGGCACAGCAGAACACTTCCCTTGGCATGCCCTTTGCAGCCTCACTCCAAACGGGGCTCTCCGCTTCATCCATCCCCTGACTCCATACTAGCACCAACGGGCTGCTAAAGCGTTTCGCAGAAAACACCAAGGAACCTGTTTCTCACTCCAACCACAAAGCGTGCGCAGCACGAGTCTTGGCACAGCAGAACACTTCCCTTGGCATGCCCTTTGCAGCCTCACTCCAAACGGGGCTCTCCGCTTCATCCATCCCCTGACTCCATACTAGCACCAACGGGCTGCTAAAGCGTTTCGCAAAAAACACCAAGGAACCTGTTTCTCACTCCAACCACAAAGCGTGCGCAGCACGAGTCTTGGCACAGCAGAACACTTCCCTTGGCATGCCCTTTGCAGCCTCACTCCAAACGGGGCTCTCCGCTTCATCCATCCCCTGACTCCATACTAGCACCAACGGGCTGCTAAATCGTTTCGCAGAAAACACCAAGGAACCTGTTTCTCACTCCAACCACAAAGCGTGCGCAGCACGAGTCTTGGCACAGCAAAACACTTCCCTTGGCATGCCCTTTGCAGCCTCATTCCAAACGGGGCTCTCCGCTTCATCCATCCCCTGACTCCATACTAGCACCAACGGGCTGCTAAAGCGTTTCGCAGAAAACACCAAGGAACCTGTTTCCCACTCCAACCACAAAGCGTGCGCAGCACGAGTCTTGGCACAGCAGAACACTTCCCTTGGCATGCCCTTTGCAGCCTCACTCCAAACGGGGCTCTCCGCTTCATCCATCCCCTGACTCCATACTAGCACCAACGGGCTGCTAAATCGTTTCGCAGAAAACACAAAGGAACCTGTTTCTCACACCACCCACAAAGCGTGCTCAACATGAATCTTGGCACAGCAGAACACTTCCCCTGGCATGCCCTTTGCAGCCTCACTCCAAACGGGGCTCTCCGCTTCATCCATCCCCTGACTCCATACTAGCACCAACGGGCTGCTAAAGCGTTTCGCAGAAAACACCAACGAACCTGTTTCTCACTCCAACCACAAAGCGTGCGCAGCACGAGTCTTGGCACAGCAGAACACTTCCCTTGGCATGCCCTTTGCAGCCTCACTCCAAACGGGGCTCTCCGCTTCATCCATCCCCTGACTCCATACTAGCACCAACGGCCTGCTAAAGCGTTTCGCAGAAAACACCAAGGAACCTGTTTCTCACTCCAACCACAAAGCATGCGCAGCATGAATCTTGGCACAGCAGAACACTTCCCTTGGCATGCCCTTTGCAGCCTCACTCCAAACGGGGCTCTCCGCTTCATCCATCCCCTGACTCCATACTAGCACCAACGGCCTGCTAAAGCGTTTCGCAGAAAACACCAAGGAACCTGTTTCCCACTCCAACCACAAAGCGTGCGCAGCACGAGTCTTGGCACAGCAGAACACTTCCCTTGGCATGCCCTTTGCAGCCTCACTCCAAACGGGGCTCTCCGCTTCATCCATCCCCTGACTCCATACTAGCACCAACGGGCTGCTAAAGCGTTTCGCAGAAAACACCAAGGAACCTGTTTCTCACTCCAACCACAAAGCGTGCGCAGCATGAATCTTGGCACAGCAGAACACTTCCCTTGGCATGCCCTTTGCAGCCTTATTCCAAACGGGGCTCTCCGCTTCATCCATCCCCTGACTCCATACTAGCACCAACGGGCTGCTAAAGCGTTTCGCAGAAAACACCAAGGAACCTGTTTCTCACTCCAACCACAAAGCGTGCGCAGCACGAGTCTTGGCACAGCAGAACACTTCCCTTGGCATGCCCTTTGCAGCCTCACTCCATACGGGGCTCTCCGCTTCATCCATCCCCTGACTCCATACTAGCACCAACGGGCTGCTAAAGCGTTTCGCAGAAAACACCAACGAACCTGTTTCTCACTCCAACCACAAAGCGTGCGCAGCATGAATCTTGGCACAGCAGAACACTTCCCTTGGCATGCCCTTTGCAGCCTCACTCCAAACGGGGCTCTCCGCTTCATCCATCCCCTGACTCCATACTAGCACCAACGGGCTGCTAAAGCGTTTCGCAGAAAACACCAACAAAGCTGTTTCTCACTCCAACCACAAAGCGTGCGCAGCATGAATCTTGGCACAGCAGAACACTTCCCTTGGCATGCCCTTTGCAGCCTCACTCCAAACGGGGCTCTCCGCTTCATCCACCCCTGACTCCATACTAGCACCAACGGGCTGCTAAAGCGTTTCGCAGAAAACACCAAGGAACCTGTTTCTCACTCCAACCACAAAGCGTGCGCAGCACGAGTCTTGGCACAGCAGAACACTTCCCTTGGCATGCCCTTTGCAGCCTCACTCCAAACGGGGCTCTCCGCTTCATCCATCCCCTGACTCCATACTAGCACCAACGGGCTGCTAAAGCGTTTCGCAAAAAACACCAACGAACCTGTTTCTCACTCCAACCACAAAGCGTGCGCAGCACGAGTATTGGCACAGCAGAACACTTCCCTTGGCATGCCCTTTGCAGCCTCACTCCAAACGGGGCTCTCCGCTTCATCCATCCCCTGACTCCATACTAGCACCAACGGGCTGCTAAATCGTTTCGCAGAAAACACCAAGCAACCTGTTTCTCACTCCAACCACAAAGCGTGCGCAGCACGAGTCTTGGCACAGCAAAACACTTCCCTTGGCATGCCCTTTGCAGCCTCATTCCAAACGGGGCTCTCCGCTTCATCCATCCCCTGACTCCATACTAGCACCAACGGGCTGCTAAAGCGTTTCGCAGAAAACACCAAGGAACCTGTTTCCCACTCCAACCACAAAGCGTGCGCAGCACGAGTCTTGGCACAGCAGAACACTTCCCTTGGCATGCCCTTTGCAGCCTCACTCCAAACGGGGCTCTCCGCTTCATCCATCCCCTGACTCCATACTAGCACCAACGGGCTGCTAAAGCGTTTCGCAGAAAACACCAACGAACCTGTTTCTCACTCCAACCACAAAGCGTGCGCAGCATGAATCTTGGCACAGCAGAACACTTCCCTTGGCATGCCCTTTGCAGCCTCACTCCAAACGGGGTTCTCCGCTTCATCCATCCCCTGACTCCATACTAGCACCAACGGGCTGCTAAAGCGTTTCGCAGAAAACACCAAGGAACCTGTTTCTCACTCCAACCACAAAGCATGCGCAGCATGAATCTTGGCACAGCAGAACACTTCCCTTGGCATGCCCTTTGCAGCCTCACTCCAAACGGGGCTCTCCGCTTCATCCATCCCCTGACTCCATACTAGCACCAACGGCCTGCTAAAGCGTTTCGCAGAAAACACCAAGGAACCTGTTTCTCACTCCAACCACAAAGCGTGCGCAGCACGAGTCTTGGCACAGCAGAACACTTCCCTTGGCATGGGCTTTGCAGCCTCACTCCAAACGGGGCTCTCCGCTTCATCCATCCCCTGACTCCATACTAGCACCAATGGGCTGCTAAAGCGTTTCGCAGAAAACACCAAGGAACCTGTTTCTCACTCCAACCACAAAGCGTGCGCAGCATGAATCTTGGCACAGCAGAACACTTCCCTTGGCATGCCCTTTGCAGCCTCACTCCAAACGGGGCTCTCCGCTTCATCCATCCCCTGACTCCATACTAGCACCAACGGGCTGCTAAAGCGTTTCGCAGAAAACACCAAGGAACCTGTTTCTCACTCCAACCACAAAGCGTGCGCAGCACGAGTCTTGGCACAGCAGAACACTTCCCCTGGCATGCCCTTTGCAGCCTCACTCCAAACGGGGCTCTCCGCTTCATCCATCCCCTGACTCCATACTAGCACCAACGGGCTGCTAAAGCGTTTCGCAGAAAACACCAACGAACCTGTTTCTCACTCCAACCACAAAGCGTGCGCAGCATGAATCTTGGCACAGCAGAACACTTCCCTTGGCATGTCCTTTGCAGCCTCAATCCAAACGGGGTTCTCCGCTTCATCCATCCCCTGACTCCATACTAGCACCAACGGGCTGCTAAAGCGTTTCGCAGAAAACACCAAGGAACCTGTTTCTCACTCCAACCACAAAGCGTGCGCAGCATGAATCTTGGCACAGCAGAACACTTCCCTTGGCATGCCCTTTGCAGCCTCACTCCAAACGGGGCTCTCCGCTTCATCCACCCCTGACTCCATACTAGCACCAACGGGCTGCTAAAGCGTTTCGCAGAAAACACCAAGGAACCTGTTTCTCACTCCAACCACAAAGCGTGCGCAGCACGAGTCTTGGCACAGCAGAACACTTCCCTTGGCATGCCCTTTGCAGCCTCACTCCAAACGGGGCTCTCCGCTTCATCCATCCCCTGACTCCATACTAGCACCAACGGGCTGCTAAAGCGTTTCGCAAAAAACACCAACGAACCTGTTTCTCACTCCAACCACAAAGCGTGCGCAGCACGAGTATTGGCACAGCAGAACACTTCCCTTGGCATGCCCTTTGCAGCCTCACTCCAAACGGGGCTCTCCGCTTCATCCATCCCCTGACTCCATACTAGCACCAACGGGCTGCTAAATCGTTTCGCAGAAAACACCAAGCAACCTGTTTCTCACTCCAACCACAAAGCGTGCGCAGCACGAGTCTTGGCACAGCAAAACACTTCCCTTGGCATGCCCTTTGCAGCCTCATTCCAAACGGGGCTCTCCGCTTCATCCATCCCCTGACTCCATACTAGCACCAACGGGCTGCTAAAGCGTTTCGCAGAAAACACCAAGGAACCTGTTTCCCACTCCAACCACAAAGCGTGCGCAGCACGAGTCTTGGCACAGCAGAACACTTCCCTTGGCATGCCCTTTGCAGCCTCACTCCAAACGGGGCTCTCCGCTTCATCCATCCCCTGACTCCATACTAGCACCAACGGGCTGCTAAAGCGTTTCGCAGAAAACACCAACGAACCTGTTTCTCACTCCAACCACAAAGCGTGCGCAGCATGAATCTTGGCACAGCAGAACACTTCCCTTGGCATGCCCTTTGCAGCCTCACTCCAAACGGGGTTCTCCGCTTCATCCATCCCCTGACTCCATACTAGCACCAACGGGCTGCTAAAGCGTTTCGCAGAAAACACCAAGGAACCTGTTTCTCACTCCAACCACAAAGCATGCGCAGCATGAATCTTGGCACAGCAGAACACTTCCCTTGGCATGCCCTTTGCAGCCTCACTCCAAACGGGGCTCTCCGCTTCATCCATCCCCTGACTCCATACTAGCACCAACGGCCTGCTAAAGCGTTTCGCAGAAAACACCAAGGAACCTGTTTCTCACTCCAACCACAAAGCGTGCGCAGCACGAGTCTTGGCACAGCAGAACACTTCCCTTGGCATGGGCTTTGCAGCCTCACTCCAAACGGGGCTCTCCGCTTCATCCATCCCCTGACTCCATACTAGCACCAATGGGCTGCTAAAGCGTTTCGCAGAAAACACCAAGGAACCTGTTTCTCACTCCAACCACAAAGCGTGCGCAGCATGAATCTTGGCACAGCAGAACACTTCCCTTGGCATGCCCTTTGCAGCCTCACTCCAAACGGGGCTCTCCGCTTCATCCATCCCCTGACTCCATACTAGCACCAACGGGCTGCTAAAGCGTTTCGCAGAAAACACCAAGGAACCTGTTTCTCACTCCAACCACAAAGCGTGCGCAGCACGAGTCTTGGCACAGCAGAACACTTCCCCTGGCATGCCCTTTGCAGCCTCACTCCAAACGGGGCTCTCCGCTTCATCCATCCCCTGACTCCATACTAGCACCAACGGGCTGCTAAAGCGTTTCGCAGAAAACACCAACGAACCTGTTTCTCACTCCAACCACAAAGCGTGCGCAGCATGAATCTTGGCACAGCAGAACACTTCCCTTGGCATGTCCTTTGCAGCCTCAATCCAAACGGGGTTCTCCGCTTCATCCATCCCCTGACTCCATACTAGCACCAACGGGCTGCTAAAGCGTTTCGCAGAAAACACCAAGGAACCTGTTTCTCACTCCAACCACAAAGCGTGCGCAGCACGAGTCTTGGCACAGCAGAACACTTCCCTTGGCATGCCCTTTGCAGCCTCACTCCAAACGGGGCTCTCCGCTTCATCCATCCCCTGACTCCATACTAGCACCAACGGGCTGCTAAAGCGTTTCGCAGAAAACACCAAGGAACCTGTTTCTCACTCCAACCACAAAGTGTGCGCAGCATGAATCTTGGCACAGCAGAACACTTCCCCTGGCATGCCCTTTGCAGCCTCACTCCAAACGGGGCTCTCCGCTTCATCCATCCCCTGACTCCATACTAGCACCAACGGCCTGCTAAAGCGTTTCGCAGAAAACACCAAGGAACCTGTTTCTAACTCCAAACACAAAGCGTGCGCAGCACGAGTATTGGCACAGCAGAACACTTCCCTTGGCATACCCTTTGCAGCCTCACTCCAAACGGGGCTCTCCGCTTCATCCATCCCCTGACTCCATAATAGCACCAACGGGCTGCTAAAGCGTTTCGCAGAAAACACCAAAGAACCTGTTTCTCACTCCAACCACAAAGCGTACGCAGCACGAGTCTTGGCACAGCAGAACACTTCCCTTGGCATGCCCTTTGCAGCCTCACTCCAAACGGGGCTCTCCGCTTCATCCATCCCCTGACTCCATACTAGCACCAACGGGCTGCTAAAGCGTTTCGCAGAAAACACCAAGGAACCTGTTTCTCACTCCAACCACAAAGCGTGCGCAGCATGAATCTTGGCACAGCAGAACACTTCCCTTGGCATGCCCTTTGCAGCCTCACTCCAAATGGGGCTCTCCGCTTCATCCATCCCCTGACTCCATACTAGCACCAACGGGCTGCTAAAGCGTTTCGCAGAAAACACCAACGAACCTGTTTCTCACTCCAACCACAAAGCGTGCGCAGCATGAATCTTGGCACAGCAGAACACTTCCCTTGGCATGTCCTTTGCAGCCTCAATCCAAACGGGGCTCTCGGCTTCATCCATCCCCTGACTCCATACTAGCACCAACGGGCTGCTAAAGCGTTTCGCAGAAAACACCAACGAACCTGTTTCTCACTCCAACCACAAAGCGTGCGCAGCACGAGTCTTGGCACAGCAGAACACTTCCCTTGGCATGCCCTTTGCAGCCTCACTCCAAACGGGGCTCTCCGCTTCATCCATCCCCTGACTCCATACTAGCACCAACGGCCTGCTAAAGCGTTTCGCAGAAAACACCAAGGAACCTGTTTCTCACTCCACCCACAAAGCGTGCGCAGCATGAATCTTGGCACAGCAGAACACTTCCCCTGGCATGCCCTTTGCAGCCTCACTCCAAACGGGGCTCTCCGCTTCATCCATCCCCTGACTCCATACTAGCACCAACGGGCTGCTAAAGCGTTTCGCAGAAAACACCAAGGAACCTGTTTCTCACTCCAACCACAGAACGTTCGAAGGATGGATCTTGGCACAGCAGAACACTTCCCTTGGCATGCCCTTTGCAGCCTCACTCCAAACGGGGCTCTCCGCTTCATCCATCCCCTGACTCCATATTAGCACCAATGGGCTGCTAAAGCATTTCGCAGAAAACACCAAGGAACCTGTTTCTCACTCCAACCACAAAGCGTGCGCAGCACGAGTCTTGGCACAGCAGAACACTTCCCCTGGCATGCCCTTTGCAGCCTCACTCCAAACGGGGCTCTCCTCTTCATCCATCGCCTAACTCCATACTAGCACCAACGTGCTGCTAAAGCGTTTCGCAGAAAACACCAAGGAACCTGTTTCTCACTCCAACCACAAAGCGTGCGCAGCACAAGTCTTGGCACAGCAGAACACTTCCCTTGGCATGCCCTTTGCAGCCTCACTCCAAATGGGGGTCTCGGCTTCATCCATCCCCTGACTCCATACTAGCACCAACGGGCTGCTAAAGCGTTTCGCAAAAAACACCAAGGAACCTGTTTCTCACTCCAACCACAAAGCGTGCGCAGCACGAGTCTTGGCACAGCAGAACACTTCCCTTGGCATGCCCTTTGCAGCCTCACTCCAAATGGGGCTCTCCGCTTCATCCATCCCCTGACTCCATACTAGCACCAACGGCCTGCTAAAGCGTTTCGCAGAAAACACCAAGGAACCTGTTTCTCACTCCAACCACAAAGCGTGCGCAGCATGAATCTTGGCACAGCAGAACACTTCCCATGGCATGCCCTTTGCAGCCTCACTCCAAACGGGGCTCTCCGCTTCATCCATCCCCTGACTCCATACTAGCACCAATGGGCTGCTAAAGGGTTTCGCAGAAAACACCAACGACCTGTTTCTCACTCCAACCACAAAACGTGCGCAGCACGAGTCTTGGCACAGCAGAACACTTCCCTTGGCATACGCTTTGCAGCCTCACTCCAAATGGGGCTCTCCGCTTCATCCATCCCCTGACTCCATACTAGCACCAACGGGCTGCTAAAGCGTTTCGCAGAAAACACCAACGACCCTGTTTCTCACTCCAACCACAAAGCGTGCGCAGCATGAATCTTGGCACAGCAGAACACTTCCCTTGGCATGCCCTTTGCAGCCTCACTCCATACGGGGCTCTCCGCTTCATCCATCCCCTGACTCCATACTAGCACCAACGGGCTGCTAAAGCGTTTCGCAGAAAACACCAAGGAACCTGTTTCTCACTCCAACCACAAAGCGTGCGCAGCATGAATCTTGGCACAGCAGAACACTTCCCTTGGCATGCCCTTTGCAGCCTCACTCCAAACGGGGCTCTCCGCTTCATCCATCCCCTGACTCCATACTAGCACCAACGGGCTGCTAAAGCGTTTCGCAGAAAACACCAAGGAACCTGTTTCTCACTCCAACCACAAAACGTGCGCAGCATAAATCTTGGCACAGCAGAACACTTCCTTTGGCATGCCCTTTGCAGCCTCACTCCAAACGGGGCTCTCCGCTTCATCCATCCCCTGACTCCATACTAGCACCAACGGGCTGCTAAAGCGTTTCGCAGAAAACACCAAGGAACCTGTTTCTCACTCCAACCACAAAGCGTGCGCAGCATGAATCTTGGCACAGCAGAACACTTCCCTTGGCATGCCGTTTGCAGCCTCACTCCAAACGGGGCTCTCCGCTTCATCCATCCCCTGACTCCATACTAGCACCAACGGGCTGCTAAAGCGTTTCGCAGAAAACACCAACGAACCTGTTTCTCACTCCAACCACAAAGCGTGCGCAGCACGAGTCTTGGCACAGCAGAACAATTCCCTTGGCATGCCCTTTGCAGCCTCACTCCAAACGGGGCTCTCCGCTTCATCCATCCCCTGACTCCATACTAGCACCAACGGGCTGCTAAATCGTTTCGCAGAAAACACCAAGGAACCTGTTTCTCACTCCAACCACAAAGCGTGCGCAGCACGAGTCTTGGCACAGCAGAACACTTCCCTTGGCATGCCGTTTGCAGCCTCATTCCAAACGGGGCTCTCCGCTTCATCCATCCCCTGACTCCATACTAGCACCAACGGGCTGCTAAAGCGTTTCGCAGAAAACACCAAGGAACCTGTTTCCCACTCCAACCACAAAGCATGCGCAGCATGAATCTTGGCACAGCAGAACACTTCCCTTGGCATGCCCTTTGCAGCCTCACTCCAAACGGGGCTCTCCGCTTCATCCATCCCCTGACTCCATACTAGCACCAACGGCCTGCTAAAGCGTTTCGCAGAAAACACCAAGGAACCTGTTTCTCACTCCAACCACAAAGCGTGCGCAGCACGAGTCTTGGCACAGCAGAACACTTCCCTTGGCATGGGCTTTGCAGCCTCACTCCAAACGGGGCTCTCCGCTTCATCCATCCCCTGACTCCATACTAGCACCAACGGGCTGCTAAAGCGTTTCGCAGAAAACACCAAGGAACCTGTTTCTCACTCCAACCACAAAGCGTGCGCAGCATGAATCTTGGCACAGCAGAACACTTCCCTTGGCATGCCCTTTGCAGCCTCACTCCAAACGGGGCTCTCCGCTTCATCCATCCCCTGACTCCATACTAGCACCAACGGGCTGCTAAAGCGTTTCGCAGAAAACACCAAGGAACCTGTTTCTCACTCCAACCACAAAACGTGCGCAGCATAAATCTTGGCACAGCAGAACACTTCCTTTGGCATGCCCTTTGCAGCCTCACTCCAAACGGGGCTCTCCGCTTCATCCATCCCCTGACTCCATACTAGCACCAACGGGCTGCTAAAGCGTTTCGCAGAAAACACCAAGGAACCTGTTTCTCACTCCAACCACAAAGCGTGCGCAGCACGAGTCTTGGCACAGCAAAACACTTCCCTTGGCATGCCCTTTGCAGTCTCATTCCAAACGGGGCTCTCCGCTTCATCCATCCCCTGACTCCATACTAGCACCAACGGGCTGCTAAAGCGTTTCGCAGAAAACACCAAGGAACCTGTTTCCCACTCCAACCACAAAGCGTGCGCAGCACGAGTCTTGGCACAGCAGAACACTTCCCTTGGCATGCCCTTTGCAGCCTCACTCCAAACGGGGCTCTCCGCTTCATCCATCCCCTGACTCCATACTAGCACCAACGGGCTGCTAAAGCGTTTCGCAGAAAACACCAAGGAACCTGTTTCTCACTCCAACCACAAAGCGTGCGCAGCATGAATCTTGGCACAGCAGAACACTTCCCTTGGCATGCCCTTTGCAGCCTCACTCCAAACGGGGTTCTCCGCTTCATCCATCCCCTGACTCCATACTAGCACCAACGGGCTGCTAAAGCGTTTCGCAGAAAACACCAAGGAACCTGTTTCTCACTCCAACCACAAAGCATGCGCAGCATGAATCTTGGCACAGCAGAACACTTCCTTTGGCATGCCCTTTGCAGCCTCACTCCAAACGGGGCTCTCCGCTTCATCCATCCCCTGACTCCATACTAGCACCAACGGCCTGCTAAAGCGTTTCGCAGAAAACACCAAGGAACCTGTTTCTCACTCCAACCACAAAGCGTGCGCAGCACGAGTCTTGGCACAGCAGAACACTTCCCTTGGCATGGGCTTTGCAGCCTCACTCCAAACGGGGCTCTCCGCTTCATCCATCCCCTGACTCCATACTAGCACCAATGGGCTGCTAAAGCGTTTCGCAGAAAACACCAAGGAACCTGTTTCTCACTCCAACCACAAAGCGTGCGCAGCATGAATCTTGGCACAGCAGAACACTTCCCTTGGCATGCCCTTTGCAGCCTCACTCCAAACGGGGCTCTCCGCTTCATCCATCCCCTGACTCCATACTAGCACCAACGGGCTGCTAAAGCGTTTCGCAGAAAACACCAAGGAACCTGTTTCTCACTCCAACCACAAAGCGTGCGCAGCACGAGTCTTGGCACAGCAGAACACTTCCCCTGGCATGCCCTTTGCAGCCTCACTCCAAACGGGGCTCTCCGCTTCATCCATCCCCTGACTCCATACTAGCACCAACGGGCTGCTAAAGCGTTTCGCAGAAAACACCAACGAACCTGTTTCTCACTCCAACCACAAAGCGTGCGCAGCATGAATCTTGGCACAGCAGAACACTTCCCTTGGCATGTCCTTTGCAGCCTCAATCCAAACGGGGTTCTCCGCTTCATCCATCCCCTGACTCCATACTAGCACCAACGGGCTGCTAAAGCGTTTCGCAGAAAACACCAAGGAACCTGTTTCTCACTCCAACCACAAAGCGTGCGCAGCACGAGTCTTGGCACAGCAGAACACTTCCCTTGGCATGCCCTTTGCAGCCTCACTCCAAACGGGGCTCTCCGCTTCATCCATCCCCTGACTCCATACTAGCACCAACGGGCTGCTAAAGCGTTTCGCAGAAAACACCAAGGAACCTGTTTCTCACTCCAACCACAAAGTGTGCGCAGCATGAATCTTGGCACAGCAGAACACTTCCCCTGGCATGCCCTTTGCAGCCTCAATCCAAACGGGGCTCTCCGCTTCATCCATCCCCTGACTCCATACTAGCACCAACGGGCTGCTAAAGCGTTTCGCAGAAAACACCAAGGAACCTGTTTCTAACTCCAAACACAAAGCGTGCGCAGCACGAGTATTGGCACAGCAGAACACTTCCCTTGGCATACCCTTTGCAGCCTCACTCCAAACGGGGCTCTCCGCTTCATCCATCCCCTGACTCCATAATAGCACCAACGGGCTGCTAAAGCGTTTCGCAGAAAACACCAAGGAACCTGTTTCTCACTCCAACCACAAAGCGTGCGCAGCACGAGTCTTGGCACAGCAGAACACTTCCCTTGGCATGCCCTTTGCAGCCTCACTCCAAACGGGGCTCTCCGCTTCATCCATCCCCTGACTCCATAATAGCACCAACGGGCTGCTAAAGCGTTTCGCAGAAAACACCAAAGAACCTGTTTCTCACTCCAACCACAAAGCGTACGCAGCACGAGTCTTGGCACAGCAGAACACTTCCCTTGGCATGCCCTTTGCAGCCTCACTCCAAACGGGGCTCTCCGCTTCATCCATCCCCTGACTCCATATTAGCACCAACGGGCTGCTAAAGCGTTTCGCAGAAAACACCAAGGAACCTGTTTCTCACTCCAACCACAAAGCGTGCGCAGCACGAGTCTTGGCACAGCAGAACACTTCCCCTGGCATGCCCTTTGCAGCCTCACTCCAAACGGGGCTCTCCTCTTCATCCATCGCCTAACTCCATACTAGCACCAACGTGCTGCTAAAGCGTTTCGCAGAAAACACCAAGGAACCTGTTTCTCACTCCAACCACAAAGCGTGCGCAGCACAAGTCTTGGCACAGCAGAACACTTCCCTTGGCATGCCCTTTGCAGCCTCACTCCAAATGGGGCTCTCCGCTTCATCCATCCCCTGACTCCATACTAGCACCAACGGGCTGCTAAAGCGTTTCGCAAAAAACACGAAGGAACCTGTTTCTCACTCCAACCACAAAGCGTGCGCAGCACGAGTCTTGGCACAGCAGAACACTTCCCTTGGCATGCCCTTTGCAGCCTCACTCCAAATGGGGCTCTCCGCTTCATCCATCCCCTGACTCCATACTAGCACCAACGGCCTGCTAAAGCGTTTCGCAGAAAACACCAAGGAACCTGTTTCTCACTCCAACCACAAAGCGTGCGCAGCATGAATCTTGGCACAGCAGAACACTTCCCATGGCATGCCCTTTGCAGCCTCACTCCAAACGGGGCTCTCCGCTTCATCCATCCCCTGACTCCATACTAGCACCAATGGGCTGCTAAAGCGTTTCGCAGAAAACACCAACGACCTGTTTCTCACTCCAACCACAAAACGTGCGCAGCACGAGTCTTGGCACAGCAGAACACTTCCCTTGGCATACGCTTTGCAGCCTCACTCCAAATGGGGCTCTCCGCTTCATCCATCCCCTGACTCCATACTAGCACCAACGGGCTGCTAAAGCGTTTCGCAGAAAACACCAACGACCCTGTTTCTAACTCCAACCACAAAGCGTGCGCAGCATGAATCTTGGCACAGCAGAACACTTCCCTTGGCATGCCCTTTGCAGCCTCACTCCATACGGGGCTCTCCGCTTCATCCATCCCCTGACTCCATACTAGCACCAACGGCCTGCTAAAGCGTTTCGCAGAAAACACCAAGGAACCTGTTTCTCACTCCAACCACAAAGCGTGCGCAGCACGAGTCTTGGCACAGCAAAACACTTCTCTTGGCATGCCCTTTGCAGCCTCACTCCAAACGGGGCTCTCCGCTTCATCCATCCCCTGACTCCATACTAGCACCAACGGGCTGCTAAAGCGTTTCGCAGAAAACACCAAGGAACCTGTTTCTCACTCCAACCACAAAACGTGCGCAGGATGAATCTTGGCACAGCAGAACACTTCCCTTGGCATGCCCTTTGCAGCCTCGCTCCAAACGGGGCTCTCCGCTTCATCCATCCCCTGACTCCATATTAGCACCAATGGGCTGCTAAAGCGTTTCGCAGAAAACACCAAGGAACCTGTTTCTCACTCCAACCACAAAGCGTGCGCAGCACGAGTCTTGGCACAGCAGAACACTTTCCATGGCATACCCTTTGCAGCCTCACTCCAAACGGGGCTCTCCGCTTCATCCATCCCCTGACTCCATACTAGCACCAACGGGCTGCTAAAGCGTTTCGCAGAAAACACCAAGGAACCTGTTTCTCACTCCAACCACAAAACGTGCGCAGCACCAATCTTGGCACAGCAGAACACTTCCCTTGGCATGCCCTTTGCAGCCTCACTCCAAACGGGGCTCTCCGCTTCATCCATCCCCTGACTCCATACTAGCACCAACGGGCTGCTAAAGCGTTTCGCAGAAAACACCAAGGAACCTGTTTCTCACTCCAACCACAAAGCGTGCGCAGCATGAATCTTGGCACAGCAGAACACTTCCCTTGGCATGCCCTTTGCAGCCTCACTCCAAACGGGGCTCTCCGCTTCATCCATCCCCTGACTCCATACTAGCACCAACGGCCTGCTAAAGCGTTTCGCAAAAAACACCAAGGAACCTGTTTCTCACTCCAACCACAAAACGTGCGCAGCATAAATCTTGGCACAGCAGAACACTTCCTTTGGCATGCCCTTTGCAGCCTCACTCCAAACGGGGCTCTCCGCTTCATCCATCCCCTGACTCCATACTAGCACCAACGGGCTGCTAAAGCGTTTCGCAGAAAACACCAAGGAACCTGTTTCTCACTCCAACCACAAAGCGTGCGCAGCACGAGTCTTGGCACAGCAGAACACTTCCCTTGGCATGCCCTTTGCAGCCTCACTCCAAACGGGGCTCTCCGCTTCATCCATCCCCTGACTCCATACTAGCACCAACGGGCTGCTAAAGCGTTTCGCAGAAAACAACAAGGAACCTGTTTCTCACTCCAACCACAAAGCGTGCGCAGCACGAGTCTTGGCACAGCAGAACACTTCCCTTGGCATGCCCTTTGCAGCCTCACTCCAAACGGGGCTCTCCGCTTCATCCATCCCCTGACTCCATACTAGCACCAACGGGCTGCTAAAGCGTTTCGCAGAAAACACCAAGGAACCAGTTTCTCACTCCAACCACAAAGCGTGCGCAGCATAAATCTTGGCACAGCAGAACACTTCCCTTGGCATGCCCTTTGCAGCCTCACTCCAAACGGGGCTCTCCGCTTCATCCATCCCCTGACTCCATACTAGCACCAACGGGCTGCTAAAGCGTTTCGCAGAAAACACCAAGGAACCTGTTCCTCACTCCAACCACAAAGCGTGCGCAACATAAATCTTGGCACAGCAGAACACTTCCCTTGGCATGCCGTTTGCAGCCTCACTCCAAACGGGGCTCTCCGCTTCATCCATCCCCTGACTCCATACTAGCACCAACGGGCTGCTAAAGCGTTTCGCAGAAAACACCAAGGAACCTGTTTCTCACTCCAACCACAAAACGTGCGCAGCACGAATCTTGGCACAGCAGAACACTTCCCTTGGCATGCCCTTTGCAGCCTCACTCCAAACGGGGCTCTCCGCTTCATCCATCCCCTGACTCCATACTAGCACCAACGGGCTGCTAAAGCGTTTCGCAGAAAACACCAAGGAACCTGTTTCTCACTCCAACCACAAAGCGTGCGCAGCATAAATCTTGGCACAGTAGAACACTTCCCTTGGCATGCCCTTTGCAGCCTCACTCCAAACGGGGCTCTCCGCTTCATCCATCCCCTGACTCCATACTAGCACCAACGGGCTGCTAAAGCGTTTCGCAGAAAACACCAAGGAACCTGTTTCTCACTCCAACCACAAAGCGTGCGCAGCATGAATCTTGGCACAGCAGAACACTTCCCTTGGCATGCCCTTTGCAGCCTCACTCCAAACGGGGCTCTCCGCTTCATCCATCCCCTGACTCCATACTAGCACCAACGGGCTGCTAAAGCGTTTCGCAGAAAACACCAACGAACCTGTTTCTCACTCCAACCACAAAACGTGCGCAGCATAAATCTTGGCACAGCAGAACACTTCCCATGGCATGGACTTTGCAGCCTCACTCCAAACGGGGCTCTCCGCTTCATCCATCCCCTGACTCCATACTAGCACCAACGGCCTGCTAAAGCGTTTCGCAGAAAACACCAACGAACCTGTTTCTCACTCCAACCACAAAACGTGCGCAGCATAAATCTTGGCACAGCAGAACACTTCCCTTGGCATGCCCTTTGCAACCTCACTCCAAACGGGGCTCTCCGCTTCATCCATCCCCTGACTCCATACTAGCACCAACGGGCTGCTAAAGCGTTTCGCAGAAAACACCAACGAACCTGTTTCTCACTCCAACCACAAAGCGTGCGCAGCATAAATCTTGGCACAGCAGAACACTTCCCTTGGCATGCCGTTTGCAGCCTCACTCCAAACGGGGCTCTCCGCTTCATCCATCCCCTGACTCCATACTAGCACCAACGGGCTGCTAAAGCGTTTCGCAGAAAACACCAACGAACCTGTTTCTCACTCCAACCACAAAGCGTGCGCAGCACGAGTCTTGGCACAGCAGAACACTTCCCTTGGCATGCCCTTTGCAGCCTCACTCCAAACGGGGCTCTCTGCTTCATCCATCCCCTGACTCCATACTAGCACCAACGTGCTGCTAAAGCATTTCGCAGAAAACACCAACGAACCTGTTTCTCACTCCAACCACAAAGCGTGCGCAGCACGAGTCTTGGCACAGCAGAACACTTCCCTTGGCATGCCCTTTGCAGCCCCACTCCAAACGGGGCTCTCCGCTTCATCCATCCCCTGACTCCATACTAGCACCAACGGCCTGCTAAAGCGTTTCGCAGAAAACACCAAGGAACCTGTTTCTCACTCCAACCACAAAGCGTGCGCAGCATGAATCTTGGCACAGCAGAACACTTCCCTTGGCATGCCCTTTGCAGCCTCACTCCAAACGGGGCTCTCCGCTTCATCCATCCCCTGACTCCATACTAGCACCAACGGGCTGCTAAAGCGTTTCGCAGAAAACACCAAGGAACCTGTTTCTCACTCCAACCACAAAGCGTGCACAGCACGAGTCTTGGCACAGCAGAACACTTCCCTTGGCATGCCCTTTGCAGCCTCACTCCAAACGGGGCTCTCCGCTTCATCCATCCCCTGACTCCATACTAGCACCAACGGGCTGCTAAAGCGTTTCGCAGAAAACACCAACGAACCTGTTTCTCACTCCAACCACAAAACGTGCGCAGCATAAATCTTGGCACAGCAGAACACTTCCCATGGCATGCCCTTTGCAGCCTCACTCCAAACGGGGCTCTCCGCTTCATCCATCCCCTGACTCCATACTAGCACCAACGGGCTGCTAAAGCGTTTCGCAGAAAACACCAACGAACCTGTTTCTCACTCCAACCACAAAGCGTGCGCAGCATAAATCTTGGCACAGCAGAACACTTCCCTTGGCATGCCGTTTGCAGCCTCACTCCAAACGGGGCTCTCCGCTTCATCCATCCCCTGACTCCATACTAGCACCAACGGCCTGCTAAAGCGTTTCGCAGAAAACACCAAGGAACCTGTTTCTCACTCCAACCACAAAGCGTGCGCAGCACGAGTCTTGGCACAGCAGAACACTTCCCTTGGCATGCCCTTTGCAGCCTCACTCCAAACGGGGCTCTCCGCTTCATCCATCCCCTGACTCCATACTAGCACCAACGGGCTGCTAAAGCGTTTCGCAGAAAACACCAAGGAACCAGTTTCTCACTCCAACCACAAAGCGTGCGCAGCAGGAATCTTGGCACAGCAGAACACTTCCCTTGGCATGCCCTTTGCAGCCTCACTCCAAACGGGGCTCTCCGCTTCATCCATCCCCTGACTCCATACTAGCACCAACGGCCTGCTAAAGCGTTTCGCAGAAAACACCAACGAACCTGTTTCTCACTCCAACCACAAAGCGTGCGCAGCATAAATCTTGGCACAGCAGAACACTTCCCTTGGCATGCCCTTTGCAGCCTCACTCCAAACGGGGCTCTCCGCTTCATCCATCCCCTGGCTCCATTCGAGCACCAACGGGCTGCTAAAGGGTTTCGCAGAAAACACCAAAGAACCTGTTTCTCACTCCAACCACAAAGCGTGCGCAGCACGAGTCTTGGCACAGCAGAACACTTCCCTTGGCATGCCCTTTGCAGCCTCACTCCAAACGGGGCTCTCCGCTTCATCCATCCCCTGACTCCATGCTAGCACCAACGGGCTGCTAAAGCGTTTCGCAGAAAACACCAAGGAACCTGTTTCTCACTCCAACCACAAAGCGTGCGCAGCATGAATCTTGGCACAGCAGAACACTTCCCTTGGCATGCCCTTTGCAGCCTCACTCCAAACGGGGCTCTCCGCTTCATCCATCCCCTGACTCCATACTAGCACCAACGGGCTGCTAAAGCGTTTCGCAGAAAACACCAAGGAACCTGTTTCTCACTCCAACCACAAAGCGTGCGCAGCATGAATCTTGGCACAGCAGAACACTTCCCCTGGCATGCCCTTTGCAGCCTCACTCCAAACGGGGCTCTCCGCTTCATCCATCCCCTGACTCCATACTAGCACCAACGGGCTGCTAAAGCGTTTCGCAGAAAACAACAAGGAACCTGTTTCTCACTCCAACCACAAAGCGTGCGCAGCACGAGTCTTGGCACAGCAGAACACTTCCCTTGGCATGCCCTTTGCAGCCTCACTCCAAACGGGGCTCTCCGCTTCATCCATCCCCTGACTCCATACTAGCACCAACGGGCTGCTAAAGCGTTTCGCAGAAAACACCAAGGAACCTGTTTCCCACTCCAACCACAAAGCGTGCGCAGCACGAGTCTTGGCACAGCAGAACACTTCCCTTGGCATGCCCTTTGCAGCCTCACTCCAAACGGGGCTCTCCGCTTCATCCATCCCCTGACTCCATACTAGCACCAACGGGCTGCTAAAGCGTTTCGCAGAAAACAACAAGGAACCTGTTTCTCACTCCAACCACAAAACGTGCGCAGCACGAGTCTTGGCACAGCAGAACACTTCCCTTGGCATGCCCTTTGCAGCCTCGCTCCAAACGGGGCTCTCCGCTTCATCCATCCCCTGACTCCATATTAGCACCAATGGGCTGCTAAAGCGTTTCGCAGAAAACACCAAGGAACCTGTTTCTCACTCCAACCACAAAGCGTGCGCAGCACGAGTCTTGGCACAGCAGAACACTTCCCATGGCATACCCTTTGCAGCCTCACTCCAAACGGGGCTCTCCGCTTCATCCATCCCCTGACTCCATACTAGCACCAACGGGCTGCTAAAGCGTTTCGCAGAAAACACCAAGGAACCTGTTTCTCACTCCAACCACAAAACGTGCGCAGCACCAATCTTGGCACAGCAGAACACTTCCCTTGGCATGCCCTTTGCAGCCTCACTCCAAACGGGGCTCTCCGCTTCATCCATCCCCTGACTCCATACTAGCACCAACGGGCTGCTAAAGCGTTTCGCAGAAAACACCAAGGAACCTGTTTCTCACTCCAACCACAAAGCGTGCGCAGCATGAATCTTGGCACAGCAGAACACTTCCCTTGGCATGCCCTTTGCAGCCTCACTCCAAACGGGGCTCTCCGCTTCATCCATCCCCTGACACCATACTAGCACCAACGGCCTGCTAAAGCGTTTCGCAGAAAACACCAAGGAACCTGTTTCTCACTCCAACCACAAAACGTGCGCAGCATAAATCTTGGCACAGCAGAACACTTCCTTTGGCATGCCCTTTGCAGCCTCACTCCAAACGGGGCTCTCCGCTTCATCCATCCCCTGACTCCATACTAGCACCAACGGGCTGCTAAAGCGTTTCGCAGAAAACACCAAGGAACCTGTTTCTCACTCCAACCACAAAGCGTGCGCAGCATGAATCTTGGCACAGCAGAACACTTCCCTTGGCATGCCCTTTGCAGCCTCACTCCAAACGGGGCTCTCCGCTTCATCCATCCCCTGACTCCATACTAGCACCAACGGGCTGCTAAAGCGTTTCGCAGAAAACACCAAGGAACCTGTTTCTCACTCCAACCACAAAGCGTGCGCAGCATGACTCTTGGCACAGCAGAACAATTCCCTTGGCATGCCCTTTGCAGCCTCACTCCAAACGGGGCTCTCCGCTTCATCCATCCCCTGACTCCATACTAGCACCAACGGGCTGCTAAAGCGTTTCGCAGAAAACACCAAGGAACCTGTTTCTCACTCCAACCACAAAGCGTGCGCAGCACGAGTCTTGGCACAGCAGAACACTTCCCTTGGCATGCCCTTTGCAGCCTCACTCCAAACGGGGCTCTCCGCTTCATCCATCCCCTGACTCCATACTAGCACCAACGGGCTGCTAAAGCGTTTCGCAGAAAACAACAAGGAACCTGTTTCTCACTCCAACCACAAAGCGTGCGCAGCAGGAATCTTGGCACAGCAGAACACTTCCCTTGGCATGCCGTTTGCAGCCTCACTCCAAACGGGGCTCTCCGCTTCATCCATCCCCTGACTCCATACTAGCACCAACGGGCTGCTAAAGCGTTTCGCAGAAAACACCAACGAACCTGTTTCTCACTCCAACCACAAAACGTGCGCAGCACGAATCTTGGCACAGCAGAACACTTCCCTTGGCATGCCCTTTGCAGCCTCACTCCAAACGGGGCTCTCCGCTTCATCCATCCCCTGACTCCATACTAGCACCAACGGGCTGCTAAAGCGTTTCGCAGAAAACACCAAGGAACCTGTTTCTCACTCCAACCACAAAGCGTGCGCAGTATAAATCTTGGCACAGTAGAACACTTCCCTTGGCATGCCCTTTGCAGCCTCACTCCAAACGGGGCTCTCCGCTTCATCCATCCCCTGACTCCATACTAGCACCAACGGGGTGCTAAAGCGTTTCGCAGAAAACACCAACGAACCTGTTTCTCACTCCAACCACAAAGCGTGCGCAGCATGAATCTTGGCACAGCAGAACACTTCCCTTGGCATGCCCTTTGCAGCCTCACTCCAAACGGGGCTCTCCGCTTCATCCATCCCCTGACTCCATACTAGCACCAACGGGCTGCTAAAGCGTTTCGCAGAAAACACCAACGAACCTGTTTCTCACTCCAACCACAAAACGTGCGCAGCATAAATCTTGGCACAGCAGAACACTTCCCATGGCATGGACTTTGCAGCCTCACTCCAAACGGGGCTCTCCGCTTCATCCATCCCCTGACTCCATACTAGCACCAACGGCCTGCTAAAGCGTTTCGCAGAAAACACCAACGAACCTGTTTCTCACTCCAACCACAAAACGTGCGCAGCATAAATCTTGGCACAGCAGAACACTTCCTTTGGCATGCCCTTTGCAGCCTCACTCCAAACGGGGCTCTCCGCTTCATCCATCCCCTGACTCCATACTAGCACCAACGGGCTGCTAAAGCGTTTCGCAGAAAACACCAACGAACCTGTTTCTCACTCCAACCACAAAGCGTGCGCAGCATAAATCTTGGCACAGCAGAACACTTCCCTTGGCATGCCGTTTGCAGCCTCACTCCAAACGGGGCTCTCCGCTTCATCCATCCCCTGACTCCATACTAGCACCAACGGCCTGCTAAAGCGTTTCGCAGAAAACACCAAGGAACCTGTTTCTCACTCCAACCACAAAGCGTGCGCAGCACGAGTCTTGGCACAGCAGAACACTTCCCTTGGCATGCCCTTTGCAGCCTCACTCCAAACGGGGCTCTCCGCTTCATCCATCCCCTGACTCCATACTAGCACCAACGTGCTGCTAAAGCATTTCGCAGAAAACACCAACGAACCTGTTTCTCACTCCAACCACAAAGCGTGCGCAGCACGAGTCTTGGCACAGCAGAACACTTCCCTTGGCATGCCCTTTGCAGCCCCACTCCAAACGGGGCTCTCCGCTTCATCCATCCCCTGACTCCATACTAGCACCAACGGGCTGCTAAAGCGTTTCGCAGAAAACACCAAGGAACCTGTTTCTCACTCCAACCACAAAGCGTGCGCAGCATGAATCTTGGCACAGCAGAACACTTCCCTTGGCATGCCCTTTGCAGCCTCACTCCAAACGGGGCTCTCCGCTTCATCCATCCCCTGACTCCATACTAGCACCAACGGCCTGCTAAAGCGTTTCGCAGAAAACACCAAGGAACCTGTTTCTCACTCCAAACACAAAACGTGCGCAGCATAAATCTTGGCACAGCAGAACACTTCCCATGGCATGGGCTTTGCAGCCTCACTCCAAACGGGGCTCTCCGCTTCATCCATCCCCTGACTCCATACTAGCACCAACGGCCTGCTAAAGCGTTTCGCAGAAAACACCAACGAACCTGTTTCTCACTCCAACCACAAAACGTGCGCAGCATAAATCTAGGCACAGCAGAACACTTCCTTTGGCATGCCCTTTGCAGCCTCACTCCAAACGGGGCTCTCCGCTTCATCCATCCCCTGACTCCATACTAGCACCAACGGGCTGCTAAAGCGTTTCGCAGAAAACACCAACGAACCTGTTTCTCACTCCAACCACAAAGCGTGCGCAGCATAAATCTTGGCACAGCAGAACACTTCCCTTGGCATGCCCTTTGCAGCCTCACTCCAAACGGGGCTCTCCGCTTCATCCATCCCCTGACTCCATACTAGCACCAACGGGCTGCTAAAGCGTTTCGCAGAAAACACCAAGGAACCAGTTTCTCACTCCAACCACAAAGCGTGCGCAGCAGGAATCTTGGCACAGCAGAACACTTCCCTTGGCATGCCCTTTGCAGCCTCACTCCAAACGGGGCTCTCCGCTTCATCCATCCCCTGACTCCATACTAGCACCAACGGCCTGCTAAAGCGTTTCGCAGAAAACACCAACGAACCTGTTTCTCACTCCAACCACAAAGCGTGCGCAGCATAAATCTTGGCACAGCAGAACACTTCCCTTGGCATGCCCTTTGCAGCCTCACTCCAAACGGGGCTCTCCGCTTCATCCATCCCCTGGCTCCATTCGAGCACCAACGGGCTGCTAAAGGGTTTCGCAGAAAACACCAAAGAACCTGTTTCTCACTCCAACCACAAAGCGTGCGCAGCACGAGTCTTGGCACAGCAGAACACTTCCCTTGGCATGCCCTTTGCAGCCTCACTCCAAACGGGGCTCTCCGCTTCATCCATCCCCTGACTCCATACTAGCACCAACGGGCTGCTAAAGCGTTTCGCAGAAAACAACAAGGAACCTGTTTCTCACTCCAACCACAAAGCGTGCGCAGCAGGAATCTTGGCACAGCAGAACACTTCCCTTGGCATGCCGTTTGCAGCCTCACTCCAAACGGGGCTCTCCGCTTCATCCATCCCCTGACTCCATACTAGCACCAACGGGCTGCTAAAGCGTTTCGCAGAAAACACCAACGAACCTGTTTCTCACTCCAACCACAAAACGTGCGCAGCACGAATCTTGGCACAGCAGAACACTTCCCTTGGCATGCCCTTTGCAGCCTCACTCCAAACGGGGCTCTCCGCTTCATCCATCCCCTGACTCCATACTAGCACCAACGGGCTGCTAAAGCGTTTCGCAGAAAACACCAAGGAACCTGTTTCTCACTCCAACCACAAAGCGTGCGCAGCATAAATCTTGGCACAGTAGAACACTTCCCTTGGCATGCCCTTTGCAGCCTCACTCCAAACGGGGCTCTCCGCTTCATCCATCCCCTGACTCCATACTAGCACCAACGGGCTGCTAAAGCGTTTCGCAGAAAACACCAACGAACCTGTTTCTCACTCCAACCACAAAGCGTGCGCAGCATGAATCTTGGCACAGCAGAACACTTCCCTTGGCATGCCCTTTGCAGCCTCACTCCAAACGGGGCTCTCCGCTTCATCCATCCCCTGACTCCATACTAGCACCAACGGGCTGCTAAAGCGTTTCGCAGAAAACACCAACGAACCTGTTTCTCACTCCAACCACAAAACGTGCGCAGCATAAATCTTGGCACAGCAGAACACTTCCCATGGCATGGACTTTGCAGCCTCACTCCAAACGGGGCTCTCCGCTTCATCCATCCCCTGACTCCATACTAGCACCAACGGCCTGCTAAAGCGTTTCGCAGAAAACACCAACGAACCTGTTTCTCACTCCAACCACAAAACGTGCGCAGCATAAATCTTGGCACAGCAGAACACTTCCTTTGGCATGCCCTTTGCAGCCTCACTCCAAACGGGGCTCTCCGCTTCATCCATCCCCTGACTCCATACTAGCACCAACGGGCTGCTAAAGCGTTTCGCAGAAAACACCAACGAACCTGTTTCTCACTCCAACCACAAAGCGTGCGCAGCATAAATCTTGGCACAGCAGAACACTTCCCTTGGCATGCCGTTTGCAGCCTCACTCCAAACGGGGCTCTCCGCTTCATCCATCCCCTGACTCCATACTAGCACCAACGGCCTGCTAAAGCGTTTCGCAGAAAACACCAAGGAACCTGTTTCTCACTCCAACCACAAAGCGTGCGCAGCACGAGTCTTGGCACAGCAGAACACTTCCCTTGGCATGCCCTTTGCAGCCTCACTCCAAACGGGGCTCTCCGCTTCATCCATCCCCTGACTCCATACTAGCACCAACGTGCTGCTAAAGCATTTCGCAGAAAACACCAACGAACCTGTTTCTCACTCCAACCACAAAGCGTGCGCAGCACGAGTCTTGGCACAGCAGAACACTTCCCTTGGCATGCCCTTTGCAGCCCCACTCCAAACGGGGCTCTCCGCTTCATCCATCCCCTGACTCCATACTAGCACCAACGGGCTGCTAAAGCGTTTCGCAGAAAACACCAAGGAACCTGTTTCTCACTCCAACCACAAAGCGTGCGCAGCATGAATCTTGGCACAGCAGAACACTTCCCTTGGCATGCCCTTTGCAGCCTCACTCCAAACGGGGCTCTCCGCTTCATCCATCCCCTGACTCCATACTAGCACCAACGGCCTGCTAAAGCGTTTCGCAGAAAACACCAAGGAACCTGTTTCTCACTCCAAACACAAAACGTGCGCAGCATAAATCTTGGCACAGCAGAACACTTCCCATGGCATGGGCTTTGCAGCCTCACTCCAAACGGGGCTCTCCGCTTCATCCATCCCCTGACTCCATACTAGCACCAACGGCCTGCTAAAGCGTTTCGCAGAAAACACCAACGAACCTGTTTCTCACTCCAACCACAAAACGTGCGCAGCATAAATCTAGGCACAGCAGAACACTTCCTTTGGCATGCCCTTTGCAGCCTCACTCCAAACGGGGCTCTCCGCTTCATCCATCCCCTGACTCCATACTAGCACCAACGGGCTGCTAAAGCGTTTCGCAGAAAACACCAACGAACCTGTTTCTCACTCCAACCACAAAGCGTGCGCAGCATAAATCTTGGCACAGCAGAACACTTCCCTTGGCATGCCCTTTGCAGCCTCACTCCAAACGGGGCTCTCCGCTTCATCCATCCCCTGACTCCATACTAGCACCAACGGGCTGCTAAAGCGTTTCGCAGAAAACACCAAGGAACCAGTTTCTCACTCCAACCACAAAGCGTGCGCAGCAGGAATCTTGGCACAGCAGAACACTTCCCTTGGCATGCCCTTTGCAGCCTCACTCCAAACGGGGCTCTCCGCTTCATCCATCCCCTGACTCCATACTAGCACCAACGGCCTGCTAAAGCGTTTCGCAGAAAACACCAACGAACCTGTTTCTCACTCCAACCACAAAGCGTGCGCAGCATAAATCTTGGCACAGCAGAACACTTCCCTTGGCATGCCCTTTGCAGCCTCACTCCAAACGGGGCTCTCCGCTTCATCCATCCCCTGGCTCCATTCGAGCACCAACGGGCTGCTAAAGGGTTTCGCAGAAAACACCAAAGAACCTGTTTCTCACTCCAACCACAAAGCGTGCGCAGCACGAGTCTTGGCACAGCAGAACACTTCCCTTGGCATGCCCTTTGCAGCCTCACTCCAAACGGGGCTCTCCGCTTCATCCATCCCCTGACTCCATACTAGCACCAACGGGCTGCTAAAGCGTTTCGCAGAAAACACCAAGGAACCTGTTTCTCACTCCAACCACAAAGCGTGCGCAGCATGAATCTTGGCACAGCAGAACACTTCCCCTGGCATGCCCTTTGCAGCCTCACTCCAAACGGGGCTCTCCGCTTCATCCATCCCCTGACTCCATACTAGCACCAACGGCCTGCTAAAGCGTTTCGCAGAAAACACCAAGGAACCTGTTTCTCACTCCAACCACAAAGCGTGCGCAGCACGAGTCTTGGCACAGCAGAACACTTCCCTTGGCATGCCCTTTGCAGCCTCACTCCAAACGGGGCTCTCCGCTTCATCCATCCCCTGACTCCATACTAGCACCAACGGGCTGCTAAAGCGTTTCGCAGAAAACACCAAGGAACCTGTTTCCCACTCCAACCACAAAGCGTGCGCAGCACGAGTCTTGGCACAGCAGAACACTTCCCTTGGCATGCCCTTTGCAGCCTCACTCCAAACGGGGCTCTCCGCTTCATCCATCCCCTGACTCCATACTAGCACCAACGGCCTGCTAAAGCGTTTCGCAGAAAACAACAAGGAACCTGTTTCTCACTCCAACCACAAAGCGTGCGCAGCACGAGTCTTGGCACAGCAGAACACTTCCCTTGGCATGCCCTTTGCAGCCTCACTCCAAACGGGGCTCTCCGCTTCATCCATCCCCTGACTCCATACTAGCACCAACGGGCTGCTAAAGCGTTTCGCAGAAAACACCAAGGAACCAGTTTCTCACTCCAACCACAAAGCGTGCGCAGCATAAATCTTGGCACAGCAGAACACTTCCCTTGGCATGCCCTTTGCAGCCTCACTCCAAACGGGGCTCTCCGCTTCATCCATCCCCTGACTCCATACTAGCACCAACGGGCTGCTAAAGCGTTTCGCAGAAAACACCAACGAACCTGTTTCTCACTCCAACCACAAAGCGTGCGCAACATAAATCTTGGCACAGCAGAACACTTCCCTTGGCATGCCCTTTGCAGCCTCACTCCAAACGGGGCTCTCCGCTTCATCCATCCCCTGACTCCATACTAGCACCAACGGGCTGCTAAAGCGTTTCGCAGAAAACACCAAGGAACCTGTTTCTCACTCCAACCACAAAACGTGCGCAGCACCAATCTTGGCACAGCAGAACACTTCCCTTGGCATGCCCTTTGCAGCCTCACTCCAAACGGGGCTCTCCGCTTCATCCATCCCCTGACTCCATACTAGCACCAACGGGCTGCTAAAGCGTTTCGCAGAAAACACCAAGGAACCTGTTTCTCACTCCAACCACAAAGCGTGCGCAGCATAAATCTTGGCACAGTAGAACACTTCCCTTGGCATGCCCTTTGCAGCCTCACTCCAAACGGGGCTCTCCGCTTCATCCATCCCCTGACTCCATACTAGCACCAACGGGCTGCTAAAGCGTTTCGCAGAAAACACCAACGAACCTGTTTCTCACTCCAACCACAAAGCGTGCGCAGCATGAATCTTGGCACAGCAGAACACTTCCCTTGGCATGCCCTTTGCAGCCTCACTCCAAACGGGGCTCTCCGCTTCATCCATCCCCTGACTCCATACTAGCACCAACGGGCTGCTAAAGCGTTTCGCAGAAAACACCAACGAACCTGTTTCTCACTCCAACCACAAAACGTGCGCAGCATAAATCTTGGCACAGCAGAACACTTCCCATGGCATGGACTTTGCAGCCTCACTCCAAACGGGGCTCTCCGCTTCATCCATCCCCTGACTCCATACTAGCACCAACGGGCTGCTAAAGCGTTTCGCAGAAAACACCAACGAACCTGTTTCTCACTCCAACCACAAAACGTGCGCAGCATAAATCTTGGCACAGCAGAACACTTCCTTTGGCATGCCCTTTGCAGCCTCACTCCAAACGGGGCTCTCCGCTTCATCCATCCCCTGACTCCATACTAGCACCAACGGGCTGCTAAAGCGTTTCGCAGAAAACACCAAGGAACGTGTTTTTCACTCCAACCACAAAGCGTGCGCAGCATAAATCTTGGCACAGCAGAACACTTCCCTTGGCATGCCGTTTGCAGCCTCACTCCAAACGGGGCTCTCCGCTTCATCCATCCCCTGACTCCATACTAGCACCAACGGCCTGCTAAAGCGTTTCGCAGAAAACACCAAGGAACCTGTTTCTCACTCCAACCACAAAGCGTGCGCAGCATAAATCTTGGCACAGCAGAACACTTCCCTTGGCATGCCCTTTGCAGCCTCACTCCAAACGGGGCTCTCCGCTACATCCATCCCCTGACTCCATACTAGCACCAACGGGCTGCTAAAGCGTTTCGCAGAAAACACCAACGAACCTGTTTCTCACTCCAACCACAAAGCATGCGCAGCATAAATCTTGGCACAGCAGAACACTTCCCTTGGCATGCCGTTTGCAGCCTCACTCCAAACGGGGCTCTCCGCTTCATCCATCCCCTGACTCCATACTAGCACCAACGGCCTGCTAAAGCGTTTCGCAGAAAACACCAAGGAACCTGTTTCTCACTCCAACCACAAAGCGTGCGCAGCACGAGTCTTGGCACAGCAGAACACTTCCCTTGGCATGCCCTTTGCAGCCTCACTCCAAACGGGGCTCTCCGCTTCATCCATCCCCTGACTCCATACTAGCACCAACGGGCTGCTAAAGCGTTTCGCAGAAAACACCAAGGAACCAGTTTCTCACTCCAACCACAAAGCGTGCGCAGCAGGAATCTTGGCACAGCAGAACACTTCCCTTGGCATGCCCTTTGCAGCCTCACTCCAAACGGGGCTCTCCGCTTCATCCATCCCCTGACTCCATACTAGCACCAACGGCCTGCTAAAGCGTTTCGCAGAAAACACCAACGAACCTGTTTCTCACTCCAACCACAAAGCGTGCGCAGCATAAATCTTGGCACAGCAGAACACTTCCCTTGGCATGCCCTTTGCAGCCTCACTCCAAACGGGGCTCTCCGCTTCATCCATCCCCTGGCTCCATTCGAGCACCAACGGGCTGCTAAAGGGTTTCGCAGAAAACACCAAAGAACCTGTTTCTCACTCCAACCACAAAGCGTGCGCAGCACGAGTCTTGGCACAGCAGAACACTTCCCTTGGCATGCCCTTTGCAGCCTCACTCCAAACGGGGCTCTCCGCTTCATCCATCCCCTGACTCCATGCTAGCACCAACGGGCTGTTAAAGCGTTTCGCAGAAAACACCAAGGAACCTGTTTCTCACTCCAACCACAAAGCGTGCGCAGCATGAATCTTGGCACAGCAGAACACTTCCCCTGGCATGCCCTTTGCAGCCTCACTCCAAACGGGGCTCTCCGCTTCATCCATCCCCTGACTCCATACTAGCACCAACGGGCTGCTAAAGCGTTTCGCAGAAAACACCAAGGAACCTGTTTCTCACTCCAACCACAAAGCGTGCGCAGCACGAGTCTTGGCACAGCAGAACACTTCCCTTGGCATGCCCTTTGCAGCCTCACTCCAAACGGGGCTCTCCGCTTCATCCATCCCCTGACTCCATACTAGCACCAACGGGCTGCTAAAGCGTTTCGCAGAAAACACCAAAGAACCTGTTTCTCACTCCAACCACAAAGCGTGCGCAGCATGAATCTTGGCACAGCAGAACACTTCCCTTGGCATGCCCTTTGCAGCCTCACTCCAAACGGGGCTCTCTGCTTCATCCATCCCCTGACTCCATACTAGCACCAACGGGCTGCTAAAGCGTTTCGCAGAAAACACCAAGGAACCTGTTTCTCACTCCAACCACAAAGCGTGCGCAGCACGAGTCTTGGCACAGCAGAACACTTCCCTTGGCATGCCCTTTGCAGCCTCACTCCAAATGGGGCTCTCCGCTTCATCCATCCCCTGACTCCATACTAGCACCAACGGCCTGCTAAAGCGTTTCGCAGAAAACACCAACGAACCTGTTTCTCACTCCACCCACAAAGCGTGCGCAGCATGAATCTTGGCACAGCAGAACACTTCCCCTGGCATGCCCTTTGCAGCCTCACTCCAAACAGGGCTCTCCGCTTCATCCATCCCCTGACTCCATACTAGCACCAACGGGCTGCTAAAGCGTTTCGCAGAAAACACCAAGGAACCTGTTTCTCACTCCAACCACAAAGCGTGCCCAGCACGAGTCTTGGCACAGCAGAACACTTCCCTTGGCATGCCCTTTGCAGCCTCACTCCAAACGGGGCTCTCCGCTTCATCCATCCCCTGACTCCATACTAGCACCAACGGGCTGCTAAAGCGTTTCGCAGAAAACACCAACGAACCTGTTTCTCACTCCAACCACAAAGCGTGCGCAGCATGAATCTTGGCACAGCAGAACACTTCCCTTGGCATGCCCTTTGCAGCCTCACTCCAAACGGGGCTCTCCGCTTCATCCATCCCCTGACTCCATACTAGCACCAACGGGCTGCTAAAGCGTTTCGCAGAAAACACCAAGGAACCTGTTTCCCACTCCAACCACAAAGCGTGCGCAGCACGAGTCTTGGCACAGCAGAACACTTCCCTTGGCATGCCCTTTGCAGCCTCACTCCAAATGGGGCTCTCCGCTTCATCCATCCCCTGACTCCATACTAGCACCAACGGCCTGCTAAAGCGTTTCGCAGAAAACACCAAGGAACCTGTTTCTCACTCCACCCACAAAGCGTGCGCAGCACGAGTCTTGGCACAGCAGAACACTTCCCTTGGCATGCCCTTTGCAGCCTCACTCCAAACGGGGCTCTCCGCTTCATCCATCCCCTGACTCCATACTAGCACCAACGGGCTGCTAAAGCGTTTCGCAGAAAACACCAAGGAACCTGTTTCTCACTCCAACCACAAAGCGTGCGCAGCACGAGTCTTGGCACAGCAGAACACTTCCCTTGGCATGCCCTTTGCAGCCTCACTCCAAACGGGGCTCTCCGCTTCATCCATCCCCTGACTCCATACTAGCACCAACAGGCTGCTAAAGCGTTTCGCAGAAAACACCAAGAAACCTGTTTCTCACTCCAACCACAAAGCGTGCGCAGCATGAATCTTGGCACAGCAGAACACTTCCCCTGGCATGCCCTTTGCAGCCTCACTCCAAACGCGGCTCTCCGCTTCATCCATCCCCTGACTCCATACTAGCACCAACGGCCTGCTAAAGCGTTTCGCAGAAAACACCAAGGAACCTGTTTCCCACTCCAACCACAAAGCGTGCGCAGCACGAGTCTTGGCACAGCAGAACACTTCCCTTGGCATGCCCTTTGCAGCCTCACTCCAAACGGGGCTCTCCGCTTCATCCATCCCCTGACTCCATACTAGCACCAACGGGCTGCTAAAGCGTTTCGCAGAAAACACCAAAGAACCTGTTTCTCACTCCAACCACAAAGCGTGCGCAGGATGAATCTTGGCACAGCAGAACACTTCCCTTGGCATGCCCTTTGCAGCCTCACTCCAAACGGGGCTCTCCGCTTCATCCATCCCCTGACTCCATACTAGCACCAACGGCCTGCTAAAGCGTTTCGCAGAAAACACCAAAGAATCTGTTTCTCACTCCAACCACAAAGCGTGCGCAGCATGAATCTTGGCACAGCAGAACACTTCCCTTGGCATGCCCTTTGCAGCCTCACTCCAAACGGGGCTCTCTGCTTCATCCATCCCCTGACTCCATACTAGCACCAACGGGCTGCTAAAGCGTTTCGCAGAAAACACCAAGGAACCTGTTTCTCACTCCAACCACAAAGCGTGCACAGCACGAGTCTTGGCACAGCAGAACACTTCCCTTGGCATGCCCTTTGCAGCCTCACTCCAAACGGGGCTCTCCGCTTCATCCATCCCCTGACTCCATACTAGCACCAACGGCCTGCTAAAGCGTTTCGCAGAAAACACCAAGGAACCTGTTTCTCACTCCACCCACAAAGCGTGCGCAGCACGAGTCTTGGCACAGCAGAACACTTCCCTTGGCATGCCCTTTGCAGCCTCACTCCAAACGGGGCTCTCCGCTTCATCCATCCCCTGACTCCATACTAGCACCAACGGCCTGCTAAAGCGTTTCGCAGAAAACACCAAGGAACCTGTTTCTCACTCCACCCACAAAGCGTGCGCAGCACGAGTCTTGGCACAGCAGAACACTTCCCTTGGCATGCCCTTTGCAGCCTCACTCCAAACGGGGCTCTCCGCTTCATCCATCCCCTGACTCCATACTAGCACCAACGGGCTGCTAAAGCGTTTCGCAGAAAACACCAAGGAACCTGTTTCTCACTCCAACCACAAAGCGTGCGCAGCATGAATCTTGGCACAGCAGAACACTTCCCCTGGCATGCCCTTTGCAGCCTCACTCCAAACGCGGCTCTCCGGTTCATCCATCCCCTGACTCCATACTAGCACCAACGGGCTGCTAAAGCGTTTCGCAGAAAACACCAAGGAACCTGTTTCCCACTCCAACCACAAAGCGTGCGCAGCACGAGTCTTGGCACAGCAGAACACTTCCCTTGGCATGCCCTTTGCAGCCTCACTCCAAACGGGGCTCTCCGCTTCATCCATCCCCTGACTCCATACTAGCACCAACGGGCTGCTAAAGCGTTTCGCAGAAAACACCAAAGAACCTGTTTCTCACTCCAACCACAAAGCGTGCGCAGCATGAATCTTGGCACAGCAGAACACTTCCCTTGGCATGCCCTTTGCAGCCTCACTCCAAACGGGGCTCTCCGCTTCATCCATCCCCTGACTCCATACTAGCACCAACGGGCTGCTAAAGCGTTTCGCAGAAAACACCAACGAACCTGTTTCTCACTCCAACCACAAAACGTGCGCAGCATGAATCTTGGCACAGCAGAACACTTCCCTTGGCATGCCCTTTGCAGCCTCACTCCAAACGGGGCTCTCCGCTTCATCCATCCCCTGACTCCATACTAGCACCAACGGGCTGCTAAAGCGTTTCGCAGAAAACACCAACGAACCTGTTTCTCACTCCAACCACAAAGCGTGCGCAGCATGAATCTTGGCACAGCAGAACACTTCCCTTGGCATGCCCTTTGCAGCCTCACTCCAAACGGGGCTCTCCGCTTCATCCATCCCCTGACTCCATACTAGCACCAACGGGCTGCTAAAGCGTTTCGCAGAAAACACCAACGAACCTGTTTCTCACTCCAACCACAAAACGTGCGCAGCACGAATCTTGGCACAGCAGAACACTTCCCCTGGCATGCCCTTTGCAGCCTCACTCCAAACGGGGCTCTCCGCTTCATCCATCCCCTGACTCCATACTAGCACCAACGGGCTGCTAAAGCGTTTCGCAGAAAACACCAAGGAACCTGTTTCTCACTCCAACCACAAAGCGTGCGCAGCATAAATCTTGGCACAGTAGAACACTTCCCTTGGCATGCCGTTTGCAGCCTCACTCCAAACGGGGCTCTCCGCTTCATCCATCCCCTGACTCCATACTAGCACCAACGGGCTGCTAAAGCGTTTCGCAGAAAACACCAAGGAACCTGTTTCTCACTCCAACCACAAAGCGTGCGCAGCACGAGTCTTGGCACAGCAGAACACTTCCCTTGGCATGCCCTTTGCAGCCTCACTCCAAACGGGGCTCTCCGCTTCATCCATCCCCTGACTCCATACTAGCACCAACGGGCTGCTAAAGCGTTTCGCAGAAAACACCAAGGAACCTGTTTCTCACTCCAACCACAAAGCGTGCGCAGCACGAGTCTTGGCACAGCAGAACACTTCCCTTGGCATGCCCTTTGCAGCCTCACTCCAAACGCGGCTCTCCGCTTCATCCATCCCCTGACTCCATACTAGCACCAACGGGCTGCTAAAGCGTTTCGCAGAAAACACCAAGGAACCTGTTTCCCACTCCAACCACAAAGCGAGCGCAGCACGAGTCTTGGCACAGCAGAACACTTCCCTTGGCATGCCCTTTGCAGCCTCACTCCAAATGGGGCTCTCCGCTTCATCCATCCCCTGACTCCATACTAGCACCAACGGGCTGCTAAAGCGTTTCGCAGAAAACACCAAGGAACCTGTTTCTCACTCCAACCACAAAGCGTGCGCAGCACGAGTCTTGGCACAGCAGAACACTTCCCTTGGCATGCCCTTTGCAGCCTCACTCCAAACGGGGCTCTCCGCTTCATCCATCCCCTGACTCCATACTAGCACCAACGGGCTGCTAAAGCGTTTCACAGAAAACACCAAGGAACCTGTTTCCCACTCCAACCACAAAACGTGCGCAGCACGAGTCTTCGCACAGTAGAACACTTCCCTTGGCATGCCCTTTGCAGCCTCACTCCATACGGGGCTCTCCGCTTCATCCATCCCCTGACTCCATACTAGCACCAACGGGCTGCTAAAGCGTTTCGCAGAAAACACAAGGAACCTGTTTCTCACTCCAACCACAAAGCGTGCGCAGCATGAATCTTGGCACAGCAGAACACTTCCCTTGGCATGCCCTTTGCAGCCTCACTCCAAACGGGGCTCTCCGCTTCATCCATCCCCTGACTCCATACTAGCACCAACGGGCTGCTAAAGCGTTTCGCAGAAAACACCAAGGAACCTGTTTCTCACTCAACCACAAAGCGTGCGCAGCACGAGTCTTGGCACAGCAGAACACTTCCCTTGGCATGCCCTTTGCAGCCTCACTCCAAACGGGGCTCTCCGCTTCATCCATCCCCTGACTCCATACTAGCACCAACGGCTGCTAAAGCGTTTCGCAGAAAACACCAAGGAACCTGATTCTCACTCCAACCACAAAGCGTGCGCAGCATGAATCTTGGCACAGCAGAACACTTTCCCTGGCATGCCCTTTGCAGCCTCACTCCAAACGGGGCTCTCCGCTTCATCCATCCCCTGACTCCATACTAGCACCAACGGGCTGCTAAAGCGTTTCGCAGAAAACACCAACGAACCTGTTTCTCACTCCAACCACAAAGCGTGCGCAGCACGAGTCTTGGCACAGCAGAACACTTCCCTTGGCATGCCCTTTGCAGCCTCACTCCAAACGGGGCTCTCTGCTTCATCCATCCCCTGACTCCATACTAGCACCAACGGGCTGCTAAAGCGTTTCGCAGAAAACACCAAGGAACCTGTTTCTCACTCCAACCACAAAGCGTGCGCAGCATGAGTCTTGGCACAGCAAAACACTTTTCTTGACATGCCCTTTGCAGCCTCACTCCAAACGGGGCTCTCCGCTTCATCCATCCCCTGACTCCATACTAGCACCAACGGGCTGCTAAAGCGTTTCGCAGAAAACACCAAGGAACCTGTTTCTCACTCCAACCACAAAGCGTGCGCAGCACGAGTCTTGGCACAGCAAAACACTTCCTTTGGCATGCCCTTTGCAGCCGCACTCCAAACGGGGCTCTCTGCTTCATCCATCCCCTGACTCCATACTAGCACCAACGGGCTGCTAAAGCGTTTCGCAGAAAACACCAAGGAACCTGTTTCTCACTCCAACCACAAAGCGTGCGCAGCACGAGTCTTGGCACAGCAGAACACTTCCCTTGGCATGCCCTTTGCAGCCTCACTCCAAACGGGGCTCTCCGCTTCATCCATCCCCTGACTCCATACTAGCACCAACGGGCTGCTAAAGCGTTTCGCAGAAAACACCAAGGAACCTGTTTCTCACTCCAACCACAAAGCGTGCGCAGCACGAGTCTTGGCACAGCAGAACACTTCCCTTGGCATGCCCTTTGCAGCCTCACTCCAAACGCGACTCTCCGCTTCATCCATCCCCTGACTCCATACTAGCACCAACGGGCTGCTAAAGCGTTTCGCAGAAAACACCAAGGAACCTGTTTCCCACTCCAACCACAAAGCGAGCGCAGCACGAGTCTTGGCACAGCAGAACACTTCCCTTGGCATGCCCTTTGCAGCCTCACTCCAAATGGGGCTCTCCGCTTCCTCCATCCCCTGACTCCATACTAGCACCAACGGGCTGCTAAAGCGTTTCACAGAAAACACCAAGGAACCTGTTTCCCACTCCAACCACAAAACGTGCGCAGCACGAGTCTTCGCACAGTAGAACACTTCCCTTGGCATGCCCTTTGCAGCCTCACTCCAAACGGGGCTCTCCGCTTCATCCATCCCCTGACTCCATACTAGCACCAACGGGCTGCTAAAGCGTTTCGCAGAAAACACCAACGAACCTGTTTCTCACTCCAACCACAAAGCGTGCGCAGCATGAATCTTGGCACAGCAGAACACTTCCCTTGGCATGCCCTTTGCAGCCTCACTCCAAACGAGGCTCTCCGCTTCATCCATCCCCTGACTCCATACTAGCACCAACGGGCTGCTAAAGCGTTTCGCAGAAAACACCAAGGAACCTGTTTCTCACTCCAACCACAAAGCGTGCGCAGCACGAGTCTTGGCACAGCAGAACACTTCCCTTGGCATGCCCTTTGCAGCCTCACTCCAAACGGGGCTCTCCGCTTCATCCATCCCCTGACTCCATACTAGCACCAACGGGCTGCTAAAGCGTTTCGCAGAAAACACCAAGGAACCTGATTCTCACTCCACCCACAAAGCGTGCGCAGCATGAATCTTGGCACAGCAGAACACTTTCCCTGGCATGCCCTTTGCAGCCTCACTCCAAACGGGGCTCTCCGCTTCATCCATCCCCTGACTCCATACTAGCACCAACGGGCTGCTAAAGCGTTTCGCAGAAAACACCAACGAACCTGTTTCTCACTCCAACCACAAAGCGTGCGCAGCACGAGTCTTGGCACAGCAGAACACTTCCCTTGGCATGCCCTTTGCAGCCTCACTCCAAACGGGGCTCTCCGCTTCATCCATCCCCTGACTCCATACTAGCACCAACGGGCTGCTAAAGCGTTTCGCAGAAAACACCAACGAACCTGTTTCTCACTCCAACCACAAAACGTGCGCAGGATGAATCTTGGCACAGCAGAACACTTCTCCTGGCATGCCCTTTGCAGCCTCACTCCAAACGGGACTCTCCGCTTCATCCATCCCCTGACTCCATACTAGCACCAGCGGGCTGCTAAAGCGTTTCGCAGAAAACACCAACGAACCTGTTTCTCACTCCAACCACAAAGCGTGCGCAGCACGAGTCTTGGCACAGCAGAACACTTCCCTTGGCATGCCCTTTGCAGCCTCACTCCAAACGGGGCTCTCCGCTTCATCCATCCCCTGACTCCATACTAGCACCAACGGGCTGCTAAAGCGTTTCGCAGAAAACACCAAAGAACCTGTTTCTCACTCCAACCACAAAACGTGCGCAGCACGAGTCTTGGCACAGCAGAACACTTCCCTTTACATACGCTTTGCAGCCTCACTCCAAATGGGGCTCTCCGCTTCATCCATCCCCTGACTCCATACTAGCACCAACGGGCTGCTAAAGTGTTTCGCAGAAAACACCAAGGAACCTGTTTCTCACTCCAACCACAAAGCGTGCGCAGCATGAATCTTGGCACAGCAGAACACTTCCCCTGGCATGCCCTTTGCAGCCTCACTCCAAACGGGGCTCTCCGCTTCATCCATCCCCTGACTCCATACTAGCACCAACGGGCTGCTAAAGCGTTTCGCAGAAAACACCAAGGAACCTGTTTCTCACTCCAACCACAAAGCATGCGCAGCATGAATCTTGGCACAGCAGAACACTTCCCTTGGCATACCCTTTGCAGCCTCACTCCAAACGGGGCTCTCCGCTTCATCCATCCCCTGACTCCATACTAGCACCAACGGGCTGCTAAAGCGTTTCGCAGAAAACACCAAGGAACCTGTTTCTCACTCCACCCACAAAGCGTGCGCAGCATGAATCTTGGCACAGCAGAACACTTCCCCTGGCATGCCCTTTGCAGCCTCACTCCAAACGGGGCTCTCCGCTTCATCCATCCCCTGACTCCATACTAGCACCAACGGGCTGCTAAAGCGTTTCGCAGAAAACACCAAGGAACCTGTTTCTCACTCCAACCACAAAGCGTGCGCAGCATGAATCTTGGCACAGCAGAACACTTCCCTTGGCATGCCCTTTGCAGCCTCACTCCAAACGGGGCTCTCCGCTTCATCCATCCCCTGACTCCATACTAGCACCAACGGGCTGCTAAAGCGTTTCGCAGAAAACACCAAGGAACCTGTTTCTCACTCCAACCACAAAGCGTGCGCAGCATGAATCTTGGCACAGCAGAACACTTCCCTTGGCATGCCCTTTGCAGCCTCACTCCAAACGGGGCTCTCCGCTTCATCCATCCCCTGACTCCATACTAGCACCAACGGGCTGCTAAAGCGTTTCGCAGAAAACACCAACGAACCTGTTTCTCACTCCAACCACAAAGCGTGCGCAGCATGAATCTTGGCACAGCAGAACACTTCCCTTGGCATGCCCTTTGCAGCCTCACTCCAAACGGGGCTCTCCGCTTCATCCATCCCCTGACTCCATACTAGCACCAACGGGCTGCTAAAGCGTTTCGCAGAAAACACCAAGGAACCTGTTTCTCACTCCAACCACAAAACGTGCGCAGGATGAATCTTGGCACAGCAGAACACTTCCCTTGGCATGCCCTTTGCAGCCTCACTCCAAACGGGGCTCTCCGCTTCATCCATCCCCTGACTCCATATTAGGACCAATGGGCTGCTAAAGAGTTTCGCAGAAAACACCAAGGAACCTGTTTCTCACTCCAACCACAAAGCGTGCGCAGCACGAGTCTTGGCACAGCAGAACACTTCCCCTGGCATGCCCTTTGCAGCCTCACTCCAAACGGGGCTCTCCTCTTCATCCATCGCCTAACTCCATACTAGCACCAACGTGCTGCTAAAGCGTTTCGCAGAAAACACCAAGGAACCTGTTTCTCACTCCAACCACAAAGCGTGCGCAGCACGAGTCTTGGCACAGCAGAACACTTCCCTTGGCATGCCCTTTGCAGCCTCACTCCAAACGCGACTCTCCGCTTCATCCATCCCCTGACTCCATACTAGCACCAACGGGCTGCTAAAGCGTTTCGCAGAAAACACCAAGGAACCTGTTTCCCACTCCAACCACAAAGCGAGCGCAGCACGAGTCTTGGCACAGCAGAACACTTCCCTTGGCATGCCCTTTGCAGCCTCACTCCAAATGGGGCTCTCCGCTTCCTCCATCCCCTGACTCCATACTAGCACCAACGGGCTGCTAAAGCGTTTCACAGAAAACACCAAGGAACCTGTTTCCCACTCCAACCACAAAACGTGCGCAGCACGAGTCTTCGCACAGTAGAACACTTCCCTTGGCATGCCCTTTGCTGCCTCACTCCAAACGGGGCTCTCCGCTTCATCCATCCCCTGACTCCATACTAGCACCAACGGGCTGCTAAAGCGTTTCGCAGAAAACACCAACGAACCTGTTTCTCACTCCAACCACAAAGCGTGCGCAGCATGAATCTTGGCACAGCAGAACACTTCCCTTGGCATGCCCTTTGCAGCCTCACTCCAAACGGGGCTCTCCGCTTCATCCATCCCCTGACTCCATACTAGCACCAACGGGCTGCTAAAGCGTTTCGCAGAAAACACCAAGGAACCTGTTTCTCACTCCAACCACAAAGCGTGCGCAGCACGAGTCTTGGCACAGCAGAACACTTCCCTTGGCATGCCCTTTGCAGCCTCACTCCAAACGGGGCTCTCCGCTTCATCCATCCCCTGACTCCATACTAGCACCAACGGGCTGCTAAAGCGTTTCGCAGAAAACACCAAGGAACCTGATTCTCACTCCACCCACAAAGCGTGCGCAGCATGAATCTTGGCACAGCAGAACACTTCCCCTGGCATGCCCTTTGCAGCCTCACTCCAAACGGGGCTCTCCGCTTCATCCATCCCCTGACTCCATACTAGCACCAACGGGCTGCTAAAGCGTTTCGCAGAAAACACCAAGGAACCTGTTTCTCACTCCAACCACAAAGCGTGCGCAGCATGAATCTTGGCACAGCAGAACACTTCCCTTGGCATGCCCTTTGCAGCCTCACTCCAAACGGGGCTCTCCGCTTCATCCATCCCCTGACTCCATACTAGCACCAACGGGCTGCTAAAGCGTTTCGCAGAAAACACCAAGGAACCTGTTTCTCACTCCAACCACAAAGCGTGCGCAGCATGAATCTTGGCACAGCAGAACACTTCCCTTGGCATGCCCTTTGCAGCCTCACTCCAAACGGGGCTCTCCGCTTCATCCATCCCCTGACTCCATACTAGCACCAACGGGCTGCTAAAGCGTTTCGCAGAAAACACCAACGAACCTGTTTCTCACTCCAACCACAAAGCGTGCGCAGCATGAATCTTGGCACAGCAGAACACTTCCCTTGGCATGCCCTTTGCAGCCTCACTCCAAACGGGGCTCTCCGCTTCATCCATCCCCTGACTCCATACTAGCACCAACGGGCTGCTAAAGCGTTTCGCAGAAAACACCAAGGAACCTGTTTCTCACTCCAACCACAAAACGTGCGCAGGATGAATCTTGGCACAGCAGAACACTTCCCTTGGCATGCCCTTTGCAGCCTCACTCCAAACGGGGCTCTCCGCTTCATCCATCCCCTGACTCCATATTAGGACCAATGGGCTGCTAAAGAGTTTCGCAGAAAACACCAAGGAACCTGTTTCTCACTCCAACCACAAAGCGTGCGCAGCACGAGTCTTGGCACAGCAGAACACTTCCCCTGGCATGCCCTTTGCAGCCTCACTCCAAACGGGGCTCTCCTCTTCATCCATCGCCTAACTCCATACTAGCACCAACGTGCTGCTAAAGCGTTTCGCAGAAAACACCAAGGAACCTGTTTCTCACTCCAACCACAAAGCGTGCGCAGCACGAGTCTTGGCACAGCAGAACACTTCCCTTGGCATGCCCTTTGCAGCCTCACTCCAAACGCGACTCTCCGCTTCATCCATCCCCTGACTCCATACTAGCACCAACGGGCTGCTAAAGCGTTTCGCAGAAAACACCAAGGAACCTGTTTCCCACTCCAACCACAAAGCGAGCGCAGCACGAGTCTTGGCACAGCAGAACACTTCCCTTGGCATGCCCTTTGCAGCCTCACTCCAAATGGGGCTCTCCGCTTCCTCCATCCCCTGACTCCATACTAGCACCAACGGGCTGCTAAAGCGTTTCACAGAAAACACCAAGGAACCTGTTTCCCACTCCAACCACAAAACGTGCGCAGCACGAGTCTTCGCACAGTAGAACACTTCCCTTGGCATGCCCTTTGCAGCCTCACTCCAAACGGGGCTCTCCGCTTCATCCATCCCCTGACTCCATACTAGCACCAACGGGCTGCTAAAGCGTTTCGCAGAAAACACCAACGAACCTGTTTCTCACTCCAACCACAAAGCGTGCGCAGCATGAATCTTGGCACAGCAGAACACTTCCCTTGGCATGCCCTTTGCAGCCTCACTCCAAACGGGGCTCTCCGCTTCATCCATCCCCTGACTCCATACTAGCACCAACGGGCTGCTAAAGCGTTTCGCAGAAAACACCAAGGAACCTGTTTCTCACTCCAACCACAAAGCGTGCGCAGCACGAGTCTTGGCACAGCAGAACACTTCCCTTGGCATGCCCTTTGCAGCCTCACTCCAAACGGGGCTCTCCGCTTCATCCATCCCCTGACTCCATACTAGCACCAACGGGCTGCTAAAGCGTTTCGCAGAAAACACCAAGGAACCTGATTCTCACTCCACCCACAAAGCGTGCGCAGCATGAATCTTGGCACAGCAGAACACTTTCCCTGGCATGCCCTTTGCAGCCTCACTCCAAACGGGGCTCTCCGCTTCATCCATCCCCTGACTCCATACTAGCACCAACGGGCTGCTAAAGCGTTTCGCAGAAAACACCAACGAACCTGTTTCTCACTCCAACCACAAAGCGTGCGCAGCACGAGTCTTGGCACAGCAGAACACTTCCCTTGGCATGCCCTTTGCAGCCTCACTCCAAACGGGGCTCTCCGCTTCATCCATCCCCTGACTCCATACTAGCACCAACGGGCTGCTAAAGCGTTTCGCAGAAAACACCAACGAACCTGTTTCTCACTCCAACCACAAAACGTGCGCAGGATGAATCTTGGCACAGCAGAACACTTCTCCTGGCATGCCCTTTGCAGCCTCACTCCAAACGGGACTCTCCGCTTCATCCATCCCCTGACTCCATACTAGCACCAGCGGGCTGCTAAAGCGTTTCGCAGAAAACACCAACGAACCTGTTTCTCACTCCAACCACAAAGCGTGCGCAGCACGAGTCTTGGCACAGCAGAACACTTCCCTTGGCATGCCCTTTGCAGCCTCACTCCAAACGGGGCTCTCCGCTTCATCCATCCCCTGACTCCATACTAGCACCAACGGGCTGCTAAAGCGTTTCGCAGAAAACACCAAAGAACCTGTTTCTCACTCCAACCACAAAACGTGCGCAGCACGAGTCTTGGCACAGCAGAACACTTCCCTTTACATACGCTTTGCAGCCTCACTCCAAATGGGGCTCTCCGCTTCATCCATCCCCTGACTCCATACTAGCACCAACGGGCTGCTAAAGTGTTTCGCAGAAAACACCAAGGAACCTGTTTCTCACTCCAACCACAAAGCGTGCGCAGCATGAATCTTGGCACAGCAGAACACTTCCCCTGGCATGCCCTTTGCAGCCTCACTCCAAACGGGGCTCTCCGCTTCATCCATCCCCTGACTCCATACTAGCACCAACGGGCTGCTAAAGCGTTTCGCAGAAAACACCAAGGAACCTGTTTCTCACTCCAACCACAAAGCGTGCGCAGCACGAGTCTTGGCACAGCAGAACACTTCCCTTGGCATGCCCTTTGCAGCCTCACTCCAAACGGGGCTCTCCGCTTCATCCATCCCCTGACTCCATACTAGCACCAACGGGCTGCTAAAGCGTTTCGCAGAAAACACCAAGGAACCTGATTCTCACTCCACCCACAAAGCGTGCGCAGCATGAATCTTGGCACAGCAGAACACTTTCCCTGGCATGCCCTTTGCAGCCTCACTCCAAACGGGGCTCTCCGCTTCATCCATCCCCTGACTCCATACTAGCACCAACGGGCTGCTAAAGCGTTTCGCAGAAAACACCAACGAACCTGTTTCTCACTCCAACCACAAAGCGTGCGCAGCACGAGTCTTGGCACAGCAGAACACTTCCCTTGGCATGCCCTTTGCAGCCTCACTCCAAACGGGGCTCTCCGCTTCATCCATCCCCTGACTCCATACTAGCACCAACGGGCTGCTAAAGCGTTTCGCAGAAAACACCAACGAACCTGTTTCTCACTCCAACCACAAAACGTGCGCAGGATGAATCTTGGCACAGCAGAACACTTCTCCTGGCATGCCCTTTGCAGCCTCACTCCAAACGGGACTCTCCGCTTCATCCATCCCCTGACTCCATACTAGCACCAGCGGGCTGCTAAAGCGTTTCGCAGAAAACACCAACGAACCTGTTTCTCACTCCAACCACAAAGCGTGCGCAGCACGAGTCTTGGCACAGCAGAACACTTCCCTTGGCATGCCCTTTGCAGCCTCACTCCAAACGGGGCTCTCCGCTTCATCCATCCCCTGACTCCATACTAGCACCAACGGGCTGCTAAAGCGTTTCGCAGAAAACACCAAAGAACCTGTTTCTCACTCCAACCACAAAACGTGCGCAGCACGAGTCTTGGCACAGCAGAACACTTCCCTTTACATACGCTTTGCAGCCTCACTCCAAATGGGGCTCTCCGCTTCATCCATCCCCTGACTCCATACTAGCACCAACGGGCTGCTAAAGTGTTTCGCAGAAAACACCAAGGAACCTGTTTCTCACTCCAACCACAAAGCGTGCGCAGCATGAATCTTGGCACAGCAGAACACTTCCCCTGGCATGCCCTTTGCAGCCTCACTCCAAACGGGGCTCTCCGCTTCATCCATCCCCTGACTCCATACTAGCACCAACGGGCTGCTAAAGCGTTTCGCAGAAAACACCAAGGAACCTGTTTCTCACTCCAACCACAAAGCATGCGCAGCATGAATCTTGGCACAGCAGAACACTTCCCTTGGCATACCCTTTGCAGCCTCACTCCAAACGGGGCTCTCCGCTTCATCCATCCCCTGACTCCATACTAGCACCAACGGGCTGCTAAAGCGTTTCGCAGAAAACACCAAGGAACCTGTTTCTCACTCCACCCACAAAGCGTGCGCAGCATGAATCTTGGCACAGCAGAACACTTCCCCTGGCATGCCCTTTGCAGCCTCACTCCAAACGGGGCTCTCCGCTTCATCCATCCCCTGACTCCATACTAGCACCAACGGGCTGCTAAAGCGTTTCGCAGAAAACACCAAGGAACCTGTTTCTCACTCCAACCACAAAGCGTGCGCAGCATGAATCTTGGCACAGCAGAACACTTCCCTTGGCATGCCCTTTGCAGCCTCACTCCAAACGGGGCTCTCCGCTTCATCCATCCCCTGACTCCATACTAGCACCAACGGGCTGCTAAAGCGTTTCGCAGAAAACACCAAGGAACCTGTTTCTCACTCCAACCACAAAGCGTGCGCAGCATGAATCTTGGCACAGCAGAACACTTCCCTTGGCATGCCCTTTGCAGCCTCACTCCAAACGGGGCTCTCCGCTTCATCCATCCCCTGACTCCATACTAGCACCAACGGGCTGCTAAAGCGTTTCGCAGAAAACACCAACGAACCTGTTTCTCACTCCAACCACAAAGCGTGCGCAGCATGAATCTTGGCACAGCAGAACACTTCCCTTGGCATGCCCTTTGCAGCCTCACTCCAAACGGGGCTCTCCGCTTCATCCATCCCCTGACTCCATACTAGCACCAACGGGCTGCTAAAGCGTTTCGCAGAAAACACCAACGAACCTGTTTCTCACTCCAACCACAAAACGTGCGCAGGATGAATCTTGGCACAGCAGAACACTTCCCTTGGCATGCCCTTTGCAGCCTCACTCCAAACGGGGCTCTCCGCTTCATCCATCCCCTGACTCCATATTAGGACCAATGGGCTGCTAAAGAGTTTCGCAGAAAACACCAAGGAACCTGTTTCTCACTCCAACCACAAAGCGTGCGCAGCACGAGTCTTGGCACAGCAGAACACTTCCCCTGGCATGCCCTTTGCAGCCTCACTCCAAACGGGGCTCTCCTCTTCATCCATCGCCTAACTCCATACTAGCACCAACGTGCTGCTAAAGCGTTTCGCAGAAAACACCAAGGAACCTGTTTCTCACTCCAACCACAAAGCGTGCGCAGCACGAGTCTTGGCAGAGCAGAACACTTCCCTTGGCATGCGCTTTGCAGCCTCACTCCAAATGGGGCTCTCCGCTTCATCCATCCCCTGACTCCATACTAGCACCAACGGGCTGCTAAAGCGTTTCGCAGAAAACACCAAGGAACCTGTTTCTCACTCCAACCACAAAGTGTGCGCAGCATGAATCTTGGCACAGCAGAACACTTCCCTTGGCATGCCCTTTGCAGCCTCACTCCAAACGGGGCTCTCCGCTTCATCCATCCCCTGACTCCATACTAGCACCAACGGGCTGCTAAAGCGTTTCGCAGAAAACACCAACGAACCTGTTTCTCACTCCAACCACAAAGTGTGCGCAGCATGAATCTTGGCACAGCAGAACACTTCCCTTGGCATGCCCTTTGCAGCCTCACTCCAAACGGGGCTCTCCGCTTCATCCATCCCCTGACTCCATACGAGCACCAACGGGCTGCTAAAGCGTTTCGCAGAAAACACCAAGGAACCTGTTTCTCACTCCAAACACAAAGCGTGCGCAGCATGAATCTTGGCACAGCAGAACACTTCCCTTGGCATGCCCTTTGCAGCCTCACTCCAAACGGGGCTCTCCGCTTCATCCATCCCCTGACTCCATACTAGCACCAACGGGCTGCTAAAGCGTTTCGCAGAAAACACCAAGGAACCTGTTTCTCACTCCAACCACAAAACGTGCGCAGCACGAGTCTTGGCACAGCAGAACACTTCCCTTTACATACGCTTTGCAGCCTCACTCCAAACGGGGCTCTCCGCTTCATCCATCCCCTGACTCCATACTAGCACCAACGGGCTGCTAAAGTGTTTCGCAGAAAACACCAAGGAACCTGTTTCTCACTCCAACCACAAAGCGTGCGCAGCATGAATCTTGGCACAGCAGAACACTTCCTTTGGCATGCCCTTTGCAACCTCACTCCAAACGGGGCTCTCCGCTTCATCCATCCCCTGACTCCATACTAGCACCAACGGGCTGCTAAAGCGTTTCGCAGAAAACACCAAGGAACCTGTTTCTCACTCCAACCACAAAGCGTGCGCAGCATGAATCTTGGCACAGCAGAACACTTCCCATGGCATGCCCTTTGCAGCCTCACTCCAAACGGGGCTCTCCGCTTCATCCATCCCCTGACTCCATACTAGCACCAACGGGCTGCTAAAGCGTTTCGCAGAAAACACCAACGAACCTGTTTCTCACTCCAACCACAAAGTGTGCGCAGGATGAATCTTGGCACAGCAGAACACTTCCCTTGGCATGCCCTTTGCAGCCTCACTTCAAACGGGGCTCTCCGCTTCATCCATCCCCTGACTCCATACGAGCACCAACGGGCTGCTAAAGCGTTTCGCAGAAAACACCAAGGAACCTGTTTCTAACTCCAAACACAAAGCGTGCGCAGCATGAATCTTGGCACAGCAGAACACTTCCCATGGCATGCCCTTTGCAGCCTCACTCCAAACGGGGCTCTCCGCTTCATCCATCCCCTGACTCCATACTAGCACCAACGGGCTGCTAAAGCGTTTCACAGAAAACACCAAGGAACCTGTTTCTCACTCCAACCACAAAACGTGCGCAGCATGAATCTTGGCACAGCAGAACACTTCCCTTGGCATGCCCTTTGCAGCCTCACTCCAAACGGGGCTCTCCGCTTCATCCATCCCCTGACTCCATACTAGCACCAACGGGCTGCTGAAGCGTTTCGCAGAAAACACCACCGAACCTGTTTCTCACTCCAACCACAAAGCGTGCGCAGCACGAGTCTTGGCACAGCAGAACACTTCCCTTGGCATGCCCTTTGCAGCCTCACTCCAAACGGGGCTCTCCGCTTCATCCATCCCCTGACTCCATACTAGCACCAACGGGCTGCTAAAGCGTTTCGCAGAAAACACCAACGACCCTGTTTCTCACTCCAACCACAAAGCGTGCGCAGCATGAATCTTGGCACAGCAGAACACTTCCCTTGGCATGCCCTTTGCAGCCTCACTCCAAACGGGGCTCTCCGCTTCATCCATCCCCTGACTCCATACTAGCACCAACGGGCTGCTAAAGCGTTTCGCAGAAAACACCAAGGAACCTGTTTCTCACTCCAACCACAAAGCGTGCGCAGCATGAATCTTGGCACAGCAGAACACTTCCCTTGGCATGCCCTTTGCAGCCTCACTCCAAACGGGGCTCTCCGCTTCATCCATCCCCTGACTCCATACTAGCACCAACGGGCTGCTAAAGCGTTTCGCAGAAAACACCAAGGAACCTGTTTCTCACTCCACCCACAAAGCGTGCGCAGCATGAATCTTGGCACAGCAGAACACTTCCCCTGGCATGCCCTTTGCAGCCTCACTCCAAACGGGGCTCTCCGCTTCATCCATCCCCTGACTCCATACTAGCACCAACGGGCTGCTAAAGCGTTTCGCAGAAAACACCAAGGAACCTGTTTCTCACTCCAACCACAAAGCGTGCGCAGGATGAATCTTGGCACAGCAGAACACTTCCCTTGGCATGCCCTTTGCAGCCTCACTCCAAACGGGGCTCTCCGCTTCATCCATCCCCTGACTCCATATTAGGACCAATGGGCTGCTAAAGAGTTTCGCAGAAAACACCAAGGAACCTGTTTCTCACTCCAACCACAAAGCGTGCGCAGCACGAGTCTTGGCACAGCAGAACACTTCCCCTGGCATGCCCTTTGCAGCCTCACTCCAAACGGGGCTCTCCTCTTCATCCATCGCCTAACTCCATACTAGCACCAACGTGCTGCTAAAGCGTTTCGCAGAAAACACCAAGGAACCTGTTTCTCACTCCAACCACAAAGCGTGCGCAGCACGAGTCTTGGCACAGCAGAACACTTCCCCTGGCATGCCCTTTGCAGCCTCACTCCAAACGGGGCTCTCCTCTTCATCCATCGCCTAACTCCATACTAGCACCAACGTGCTGCTAAAGCGTTTCGCAGAAAACACCAAGGAACCTGTTTCTCACTCCAACCACAAAGCGTGCGCAGCACGAGTCTTGGCACAGCAGAACACTTCCCTTGGCATGCGCTTTGCAGCCTCACTCCAAATGGGGCTCTCCACTTCATCCATCCCCTGACTCCATACTAGCACCAACGGGCTGCTAAAGCGTTTCGCAGAAAACACCAAGGAACCTGTTTCTCACTCCAACCACAAAGCGTGCGCAGCACGAGTCTTGGCAGAGCAGAACACTTCCCTTGGCATGCGCTTTGCAGCCTCACTCCAAATGGGGCTCTCCGCTTCATCCATCCCCTGACTCCATACTAGCACCAACGGGCTGCTAAAGCGTTTCGCAGAAAACACCAAGGAACCTGTTTCTCACTCCAACCACAAAGCGTGCGCAGCATGAATCTTGGCACAGCAGAACACTTCCCTTGGCATGCCCTTTGCAGCCTCACTTCAAACGGGGCTCTCCGCTTCATCCATCCCCTGACTCCATACGAGCACCAACGGGCTGCTAAAGCGTTTCGCAGAAAACACCAAGGAACCTGTTTCTCACTCCAACCACAAAGCGTGCGCAGCATGAATCTTGGCACAGCAGAACACTTCCCTTGGCATGCCCTTTGCAGCCTCACTCCAAACGGGGCTCTCCGCTTCATCCATCCCCTGACTCCATACTAGCACCAACGGGGTGCTAAAGCGTTTCGCAGAAAACAACAAGGAACCTGTTTCTCACTCCAACCACAAAGCGTGCGCAGGATGAATCTTGGCACAGCAGAACACTTCCCTTGGCATGCGCTTTGCAGCCTCACTCCAAATGGGGCTCTCCGCTTCATCCATCCCCTGACTCCATACTAGCACCAACGGGCTGCTAAAGCATTTCGCAAAAAACACCAAGGAACCTGTTTCTCACTCCAAGCACAAAGCGTGCGCAGCACGAGTCTTGGCACAGTAGAACACTTCCCTTGGCATGCGCTTTGCAGCCTCACTCCAAATGGGGCTCTCCGCTTCATCCATCCCCTGACTCCATACTAGCACCAACGGCCTGCTAAAGCGTTTCGCAGAAAACACCAAGGAACCTGTTTCTCACTCCAACCACAAAGCGTGCGCAGCATGAATCTTGGCACAGCAGAACACTTCCCATGGCATGCCCTTTGCAGCCTCACTCCAAACGGGGCTCTCCGCTTCATCCATCCCCTGACTCCATACTAGCACCAACGGGCTGCTAAAGCGTTTCGCAGAAAACACCAACGAACCTGTTTCTCACTCCAACCACAAAGTGTGCGCAGCATGAATCTTGGCACAGCAGAACACTTCCCTTGGCATGCCCTTTGCAGCCTCACTTCAAACGGGGCTCTCCGCTTCATCCATCCCCTGACTCCATACGAGCACCAACGGGCTGCTAAAGCGTTTCGCAGAAAACACCAAGGAACCTGTTTCTAACTCCAAACACAAAGCATGCGCAGCACGAGTCTTGGCACAGCAGAACACTTCCCTTGGCATGCCCTTTGCAGCCTCACTCCAAACGGGGCTCTCCGCTTCATCCATCCCCTGACTCCATACTAGCACCAACGGGCTGCTAAAGCGTTTCGCAGAAAACACCAAGGAACCTGTTTCTCACTCCAACCACAAAGCGTGCGCAGCATGAATCTTGGCACAGCAGAACACTTCCCTTGGCATGCCCTTTGCAGCCTCACTCCAAACGGGGCTCTCCTCTTCATCCATCGCCTAACTCCATACTAGCACCAACGTGCTGCTAAAGCGTTTCGCAGAAAACACCAACGAACCTGTTTCTCACTCCAACCACAAAGCGTGCGCAGCACGAGTCTTGGCACAGCAGAACACTTCCCTTGGCATGCGCTTTGCAGCCTCACTCCAAATGGGGCTCTCCACTTCATCCATCCCCTGACTCCATACTAGCACCAACGGGCTGCTAAAGCGTTTCGCAGAAAACACCAGGGAACCTGTTTCTCACTCCAACCACAAAGCGTGCGCAGCACGAATCTTGGCAGAGCAGAACACTTCCCTTGGCATGCGCTTTGCAGCCTCACTCCAAATGGGGCTCTCCGCTTCATCCATCCCCTGACTCCATACTAGCACCAACGGGCTGCTAAAGCGTTTCGCAGAAAACACCAAGGAACCTGTTTCTCACTCCAACCACAAAGCGTGCGCAGCATGAATCTTGGCACAGCAGAACACTTCCCATGGCATGCCCTTTGCAGCCTCACTCCAAACGGGGCTCTCCGCTTCATCCATCCCCTGACTCCATACTAGCACCAACGGGCTGCTAAAGCGTTTCGCAGAAAACACCAAGGAACCTGTTTCTCACTCCAACCACAAAGTGTGCGCAGCATGAATCTTGGCACAGCAGAACACTTCCCTTGGCATGCCCTTTGCAGCCTCACTTCAAACGGGGCTCTCCGCTTCATCCATCCCCTGACTCCATACGAGCACCAACGGGCTGCTAAAGCGTTTCGCAGAAAACACCAAGGAACCTGTTTCTAACTCCACACACAAAGCGTGCGCAGCATGAATCTTGGCACAGCAGAACACTTCCCATGGCATGCCCTTTGCAGCCTCACTCCGAACGGGGCTCTCCGCTTCATCCATCCCCTGACTCCATACTAGCACCAACGGGCTGCTAAAGCGTTTCGCAGAAAACACCAACGAACCTGTTTCTCACTCCAACCACAAAACGTGCGCAGCATGAATCTTGGCACAGCAGAACACTTCCCTTGGCATGCCCTTTGCAGCCTCACTCCAAACGGGGCTCTCCGCTTCATCCATCCCCTGACTCCATACTAGCACCAACGGGCTGCTAAAGCGTTTCGCAGAAAACACCAAGGAACCTGTTTCTCACTCCAACCACAAAGCGTGCGCAGCATGAATCTTGGCACAGCAGAACACTTCCCTTGGCATGCCCTTTGCAGCCTCACTCCAAACGGGGCTCTCCGCTTCATCCATCCCCTGACTCCATACTAGCACCAACGGGCTGCTAAAGCGTTTCGCAGAAAACACCAGCGAACCTGTTTCTCACTCCAACCACAAAGCGTGCGCAGCATGAATCTTGGCACAGCAGAACACTTCCCTTGGCATGCCCTTTGCAGCCTCACTCCAAACGGGGCTCTCCGCTTCATCCATCCCCTGACTCCATACTAGCACCAACGGGCTGCTAAAGCGTTTCGCAGAAAACACCAACGAACCTGTTTCTCACTCCAACCACAAAGTGTGCGCAGCATGAATCTTGGCACAGCAGAACACTTCCCTTGGCATGCCCTTTGCAGCCTCACTTCAAACGGGGCTCTCCGCTTCATCCATCCCCTGACTCCATACGAGCACCAACGGGCTGCTAAAGCGTTTCGCAGAAAACACCAAGGAACCTGTTTCTCACTCCAACCACAAAGCGTGCGCAGCATGAATCTTGGCACAGCAGAACACTTCCCTTGGCATGCCCTTTGCAGCCTCACTCCAAACGGGGCTCTCCGCTTCATCCATCCCCTGACTCCATACTAGCACCAACGGGCTGCTAAAGCGTTTCGCAGAAAACAACAAGGAACCTGTTTCTCACTCCAACCACAAAGCGTGCGCAGGATGAATCTTGGCACAGCAGAACACTTCCCTTGGCATGCGCTTTGCAGCCTCACTCCAAATGGGGCTCTCCGCTTCATCCATCCCCTGACTCCATACTAGCACCAACGGGCTGCTAAAGCATTTCGCAAAAAACACCAAGGAACCTGTTTCTCACTCCAAGCACAAAGCGTGCGCAGCACGAGTCTTGGCACAGTAGAACACTTCCCTTGGCATGCGCTTTGCAGCCTCACTCCAAATGGGGCTCTCCGCTTCATCCATCCCCTGACTCCATACTAGCACCAACGGCCTGCTAAAGCGTTTCGCAGAAAACACCAAGGAACCTGTTTCTCACTCCAACCACAAAGCGTGCGCAGCATGAATCTTGGCACAGCAGAACACTTCCCATGGCATGCCCTTTGCAGCCTCACTCCAAACGGGGCTCTCCGCTTCATCCATCCCCTGACTCCATACTAGCACCAACGGGCTGCTAAAGCGTTTCGCAGAAAACACCAACGAACCTGTTTCTCACTCCAACCACAAAGTGTGCGCAGCATGAATCTTGGCACAGCAGAACACTTCCCTTGGCATGCCCTTTGCAGCCTCACTCCAAACGGGGCTCTCCGCTTCATCCATCCCCTGACTCCATACGAGCACCAACGGGCTGCTAAAGCGTTTCGCAGAAAACACCAAGGAACCTGTTTCTAACTCCAAACACAAAGCATGCGCAGCACGAGTCTTGGCACAGCAGAACACTTCCCTTGGCATGCCCTTTGCAGCCTCACTCCAAACGGGGCTCTCCGCTTCATCCATCCCCTGACTCCATACTAGCACCAACGGGCTGCTAAAGCGTTTCGCAGAAAACACCAAGGAACCTGTTTCTCACTCCAACCACAAAGCGTGCGCAGCATGAATCTTGGCACAGCAGAACACTTCCCTTGGCATGCCCTTTGCAGCCTCACTCCAAACGGGGCTCTCCTCTTCATCCATCGCCTAACTCCATACTAGCACCAACGTGCTGCTAAAGCGTTTCGCAGAAAACACCAACGAACCTGTTTCTCACTCCAACCACAAAGCGTGCGCAGCACGAGTCTTGGCACAGCAGAACACTTCCCTTGGCATGCGCTTTGCAGCCTCACTCCAAATGGGGCTCTCCACTTCATCCATCCCCTGACTCCATACTAGCACCAACGGGCTGCTAAAGCGTTTCGCAGAAAACACCAGGGAACCTGTTTCTCACTCCAACCACAAAGCGTGCGCAGCACGAATCTTGGCAGAGCAGAACACTTCCCTTGGCATGCGCTTTGCAGCCTCACTCCAAATGGGGCTCTCCGCTTCATCCATCCCCTGACTCCATACTAGCACCAACGGGCTGCTAAAGCGTTTCGCAGAAAACACCAAGGAACCTGTTTCTCACTCCAACCACAAAGCGTGCGCAGCATGAATCTTGGCACAGCAGAACACTTCCCATGGCATGCCCTTTGCAGCCTCACTCCAAACGGGGCTCTCCGCTTCATCCATCCCCTGACTCCATACTAGCACCAACGGGCTGCTAAAGCGTTTCGCAGAAAACACCAAGGAACCTGTTTCTCACTCCAACCACAAAGTGTGCGCAGCATGAATCTTGGCACAGCAGAACACTTCCCTTGGCATGCCCTTTGCAGCCTCACTTCAAACGGGGCTCTCCGCTTCATCCATCCCCTGACTCCATACGAGCACCAACGGGCTGCTAAAGCGTTTCGCAGAAAACACCAAGGAACCTGTTTCTAACTCCACACACAAAGCGTGCGCAGCATGAATCTTGGCACAGCAGAACACTTCCCATGGCATGCCCTTTGCAGCCTCACTCCGAACGGGGCTCTCCGCTTCATCCATCCCCTGACTCCATACTAGCACCAACGGGCTGCTAAAGCGTTTCGCAGAAAACACCAACGAACCTGTTTCTCACTCCAACCACAAAACGTGCGCAGCATGAATCTTGGCACAGCAGAACACTTCCCTTGGCATGCCCTTTGCAGCCTCACTCCAAACGGGGCTCTCCGCTTCATCCATCCCCTGACTCCATACTAGCACCAACGGGCTGCTAAAGCGTTTCGCAGAAAACACCAAGGAACCTGTTTCTCACTCCAACCACAAAGCGTGCGCAGCATGAATCTTGGCACAGCAGAACACTTCCCTTGGCATGCCCTTTGCAGCCTCACTCCAAACGGGGCTCTCCGCTTCATCCATCCCCTGACTCCATACTAGCACCAACGGGCTGCTAAAGCGTTTCGCAGAAAACACCAGCGAACCTGTTTCTCACTCCAACCACAAAGCGTGCGCAGCATGAATCTTGGCACAGCAGAACACTTCCCTTGGCATGCCCTTTGCAGCCTCACTCCAAACGGGGCTCTCCGCTTCATCCATCCCCTGACTCCATACTAGCACCAACGGGCTGCTAAAGCGTTTCGCAGAAAACACCAAGGAACCTGTTTCTCACTCCACCCACAAAGCGTGCGCAGCATGAATCTTGGCACAGCAGAACACTTCCCCTGGCATGCCCTTTGCAGCCTCACTCCAAACGGGGCTCTCCGCTTCATCCATCCCCTGACTCCATACTAGCACCAACGGGCTGCTAAAGCGTTTCGCAGAAAACACCAAGGAACCTGTTTCTCACTCCAACCACAAAACGTGCGCAGGATGAATCTTGGCACAGCAGAACACTTCCCTTGGCATGCCCTTTGCAGCCTCACTCCAAACGGGGCTCTCCGCTTCATCCATCCCCTGACTCCATATTAGGACCAATGGGCTGCTAAAGAGTTTCGCAGAAAACACCAAGGAACCTGCTTCTCACTCCAACCACAAAGCGTGCGCAGCACGAGTCTTGGCACAGCAGAACACTTCCCCTGGCATGCCCTTTGCAGCCTCACTCCAAACGGGGCTCTCCTCTTCATCCATCGCCTAACTCCATACTAGCACCAACGTGCTGCTAAAGCGTTTCGCAGAAAACACCAAGGAACCTGTTTCTCACTCCAACCACAAAGCGTGCGCAGCACGAGTCTTGGCACAGCAGAACACTTCCCCTGGCATGCCCTTTGCAGCCTCACTCCAAACGGGGCTCTCCTCTTCATCCATCGCCTAACTCCATACTAGCACCAACGTGCTGCTAAAGCGTTTCGCAGAAAACACCAAGGAACCTGTTTCTCACTCCAACCACAAAGCGTGCGCAGCACGAGTCTTGGCACAGCAGAACACTTCCCTTGGCATGCGCTTTGCAGCCTCACTCCAAATGGGGCTCTCCACTTCATCCATCCCCTGACTCCATACTAGCACCAACGGGCTGCTAAAGCGTTTCGCAGAAAACACCAAGGAACCTGTTTCTCACTCCAACCACAAAGCGTGCGCAGCACGAGTCTTGGCAGAGCAGAACACTTCCCTTGGCATGCGCTTTGCAGCCTCACTCCAAATGGGGCTCTCCGCTTCATCCATCCCCTGACTCCATACTAGCACCAACGGGCTGCTAAAGCGTTTCGCAGAAAACACCAAGGAACCTGTTTCTCACTCCAACCACAAAGCGTGCGCAGCATGAATCTTGGCACAGCAGAACACTTCCCATGGCCTGCCCTTTGCAGCCTCACTCCAAACGGGGCTCTCCGCTTCATCCATCCCCTGACTCCATACTAGCACCAACGGGCTGCTAAAGCGTTTCGCAGAAAACACCAACGAACCTGTTTCTCACTCCAACCACAAAGCGTGCGCAGCATGAATCTTGGCACAGCAGAACACTTCCCTTGGCATGCCCTTTGCAGCCTCACTTCAAACGGGGCTCTCCGCTTCATCCATCCCCTGACTCCATACGAGCACTCAACGGGCTGCTAAAGCGTTTCGCAGAAAACACCAAGGAACCTGTTTCTCACTCCAACCACAAAGCGTGCGCAGCATGAATCTTGGCACAGCAGAACACTTCCCTTGGCATGCCCTTTGCAGCCTCACTCCAAACGGGGCTCTCCGCTTCATCCATCCCCTGACTCCATACTAGCACCAACGGGCTGCTAAAGCGTTTCGCAGAAAACAACAAGGAACCTGTTTCTCACTCCAACCACAAAGCGTGCGCAGGATGAATCTTGGCACAGCAGAACACTTCCCTTGGCATGCGCTTTGCAGCCTCACTCCAAATGGGGCTCTCCGCTTCATCCATCCCCTGACTCCATACTAGCACCAACGGGCTGCTAAAGCATTTCGCAAAAAACACCAAGGAACCTGTTTCTCACTCCAACCACAAAGCGTGCGCAGCACGAGTCTTGGCACAGTAGAACACTTCCCTTGGCATGCGCTTTGCAGCCTCACTCCAAATGGGGCTCTCCGCTTCATCCATCCCCTGACTCCATACTAGCACCAACGGCCTGCTAAAGCGTTTCGCAGAAAACACCAAGGAACCTGTTTCTCACTCCAACCACAAAGCGTGCGCAGCATGAATCTTGGCACAGCAGAACACTTCCCATGGCATGCCCTTTGCAGCCTCACTCCAAACGGGGCTCTCCGCTTCATCCATCCCCTGACTCCATACTAGCACCAACGGGCTGCTAAAGCGTTTCGCAGAAAACACCAAGGAACCTGTTTCTCACTCCAACCACAAAGTGTGCGCAGCATGAATCTTGGCACAGCAGAACACTTCCCTTGGCATGCCCTTTGCAGCCTCACTCCAAACGGGGCTCTCCGCTTCATCCATCCCCTGACTCCATACGAGCACCAACGGGCTGCTAAAGCGTTTCGCAGAAAACACCAAGGAACCTGTTTCTAACTCCAAACACAAAGCGTGCGCAGCATGAATCTTGGCACAGCAGAACACTTCCCCTGGCATGCCCTTTGCAGCCTCACTCCAAACGGGGCTCTCCGCTTCATCCATCCCCTGACTCCATACTAGCACCAACGGGCTGCTAAAGCGTTTCGCAGAAAACACCAACGAACCTGTTTCTCACTCCAACCACAAAACGTGCGCAGCATGAATCTTGGCACAGCAGAACACTTCCCTTGGCATGCCCTTTGCAGCCTCACTCCAAACGGGGCTCTCCACTTCATCCATCCCCTGACTCCATACTAGCACCAACGGGCTGCTGAAGCGTTTCGCAGAAAACACCAACGAACCTGTTTCTCACTCCAACCACAAAGCGTGCGCAGCACGAGTCTTGGCACAGCAGAACACTTCCCTTGGCATGCCCTTTGCAGCCTCACTCCAAACGGGGCTCTCCGCTTCATCCATCCCCTGACTCCATACTAGCACCAACGGGCTGCTAAAGCGTTTCGCAGAAAACACCAAGGAACCTGTTTCTCACTCCAACCACAAAGCGTGCGCAGCATGAATCTTGGCACAGCAGAACACTTCCCTTGGCATGCCCTTTGCAGCCTCACTCCAAACGGGGCTCTCCGCTTCATCCATCCCCTGACTCCATACTAGCACCAACGGGCTGCTAAAGCGTTTCGCAGAAAACACCAAGGAACCTGTTTCTCACTCCAACCACAAAGCGTGCGCAGCACGAGTCTTGGCACAGCAGAACACTTCCCTTGGCATGCCCTTTGCAGCCTCACTCCAAACGGGGCTCTCCGCTTCATCCATCCCCTGACTCCATACTAGCACCAACGGGCTGCTAAAGCGTTTCGCAGAAAACACCAGCGAACCTGTTTCTCACTCCAACCACAAAGCGTGCGCAGCATGAATCTTGGCACAGCAGAACACTTCCCTTGGCATGCCCTTTGCAGCCTCACTCCAAACGGGGCTCTCCGCTTCATCCATCCCCTGACTCCATACTAGCACCAACGGACTGCTAAAGCGTTTCGCAGAAAACACCAAGGAACCTGTTTCTCACTCCACCCACAAAGCGTGCGCAGCATGAATCTTGGCACAGCAGAACACTTCCCCTGGCATGCCCTTTGCAGCCTCACTCCAAACGGGGCTCTCCGCTTCATCCATCCCCTGACTCCATACTAGCACCAACGGGCTGCTAAAGCGTTTCGCAGAAAACACCAAGGAACCTGTTTCTCACTCCAACCACAAAACGTGCGCAGGATGAATCTTAGCACAGCAGAACACTTCCCTTGGCATGCCCTTTGCAGCCTCACTCCAAACGGGGCTCTCCGCTTCATCCATCCCCTGACTCCATATTAGCACCAATGGGCTGCTAAAGAGTTTCGCAGAAAACACCAAGGAACCTGTTTCTCACTCCAACCACAAAGCGTGCGCAGCACGAGTCTTGGCACAGCAGAACACTTCCCTTGGCATGCGCTTTGCAGCCTCACTCCAAACGGGGCTCTCCGCTTCATCCATCCCCTGACTCCATACTAGCACCAACGGCCTGCTAAAGCGTTTCGCAGAAAACACCAACGAACCTGTTTCTCACTCCAACCACAAAGCGTGCGCAGCACGAGTCTTGGCACAGCAGAACACTTCCCTTGGCATGCGCTTTGCAGCCTCACTCCAAACGGGGCTCTCCGCTTCATCCATCCCCTGACTCCATACTAGCACCAACGGGCTGCTAAAGCGTTTCGCAGAAAACACCAAGGAACCTGTTTCTCACTCCAACCACAAAGCGTGCGCAGCACGAGTCTTGGCACAGCAGAACACTTCCCTTGGCATGCGCTTTGCAGCCTCACTCCAAATGGGGCTCACCGCTTCATCCATCCCCTGACTCCATACTAGCACCAACGGGCTGCTAAAGCGTTTCGCACAAAACACCAAGGAACCTGTTTCTCACTCCAACCACAAAGCGTGCGCAGCATGAATCTTGGCACAGCAGAACACTTCCCTTGGCATGCCCTTTGCAGCCTCACTCCAAACGGGGCTCTCCGCTTCATCCATCCCCTGACTCCATACTAGCACCAACGGGCTGCTAAAGCGTTTCGCAGAAAACACCAACGAACCTGTTTCTCACTCCAACCACAAACTGTGCGCAGCATGAATCTTGGCACAGCAGAACACTTCCCTTGGCATGCCCTTTGCAGCCTCACTCCAAACGGGGCTCTCCGCTTCATCCATCCCCTGACTCCATACGAGCACCAACGGGCTGCTAAAGCGTTTCGCATAAAACACCAAGGAACCTGTTTCTAACTCCAAACACAAAGCGTGCGCAGCATGAATCTTGGCACAGCAGAACACTTCCCATGGCATGGGCTTTGCAGCCTCACTCCAAACGGGGCTCTCCGCTTCATCCATCCCCTGACTCCATACTAGCACCAACGGGCTGCTAAAGCGTTTCGCAGAAAACAACAAGGAACCTGTTTCTCACTCCAACCACAAAACATGCGCAGCATGAATCTTGGCACAGCAGAACACTTCCCTTGGCATGCCCTTTGCAGCCTCACTCCAAACGGGGCTCTCCGCTTCATCCATCCCCTGACTCCATACTAGCACCAACGGGCTGCTAAAGCGTTTCGCAGAAAACACCAAGGAACCTGTTTCTCACTCCAACCACAAAGCGTGCGCAGCACGAGTCTTGGCACAGCAGAACACTTCCCTTGGCATGCGCTTTGCAGCCTCACTCCAAACGGGGCTCTCCGCTTCATCCATCCCCTGACTCCATACTAGCACCAACGGGCTGCTAAAGCGTTTCGCAGAAAACACCAAGGAACCTGTTTCTCACTCCAACCACAAAGCGTGCGCAGCACGAGTCTTGGCGCAGCAGAACACTTCCCTTGGCATGCGCTTTGCAGCCTCACTCCAAATGGGGCTCACCGCTTCATCCATCCCCTGACTCCATACTAGCACCAACGGCCTGCTAAAGCGTTTCGCAGAAAACACCAAGGAACCTGTTTCTCACTCCAACCACAAAGCGTGCGCAGCATGAATCTTGGCACAGCAGAACACTTCCCTTGGCATGCCCTTTGCAGCCTCACTCCAAACGGGGCTCTCCGCTTCATCCATCCCCTGACTCCATACTAGCACCAACGGGCTGCTAAAGCGTTTCGCAGAAAACACCAACGAACCTGTTTCTCACTCCAACCACAAAGCATGCGCAGCATGAATCTTGGCACAGCAGAACACTTCCCTTGGCATGCCCTTTGCAGCCTCACTCCAAACGGGGCTCTCCGCTTCATCCATCCCCTGACTCCATACGAGCACCAACGGGCTGCTAAAGCGTTTCGCATAAAACACCAAGGAACCTGTTTCTAACTCCAAACACAAAGCGTGCGCAGCATGAATCTTGGCACAGCAGAACACTTCCCATGGCATGGGCTTTGCAGCCTCACTCCAAACGGGGCTCTCCGCTTCATCCATCCCCTGACTCCATACTAGCACCAACGGCCTGCTAAAGCGTTTCGCAGAAAACACCAAGGAACCTGTTTCTCACTCCAACCACAAAACATGCGCAGCATGAATCTTGGCACAGCAGAACACTTCCCTTGGCATGCCCTTTGCAGCCTCACTCCAAACGGGGCTCTCCGCTTCATCCATCCCCTGACTCCATACTAGCACCAACGGGCTGCTAAAGCGTTTCGCAGAAAACACCAAGGAACCTGTTTCTCACTCCAACCACAAAACATGCGCAGCATGAATCTTGGCACAGCAGAACACTTCCCTTGGCATGCCCTTTGCAGCCTCACTCCAAACGGGGCTCTCCGCTTCATCCATCCCCTGACTCCATACTAGCACCAACGGGCTGCTAAAGCGTTTCGCAGAAAACACCAAGGAACCTGTTTCTCACTCCAACCACAAAGCGTGCGCAGCATAAATCTTGGCACAGCAGAACACTTCCCTTGGCATGCCCTTTGCAGCCTCACTCCAAACGGGGCTCTCCGCTTCATCCATCCCCTGACTCCATACTAGCACCAACGGGCTGCTAAAGCGTTTCGCAGAAAACACCAAGGAACCTGTTTCTCACTCCAACCACAAAACGTGCGCAGGATGAATCTTGGCACAGCAGAACACTTCCCTTGGCATGCCCTTTGCAGCCTCACTCCAAACGGGGCTCTCCGCTTCATCCATCCCCTGACTCCATATTAGCACCAATGGGCTGCTAAAGCGTTTCGCAGAAAACACCAAGGAACCTGTTTCTCACTCCAACCACAAAGCGTGCGCAGCACGAGTCTTGGCACAGCAGAACACTTCCCCTGGCATGCCCTTTGCAGCCTCACTCCAAACGGGGCTCTCCGCTTCATCCATCCCCTGACTCCATACTAGCACCAACGGGCTGCTAAAGCGTTTCGCAGAAAACACCAAGGAACCTGTTTCTCACTCCAACCACAAAACGTGCGCAGCACGAGTCTTGGCACAGCAGAACACTTCCCTTGGCATGTGCTTTGCAGCCTCACTCCAAATGGGGCTCTCCGCTTCATCCATCCCCTGACTCCATACTAGCACCAACGGCCTGCTAAAGCATTTCGCAAAAAACACCAAGGAACCTGTTTCTCACTCCAACCACAAAGCGTGCGCAGCACGAGTCTTGGCACAGTAGAACACTTCCCTTGGCATGCGCTTTGCAGCCTCACTCCAAATGGGGCTCTCCGCTTCATCCATCCCCTGACTCCATACTAGCACCAACGGCCTGCTAAAGCGTTTCGCAGAAAACACCAAGGAACCTGTTTCTCACTCCAACCACAAAGCGTGCGCAGCATGAATCTTGGCACAGCAGAACACTTCCCATGGCATGCCCTTTGCAGCCTCACTCCAAACGGGGCTCTCCGCTTCATCCATCCCCTGACTCCATACTAGCACCAACGGGCTGCTAAAGCGTTTCGCAGAAAACACCAAGGAACCTGTTTCTCACTCCAAACACAAAGCGTGCGCAGCACGAGTCTTGGCACAGCAGAACACTTCCCTTGGCATGCCCTTTGCAGCCTCACTCCAAACGGGGCTCTCCGCTTCATCCATCCCCTGACTCCATACTAGCACCAACGGCCTGCTAAAGCGTTTCGCAGAAAACACCAACGACCTGTTTCTCACTCCAACCACAAAACGTGCGCAGCACGAGTCTTGGCACAGCAGAACACTTCCCTTTGCATACGCTTTGCAGCCTCACTCCAAACGGGGCTCTCCGCTTCATCCATCCCCTGACTCCATACTAGCACCAACGGGCTGCTAAAGCGTTTCGCAGAAAACACCAAGGAACCTGTTTCTCACTCCAAACACAAAGCGTGCGCAGCACGAGTCTTGGCACAGCAGAACACTTCCCTTGGCATGCCCTTTGCAGCCTCACTCCAAACGGGGCTCTCCGCTTCATCCATCCCCTGACTCCATACTAGCACCAACGGCCTGCTAAAGCGTTTCGCAGAAAACACCAACGACCTGTTTCTCACTCCAACCACAAAACGTGCGCAGCACGAGTCTTGGCACAGCAGAACACTTCCCTTTGCATACGCTTTGCAGCCTCACTCCAAACGGGGCTCTCCGCTTCATCCATCCCCTGACTCCATACTAGCACCAACGGGCTGCTAAAGCGTTTCGCAGAAAACACCGAGTAACCTGTTTCTCACTCCAACCACAAAGCGTGCGCAGCACGAGTCTTGGCACAGCAGAACACTTCCCTTGGCATGCCCTTTGCAGCCTCACTCCAAACGGGGCTCTCCGCTTCATCCATCCCCTGACTCCATACTAGCACCAACGGGCTGCTAAAGCGTTTCGCAGAAAACACCAGCGAACCTGTTTCTCACTCCAACCACAAAGCGTGCGCAGCATGAATCTTGGCACAGCAGAACACTTCCCTTGGCATGCCCTTTGCAGCCTCACTCCAAACGGGGCTCTCCGCTTCATCCATCCCCTGACTCCATACTAGCACCAACGGGCTGCTAAAGCGTTTCGCAGAAAACACCAAGGAACCTGTTTCTCACTCCAACCACAAAGCGTGCGCAGCATGAATCTTGGCACAGCAGAACACTTCCCCTGGCATGCCCTTTGCAGCCTCACTCCAAACGGGGCTCTCCGCTTCATCCATCCCCTGACTCCATACTAGCACCAACGGGCTGCTAAAGCGTTTCGCAGAAAACACCAAGGAACCTGTTTCTCACTCCAACCACAAAACGTGCGCAGGATGAATCTTGGCACAGCAGAACACTTCCCTTGGCATGCCCTTTGCAGCCTCACTCCAAACGGGGCTCTCCGCTTCATCCATCCCCTGACTCCATATTAGCACCAATGGGCTGCTAAAGCGTTTCGCAGAAAACACCAAGGAACCTGTTTCTCACTCCAACCACAAAGCGTGCACAGCACGAGTCTTGGCACAGCAGAACACTTCCCTTGGCATGCCCTTTGCAGCCTCACTCCAAACGGGGCTCTCCTCTTCATCCATCGCCTAACTCCATACTAGCACCAACGTGCTGCTAAAGCGTTTCGCAGAAAACACCAAGGAACCTGTTTCTCACTCCAACCACAAAGCGTGCGCAGCACGAGTCTTGGCAGAGCAGAACACTTCCCTTGGCATGCGCTTTGCAGCCTCACTCCAAATGGGGCTCTCCGCTTCATCCATCCCCTGACTCCATACTAGCACCAACGGCCTGCTAAAGCGTTTCGCAGAAAACACCAAGGAACCTGTTTCTCACTCCAACCACAAAGCGTGCGCAGCATGAATCTTGGCACAGCAGAACACTTCCCTTGGCATGCCCTTTGCAGCCTCACTCCAAACGGGGCTCTCCGCTTCATCCATGCCCTGAGTCCATACTAGCACCAACGGGCTGTTAAAGCGTTTCGCAGAAAACACCAACGAACCTGTTTCTCACTCCAACCACAAAACGTGCACAGCATGAATCTTGGCACAGCAGAACACTTCCCTTGGCATGCCCTTTGCAGCCTCACTCCAAACGGGGCTCTCCGCTTCATCCATCCCCTGACTCCATACTAGCACCAACGGGCTGCTAAAGCGTTTCGCAGAAAACACCAACGACCTGTTTCGTACTCCAACCACAAAACGTGCGCAGCACGAGTCTTGGCACAGCAGAACACTTCCCTTTGTATACGCTTTGCAGCCTCACTCCAAATGGGGCTCTCCGCTTCATCCATCCCCTGACTCCATACTAGCACCAACGGGCTGCTAAAGCGTTTCGCAGAAAACACCAACGAACCTGTTTCTCACTCCAACCACAAAGCGTGCGCAGCATAAATCTTGGCACAGCAGAACACTTCCCTTGGCATGCCCTTTGCAGCCTCACTCCAAACGGGGCTCTCCGCTTCATCCATCCCCTGACTCCATACGAGCACCAATGGGCTGCTAAAGCGTTTCGCAAAAAACACCAAGGAACCTGTTTCTCACTCCAACCACAAAGCATGCGCAGCACGAGTCTTGGCACAGCAGAACACTTCCCCTGGCATGCCCTTTGCAGCCTCACTCCAAACGGGGCTCTCCGCTTCATCCATCCCCTGACTCCATACTAGCACCAACGAGCTGTTAGAGCGTTTCGCAGAAAACACCAACGAACCTGTTTCTCACTCCAACCACAAAACGTGCACAGCATGAATCTTGGCACAGCAGAACACTTCCCTTGGCATGCCCTTTGCAGCCTCACTCCAAACGGGGCTCTCCGCTTCATCCATCCCCTGACTCCATACTAGCACCAACGGCCTGCTAAAGCGTTTCGCAGAAAACACCAACGAACCTGTTTCTCACTCCAAACACAAAGCGTGCGCAGCACGAGTCTTGGCACAGCAGAACACTTCCCTTGGCATGCCCTTTGCAGCCTCACTCCAAACGGGGCTCTCCGCTTCATCCATCCCCTGACTCCATACTAGCACCAACGGCCTGCTAAAGCGTTTCGCAGAAAACACCAACGACCTGTTTCTCACTCCAACCACAAAACGTGCGCAGCACGAGTCTTGGCACAGCAGAACACTTCCCTTTGCATACGCTTTGCAGCCTCACTCCAAACGGGGCTCTCCGCTTCATCCATCCCCTGACTCCATACTAGCACCAACGGGCTGCTAAAGCGTTTCGCAGAAAACACCAACGAACCTGTTTCTCACTCCAACCACAAAGCGTGCGCAGCACGAGTCTTGGCACAGCAGAACACTTCCTTTGGCATGCCCTTTGCAGCCTCACTCCAAACGGGGCTCTCCGCTTCATCCATCCCCTGACTCCATACTAGCACCAACGGGCTGCTAAAGCGTTTCGCAGAAAACACCAGCGAACCTGTTTCTCACTCCAACCACAAAGCGTGCGCAGCATGAATCTTGGCACAGCAGAACACTTCCCTTGGCATGCCCTTTGCAGCCTCACTCCAAACGGGGCTCTCCGCTTCATCCATCCCCTGACTCCATACTAGCACCAACGGGCTGCTAAAGCGTTTCGCAGAAAACACCAAGGAACCTGTTTCTCACTCCAACCACAAAGCGTGCGCAGCATGAATCTTGGCACAGCAGAACACTTCCCCTGGCATGCCCTTTGCAGCCTCACTCCAAACGGGGCTCTCCGCTTCATCCATCCCCTGACTCCATATTAGCACCAACGGGCTGCTAAAGCGTTTCGCAGAAAACACCAAGGAACCTGTTTCTCACTCCAACCACAAAGCGTGCGCAGCACGAGTCTTGGCACAGTAGAACACTTCCCTTGGCATGCCCTTTGCAGCCTCACTCCAAACGGGGCTCTCCTCTTCATCCATCGCCTAACTCCATACTAGCACCAACGTGCTGCTAAAGCGTTTCGCAGAAAACACCAAGGAACCTGTTTCTCACTCCAACCACAAAGCGTGCGCAGCACGAGTCTTGGCACAGCAGAACACTTCCCTTGGCATGCCCTTTGCAGCCTCACTCCAAACGGGGCTCTCCGCTTCATCCATCCCCTGACTCCATACTAGCACCAGCGGGCTGTTAAAGCGTTTCGCAGAAAACACCAACGAACCTGTTTCTCACTCCAACCACAAAACGTGCACAGCATGAATCTTGGCACAGCAGAACACTTCCCTTGGCATGCCCTTTGCAGCCTCACTCCAAACGGGGCTCTCCGCTTCATCCATCCCCTGACTCCATACTAGCACCAACGGGCTGCTAAAGCGTTTCGCAGAAAACACCAACGACCTGTTTCTCACTCCAACCACAAAGCGTGCGCAGCACGAGTCTTGGCACAGCAGAACACTTCCCTTTGTATACGCTTTGCAGCCTCACTCCAAATGGGGCTCTCCGCTTCATCCATCCCCTGACTCCATACTAGCACCAACGGGCTGTTAGAGCGTTTCGCAGAAAACACCAACGAACCTGTTTCTCACTCCAACCACAAAACGTGCACAGCATGAATCTTGGCACAGCAGAACACTTCCCTTGGCATGCCCTTTGCAGCCTCACTCCAAACGGGGCTCTCCGCTTCATCCATCCCCTGACTCCATACTAGCACCAACGGGCTGCTAAAGCGTTTCGCAGAAAACACCAAGGAACCTGTTTCTCACTCCAAACACAAAGCGTGCGCAGCACGAGTCTTGGCACAGCAGAACACTTCCCTTGGCATGCCCTTTGCAGCCTCACTCCAAACGGGGCTCTCCGCTTCATCCATCCCCTGACTCCATACTAGCACCAACGGCCTGCTAAAGCGTTTCGCAGAAAACACCAACGAACCTGTTTCTCACTCCAACCACAAAACGTGCGCAGCACGAGTATTGGCACAGCAGAACACTTCCCTTTGCATACGCTTTGCAGCCTCACTCCAAACGGGGCTCTCCGCTTCATCCATCCCCTGACTCCATACTAGCACCAACGGGCTGCTAAAGCGTTTCGCAGAAAACACCAAGGAACCTGTTTCTCACTCCAAACACAAAGCGTGCGCAGCACGAGTCTTGGCACAGCAGAACACTTCCCTTGGCATGCCCTTTGCAGCCTCACTCCAAACGGGGCTCTCCGCTTCATCCATCCCCTGACTCCATACTAGCACCAACGGCCTGCTAAAGCGTTTCGCAGAAAACACCAGCGAACCTGTTTCTCACTCCAACCACAAAGCGTGCGCAGCACGAGTCTTGGCACAGCAGAACACTTCCCTTGGCATGCCCTTTGCAGCCTCACTCCAAACGGGGCTCTCCTCTTCATCCATCGCCTAACTCCATACTAGCACCAACGTGCTGCTAAAGCGTTTCGCAGAAAACACCAAGGAACCTGTTTCTCACTCCAACCACAAAGCGTGCGCAACACGAGTCTTGGCACAGCAGAACACTTCCCTTGGCATGCCCTTTGCAGCCTCACTCCAAATGTGGCTCTCCGCTTCATCCATCCCCTGACTCCATACTAGCACCAACGGGCTGCTAAAGCGTTTCGCAAAAAACACCAAGGAACCTGTTTCTCACTCCAACCACAAAGCGTGCGCAGCACGAGTCTTGGCACAGCAGAACACTTCCCTTGGCATGCGCTTTGCAGCCTCACTCCAAATGGGGCTCTCCGCTTCATCCATCCCCTGACTCCATACTAGCACCAACGGCCTGCTAAAGCGTTTCGCAGAAAACACCAAGGAACCTGTTTCTCACTCCAACCACAAAGCGTGCGCAGCATGAATCTTGGCACAGCAGAACACTTCCCTTGGCATGCCCTTTGCAGCCTCACTCCAAACGGGGCTCTCCGCTTCATCCATCCCCTGAGTCCATACTAGCACCAGCGGGCTGTTAAAGCGTTTCGCAGAAAACACCAACGAACCTGTTTCTCACTCCAACACAAAACGTGCACAGCATGAATCTTGGCACAGCAGAACACTTCCCTTGGCATGCCCTTTGCAGCCTCACTCCAAACGGGGCTCTCCGCTTCATCCATCCCCTGACTCCATACTAGCACCAACGGGCTGCTAAAGCGTTTCGCAGAAAACACCAACGACCTGTTTCGTACTCCAACCACAAAACGTGCGCAGCACGAGTCTTGGCACAGCAGAACACTTCCCTTTGTATACGCTTTGCAGCCTCACTCCAAATGGGGCTCTCCGCTTCATCCATCCCCTGACTCCATACTAGCACCAACGGGCTGCTAAAGCGTTTCGCAGAAAACACCGAGTAACCTGTTTCTCACTCCAACCACAAAGCGTGCGCAGCACGAGTCTTGGCACAGCAGAACACTTCCCCTGGCATGCCCTTTGCAGCCTCACTCCAAACGGGGCTCTCCGCTTCATCCATCCCCTGACTCCATACTAGCACCAACGGGCTGCTAAAGCGTTTCGCAGAAAACACCAAGGAACCTGTTTCTCACTCCAACCACAAAGCGTGCGCAGCACGAGTCTTGGCACAGCAGAACACTTCCCTTGGCATGCCCTTTGCAGCCTCACTCCAAACGGGGCTCTCCGCTTCATCCATCCCCTGACTCCATACTAGCACCAACGGGCTGCTAAAGCGTTTCGCAGAAAACACCAACGAACCTGTTTCTCACTCCAACCACAAAACGTGCGGAGCACGAGTCTTGGCACAGCAGAACACTTCCTTTGGCATGCCCTTTGCAGCCTCACTCCAAACGGGGCTCTCCGCTTCATCCATCCCCTGACTCCATACTAGCACCAACGGGCTGCTAAAGCGTTTCGCAGAAAACACCAGGGAACCTGTTTCTCACTCCACCCACAAAGCGTGCGCAGCATGAATCTTGGCACAGCAGAACACTTCCCCTGGCATGCCCTTTGCAGCCTCACTCCAAACGGGGCTCTCCGCTTCATCCATCCCCTGACTCCATACTAGCACCAACGGGCTGCTAAAGCGTTTCGCAGAAAACACCAAGGAACCTGTTTCTCACTCCAACCACAAAACGTGCGCAGGATGAATCTTGGCACAGCAGAACACTTCCCTTGGCATGCCCTTTGCAGCCTCACTCCAAACGGGGCTCTCCGCTTCATCCATCCCCTGACTCCATACTAGCACCAACGGGCTGCTAAAGTGTTTCGCAGAAAACACCAAGGAACCTGTTTCTCACTCCAACCACAAAACGTGCGCAGGATGAATCTTGGCACAGCAGAACACTTCCCCTGGCATGCCCTTTGCAGCCTCACTCCAAACGGGGCTCTCCTCTTCATCCATCGCCTAACTCCATACTAGCACCAACGTGCTGCTAAAGCGTTTCGCAGAAAACACCAAGGAACCTGTTTCTCACTCCAACCACAAAGCGTGCGCAGCACGAGTCTTGGCACAGCAGAACACTTCCCTTTGCATACGCTTTGCAGCCTCACTCCAAACGGGGCTCTCCGCTTCATCCATCCCCTGACTCCATACTAGCACCAACGGCCTGCTAAAGCGTTTCGCAGAAAACACCAAGGAACCTGTTTCTCACTCCAAGCACAAAGCGTGCGCAGCACGAGTCTTGGCACAGCAGAACACTTCCCCTGGCATGCCCTTTGCAGCCTCACTCCATACGGGGCTCTCCGCTTCATCCATCCCCTGACTCCATACTAGCACCAACGGGCTGCTAAAGCGTTTCGCAGAAAACACCAACGAACCTGTTTCTCACTCCAACCACAAAGCGTGGGCAGCATGAATCTTGGCACAGCAGAACACTTCCCCTGGCATGCCCTTTGCAGCCTCACTCCAAACGGGGCTCTCCACTTCATCCATCCCCTGACTCCATACTAGCACCAACGGGTTGCTAAAGCGTTTCGCAGAAAACACCAAGGAACCTGTTTCTCACTCCAACCACAAAGCGTGCGCAGCACGAGTCTTGGCACAGCAGAACACTTCCCTTGGCATGCCCTTTGCAGTCTCACTCCAAACGGGGCTCTCCGCTTCATCCATCCCCTGACTCCATACTAGCACCAACGGGCTGCTAAAGCGTTTCGCAGAAAACACCAAGGAACCTGTTTCTCACTCCAACCACAAAACGTGCGCAGGATGAATCTTGGCACAGCAGAACACTTCCCTTGGCATGCCCTTTGCAGCCTCACTCCAAATGGGGCTCTCCGCTTCATCCATCCCCTGACTCCATACTAGCACCAACGGGCTGCTAAAGCGTTTCGCAGAAAACACCAACGAACCTGTTTCTCACTCCAAACACAAAGTGTGCACAGCACGAGTCTTGGCACAGCAGAACACTTCCCTTGGCATGCCCTTTGCAGCCTCACTCCAAACGGGGCTCTCCGCTTCATCCATCCCCTGACTCCATACTAGCACCAACGGGCTGCTAAAGCGTTTTGCAGAAAACACCAACGACCTGTTTCGTACTTCAACCACAAAACCTGCGCAGCACGAGTCTTGGCACAGCAGAACACTTCCCTTGGCATGCCCTTTGCAGCCTCACTCCAAACGGGGCTCTCCGCTTCATCCATCCCCTGACTCCATACTAGCACCAACGGCCTGCTAAAGCGTTTCGCAGAAAACACCAACGAACCTGTTTCTCACTCCAACCACAAAACGTGCGCAGGATGAATCTTGGCACAGCAGAACACTTCCCTTGGCATGCCCTTTGCAGCCTCACTCCAAATGGGGCTCTCCGCTTCAACCATCCCCTGACTCCATACTAGCACCAACGGGTTGCTAAAGCGTTTCGCAAAAAACACCAAGGAACCTGTTTCTCACTCCAACCACAAAGCGTGCGCAGCACGAGTCTTGGCACAGCAGAACACTTCCCTTGGCATGCGCTTTGCAGCCTCACTCCAAATGGGGCTCTCCGCTTCATCCATCCCCTGACTCCATACTAGCACCAACGGGCTGCTAAAGCGTTTCGCAGAAAACACCAAGGAACCTGTTTCTCACTCCAACCACAAAGCGTGCGCAGCATGAATCTTGGCACAGCAGAACACTTCCCTTGGCATGCCCTTTGCAGCCTCACTCCAAACGGGGCTCTCCGCTTCATCCATCCCCTGACTCCATACTAGCACCAACGGGCTGCTAAAGCGTTTCGCAGAAAACACCAACGAACCTGTTTCTCACTCCAACCACAAAACGGGCACAGCATGAATCTTGGCACAGCAGAACACTTCCCTTGGCATGCCCTTTGCAGCCTCACTCCAAACGGGGCTCTCCGCTTCATCCATCCCCTGACTCCATACTAGCACCAACGGGCTGCTAAAGCGTTTCGCAGAAAACACCAAGGAACCTGTTTCTCACTCCAAACACAAAGCGTGCGCAGCACGAGTCTTGGCACAGCAGAACACTTCCCTTGGCATGCCCTTTGCAGCCTCACTCCAAACGGGGCTCTCCGCTTCATCCAGCCCCTGACTCCATACTAGCACCAACGGGCTGCTAAAGCGTTTCGCAGAAAACACCAACGACCTGTTTCGTACTTCAACCACAAAACCTGCGCAGCACGAGTCTTGGCACAGCAGAACACTTCCCTTGGCATGCCCTTTGCAGCCTCACTCCAAACGGGGCTCTCCGCTTCATCCATCCCCTGACTCCATACTAGCACCAACGGGCTGCTAAAGCGTTTCACAGAAAACACCAAGGAACCTGTTTCTCACTCCAACCACAAAGCGTGCGCAGCATGAATCTTGGCACAGCAGAACACCTCCCATGGCATGGGCTTTGCAGCCTCACTCCAAACGGGGCTCTCCGCTTCATCCATCCCCTGACTCCATACTAGCACCAACGGGCTGCTAAAGCGTTACGCAGAAAACACCAAGGAACCTGTTTCTCACTCCAACCACAAAACGTGCGCAGCATGAATCTTGGCACAGCAGAACACTTCCCTTGGCATGCCCTTTGCAGCCTCACTCCAAACGGGGCTCTCCGCTTCATCCATCCCCTGACTCCATACTAGCACCAACGGCCTGCTAAAGCGTTTCGCAGAAAACACCAAGGAACCTGTTTCTCACTCCAACCACAAAGCATGCGCAGCATAAATCTTGGCACAGCAGAACGCTTCCCTTGGCATGCCCTTTGCAGCCTCACTCCAAACGGGGCTCTCCGCTTCATCCATCCCCTGACTCCATACTAGCACCAACGGGCTGCTAAAGCGTTTCGCAGAAAACACCAAGGAACCTGTTTCTCACTCCAACCACAAAGCGTGCGCAGCATGAATCTTGGCACAGCAGAACACTTCCCTTGGCATGCCCTTTGCAGCCTCACTCCAAACGGGGCTCTCCGCTTCATCCATCCCCTGACTCCATACTAGCACCAACGGGCTGCTAAAGCGTTTCGCAGAAAACACCAAGGAACCTGTTTCTCACTCCAACCACAAAGCGTGCGCAGCATAAATCTTGGCACAGCAGAACACTTCCCTTGGCATGCCCTTTGCAGCCTCACTCCAAACGGGGCTCTCCGCTTCATCCATCCCCTGACTCCATACTAGCACCAACGGGTTGCTAAAGCGTTTCACAGAAAACACCAAGGAACCTGTTTCTCACTCCAACCACAAAGCGTGCGCAGCATGAATCTTGGCACAGCAGAACACTTCCCTTGGCATGCCCTTTGCAGCCTCACTCCAAACGGGGCTCTCCGCTTCATCCATCCCCTGACTCCATACTAGCACCAACGGCCTGCTAAAGCGTTTCGCAGAAAACACCAAGGAACCTGTTTCTCACTCCAACCACAAAGCGTGCGCAGCATAAATCTTGGCACAGCAGAACACTTCCCTTGGCATGCCCTTTGCAGCCTCACTCCAAACGGGTCTCTCCGCTTCATCCATTCCCTGACTCCATACTAGCACCAACGGGCTGCTAAAGCGTTTCGCAGAAAACACCAAGGAACCTGTTTCTCACTCCAAGCACAAAGCGTGCGCAGCATGAATCTTGGCACAGCAGAACACTTCCCTTGGCATGCCCTTTGCAGCCTCACTCCAAACGGGGCTCTCCGCTTCATCCATCCCCTGACTCCATACTAGCACCAACGGGCTGCTAAAGCGTTTCGCAGAAAACACCAAGGAACCTGTTTCTCACTCCAACCACAAAGTGTGCGCAGCATGAATCTTGGCACAGCAGAACACTTCCCTTGGCATGCCCTTTGCAGCCTCACTCCAAACGGGGCTCTCCGCTTCATCCATCCCCTGACTCCATACTAGCACCAACGGGCTGCTAAAGCGTTTCACAGAAAACACCAAGGAACCTGTTTCTCACTCCAACCACAAAGTGTGCGCAGCATGAATCTTGGCACAGCAGAACACTTCCCTTGGCATGCCCTTTGCAGCCTCACTCCAAACGGGGCTCTCCACTTCATCCATCCCCTGACTCCATACTAGCACCAACGGGCTGCTGAAGCGTTTCGCAGAAAACACCAACGAACCTGTTTCTCACTCCAACCACAAAGCGTGCGCAGCACGAGTCTTGGCACAGCAGAACACTTCCCTTGGCATGCCCTTTGCAGCCTCACTCCAAACGGGGCTCTCCGCTTCATCCATCCCCTGACTCCATACTAGCACCAACGGGCTGCTAAAGCGTTTCGCAGAAAACACCAAGGAACCTGTTTCTCACTCCAACCACAAAGCGTGCGCAGCATGAATCTTGGCACAGCAGAACACTTCCCTTGGCATGCCCTTTGCAGCCTCACTCCAAACGGGGCTCTCCGCTTCATCCATCCCCTGACTCCATACTAGCACCAACGGGCTGCTAAAGCGTTTCGCAGAAAACACCAAGGAACCTGTTTCTCACTCCAACCACAAAGCGTGCGCAGCACGAGTCTTGGCACAGCAGAACACTTCCCTTGGCATGCCCTTTGCAGCCTCACTCCAAACGGGGCTCTCCGCTTCATCCATCCCCTGACTCCATACTAGCACCAACGGGCTGCTAAAGCGTTTCGCAGAAAACACCAGCGAACCTGTTTCTCACTCCAACCACAAAGCGTGCGCAGCATGAATCTTGGCACAGCAGAACACTTCCCTTGGCATGCCCTTTGCAGCCTCACTCCAAACGGGGCTCTCCGCTTCATCCATCCCCTGACTCCATACTAGCACCAACGGACTGCTAAAGCGTTTCGCAGAAAACACCAGCGAACCTGTTTCTCACTCCAACCACAAAGCGTGCGCAGCATGAATCTTGGCACAGCAGAACACTTCCCTTGGCATGCCCTTTGCAGCCTCACTCCAAACGGGGCTCTCCGCTTCATCCATCCCCTGACTCCATACTAGCACCAACGGGCTGCTAAAGCGTTTCGCAGAAAACACCAAGGAACCTGTTTCTCACTCCAACCACAAAGCGTGCGCAGCATGAATCTTGGCACAGCAGAACACTTCCCCTGGCATGCCCTTTGCAGCCTCACTCCAAACGGGGCTCTCCGCTTCATCCATCCCCTGACTCCATACTAGCACCAACGGGCTGCTAAAGCGTTTCGCAGAAAACACCAAGGAACCTGTTTCTCACTCCAACCACAAAACGTGCGCAGGATGAATCTTGGCACAGCAGAACACTTCCCTTGGCATGCCCTTTGCAGCCTCACTCCAAACGGGGCTCTCCGCTTCATCCATCCCCTGACTCCATATTAGCACCAATGGGCTGCTAAAGCGTTTCGCAGAAAACACCAAGGAACCTGTTTCTCACTCCAACCACAAAGCGTGCACAGCACGAGTCTTGGCACAGCAGAACACTTCCCTTGGCATGCCCTTTGCAGCCTCACTCCAAACGGGGCTCTCCTCTTCATCCATCGCCTAACTCCATACTAGCACCAACGTGCTGCTAAAGCGTTTCGCAGAAAACACCAAGGAACCTGTTTCTCACTCCAACCACAAAGCGTGCGCAGCACGAGTCTTGGCAGAGCAGAACACTTCCCTTGGCATGCGCTTTGCAGCCTCACTCCAAATGGGGCTCTCCGCTTCATCCATCCCCTGACTCCATACTAGCACCAACGGCCTGCTAAAGCGTTTCGCAGAAAACACCAAGGAACCTGTTTCTCACTCCAACCACAAAGCGTGCGCAGCATGAATCTTGGCACAGCAGAACACTTCCCTTGGCATGCCCTTTGCAGCCTCACTCCAAACGGGGCTCTCCGCTTCATCCATGCCCTGAGTCCATACTAGCACCAACGGGCTGTTAAAGCGTTTCGCAGAAAACACCAACGAACCTGTTTCTCACTCCAACCACAAAACGTGCACAGCATGAATCTTGGCACAGCAGAACACTTCCCTTGGCATGCCCTTTGCAGCCTCACTCCAAACGGGGCTCTCCGCTTCATCCATCCCCTGACTCCATACTAGCACCAACGGGCTGCTAAAGCGTTTCGCAGAAAACACCAACGACCTGTTTCGTACTCCAACCACAAAACGTGCGCAGCACGAGTCTTGGCACAGCAGAACACTTCCCTTTGTATACGCTTTGCAGCCTCACTCCAAATGGGGCTCTCCGCTTCATCCATCCCCTGACTCCATACTAGCACCAACGGGCTGCTAAAGCGTTTCGCAGAAAACACCGAGTAACCTGTTTCTCACTCCAACCACAAAGCGTGCGCAGCATAAATCTTGGCACAGCAGAACACTTCCCTTGGCATGCCCTTTGCAGCCTCACTCCAAACGGGGCTCTCCGCTTCATCCATCCCCTGACTCCATACGAGCACCAATGGGCTGCTAAAGCGTTTCGCAAAAAACACCAAGGAACCTGTTTCTCACTCCAACCACAAAGCATGCGCAGCACGAGTCTTGGCACAGCAGAACACTTCCCCTGGCATGCCCTTTGCAGCCTCACTCCAAACGGGGCTCTCCGCTTCATCCATCCCCTGACTCCATACTAGCACCAACGAGCTGTTAGAGCGTTTCGCAGAAAACACCAACGAACCTGTTTCTCACTCCAACCACAAAACGTGCACAGCATGAATCTTGGCACAGCAGAACACTTCCCTTGGCATGCCCTTTGCAGCCTCACTCCAAACGGGGCTCTCCGCTTCATCCATCCCCTGACTCCATACTAGCACCAACGGGCTGCTAAAGCGTTTCGCAGAAAACACCAACGAACCTGTTTCTCACTCCAAACACAAAGCGTGCGCAGCACGAGTCTTGGCACAGCAGAACACTTCCCTTGGCATGCCCTTTGCAGCCTCACTCCAAACGGGGCTCTCCGCTTCATCCATCCCCTGACTCCATACTAGCACCAACGGCCTGCTAAAGCGTTTCGCAGAAAACACCAACGACCTGTTTCTCACTCCAACCACAAAACGTGCGCAGCACGAGTCTTGGCACAGCAGAACACTTCCCTTTGCATACGCTTTGCAGCCTCACTCCAAACGGGGCTCTCCGCTTCATCCATCCCCTGACTCCATACTAGCACCAACGGGCTGCTAAAGCGTTTCGCAGAAAACACCAACGAACCTGTTTCTCACTCCAACCACAAAGCGTGCGCAGCACGAGTCTTGGCACAGCAGAACACTTCCTTTGGCATGCCCTTTGCAGCCTCACTCCAAACGGGGCTCTCCGCTTCATCCATCCCCTGACTCCATACTAGCACCAACGGGCTGCTAAAGCGTTTCGCAGAAAACACCAGCGAACCTGTTTCTCACTCCAACCACAAAGCGTGCGCAGCATGAATCTTGGCACAGCAGAACACTTCCCTTGGCATGCCCTTTGCAGCCTCACTCCAAACGGGGCTCTCCGCTTCATCCATCCCCTGACTCCATACTAGCACCAACGGGCTGCTAAAGCGTTTCGCAGAAAACACCAAGGAACCTGTTTCTCACTCCAACCACAAAGCGTGCGCAGCATGAATCTTGGCACAGCAGAACACTTCCCCTGGCATGCCCTTTGCAGCCTCACTCCAAACGGGGCTCTCCGCTTCATCCATCCCCTGACTCCATACTAGCACCAACGGGCTGCTAAAGCGTTTCGCAGAAAACACCAAGGAACCTGTTTCTCACTCCAACCACAAAACGTGCGCAGCATGAATCTTGGCACAGCAGAACACTTCCCTTGGCATGCCCTTTGCAGCCTCACTCCAAACGGGGCTCTCCGCTTCATCCATTCCCTGACTCCATACTAGCACCAACGGGCTGCTAAAGCGTTTCGCAGAAAACACCAAGGATCCTGTTTCTCACTCCAACCACAAAGCGTGCGCAGCATAAATCTTGGCACAGCAGAACACTTCCCTTGGCATGCCCTTTGCAGCCTCACTCCAAACGGGGCTCTCCGCTTCATCCATCCCCTGACTCCATACTAGCACCAACGGGCTGCTAAAGCGTTTCGCAGAAAACACCAACGAACCTGTTTCTCACTCCACCCACAAAGCGTGCGCAGCACGAGTCTTGGCACAGCAGAACACTTCCCTTGGCATGCCCTTTGCAGCCTCACTCCAAACGGGGCTCTCCGCTTCATCCATCCCCTGACTCCATACTAGCACTAACGGGCTGCTAAAGCGTTTCGCACAAAACACCAAGGAACCTGTTTCTCACTCCAACCACAAAGCGTGCGCAGCATGAATCTTGGCACAGCAGAACACTTCCCTTGGCATGCCCTTTGCAGCCTCACTCCAAACGGGGCTCTCTGCTTCATCCATCCCCTGACTCCATACTAGCACCAACGGGCTGCTAAAGCGTTTCGCAGAAAACACCAAGGAACCTGTTTCTCACTCCAACCACAAAGCATGCGCAGCATAAATCTTGGCACAGCAGAACACTTCCCTTGACATGCCCTTTGCAGCCTCACTCCAAACGGGGCTCTCCGCTTCATCCATCCCCTGACTCCATACTAGCACCAACGGGCTGCTAAAGCGTTTCGCAGAAAACACCAAGGAACCTGTTTCTCACTCCAACCACAAAACGTGCGCAGCATAAATCTTGGCACAGCAGAACACTTCCCTTGGCATGCCCTTTGCAGCCTCACTCCAAACGGGGCTCTCCGCTTCATCCATCCCCTGACTCCATACTAGCACCAACGGGCTGCTAAAGCGTTTCGCAGAAAACACCAAGGAACCTGTTTCTCACTCCAACCACAAAACGTGCGCAGCATGAATCTTGGCACAGCAGAACACTTCCCTTGGCATGCCCTTTGCAGCCTCACTCCAAACGGGGCTCTCCGCTTCATCCATCCCCTGACTCCATACTAGCACCAACGGGCTGCTAAAGCGTTTCGCAGAAAACACCAAGGAACCTGTTTCTCACTCCAACCACAAAGCGTGCGCAGCATAAATCTTGGCACAGCAGAACACTTCCCTTGGCATGCCCTTTGCAGCCTCACTCCAAACGGGGCTCTCCGCTTCATCCATCCCCTGACTCCATACTAGCACCAACGGGCTGCTAAAGCGTTTCGCAGAAAACACCAACGAACCTGTTTCTCACTCCAACCACAAAGCGTGCGCAGCATGAATCTTGGCACAGCAGAACACTTCCCTTGGCATGCCCTTTGCAGCCTCACTCCAAACGGGGCTCTCCGCTTCATCCATCCCCTGACTCCATACTAGCACCAACGGCCTGCTAAAGTGTTTCGCAGAAAACACCAAGGAACCTGTTTCTCACTCCAACCACAAAGCGTGCGCAGCATGAATCTTGGCACAGCAGAACACTTCCCTTGGCATGCCCTTTGCAGCCTCACTCCAAACGGGGCTCTCCGCTTCATCCATCCCCTGACTCCATACTAGCACCAACGGGCTGCTAAAGCGTTTCGCAGAAAACACCAAGGAACCTGTTTCTCACTCCAACCACAAAGCGTGCGCAGCATAAATCTTGGCACAGCAGAACACTTCCCTTGGCATGCCCTTTGCAGCCTCACTCCAAACGGGGCTCTCCGCTTCATCCATCCCCTGACTCCATACTAGCACCAACGGGCTGCTAAAGCGTTTCGCAGAAAACACCAAGGAACCTGTTTCTCACTCCAACCACAAAACGTGCGCAGCATGAATCTTGGCACAGCAGAACACTTCCCTTGGCATGCCCTTTGCAGCCTCACTCCAAACGGGGCTCTCCGCTTCATCCATCCCCTGACTCCATACTAGCACCAACGGGCTGCTAAAGCGTTTCGCAGAAAACACCAAGGAACCTGTTTCTCACTCCAACCACAAAGCGTGCGCAGCATAAATCTTGGCACAGCAGAACACTTCCCTTGGCATGCCCTTTGCAGCCTCACTCCAAACGGGGCTCTCCGCTTCATCCATCCCCTGACTGCATACTAGCACCAACGGGCTGCTAAAGCGTTTCGCAGAAAACACCAAGGAACCTGTTTCTCACTCCAACCACAAAGCGTGCGCAGCATGAATCTTGGCACAGCAGAACACTTCCCTTGGCATGCCCTTTGCAGCCTCACTCCAAACGGGGCTCTCCGCTTCATCCATCCCCTGACTCCATACTAGCACCAACGGGCTGCTAAAGCGTTTCGCAGAAAACACCAAGGAACCTGTTTCTCACTCCAACCACAAAGCGTGCGCAGCATGAATCTTGGCACAGCAGAACACTTCCCTTGGCATGCCCTTTGCAGCCTCACTCCAAACGGGGCTCTCCGCTTCATCCATCCCCTGACTCCATACTAGCACCAACGGGCTGCTAAAGCGTTTCGCAGAAAACACCAACGAACCTATTTTCTCACTCCAACCACAAAACGTGCGCAGCATGAATCTTGGCACAGCAGAACACTTCCCTTGGCATGCCCTTTGCAGCCTCACTCCAAACGGGGCTCTCCGCTTCATCCATCCCCTGACTCCATACTAGCACCAACGGGCTGCTAAAGCGTTTCGCAGAAAACACCAAGGAACCTGTTTCTCACTCCAACCACAAAGCGTGCGCAGCATAAATCTTGGCACAGCAGAACACTTCCCTTGGCATGCCCTTTGCAGCCTCACTCCAAACGGGGCTCTCCGCTTCATCCATCCCCTGACTCCATGCTAGCACCAACGGCCTGCTAAAGCGTTTCGCAGAAAACACCAAGGAACCTGTTTCCCACTCCAACCACAAAGCGTGCGCAGCACGAGTCTTGGCACAGCAGAACACTTCCCTTGGCATGCCCTTTGCAGCCTCACTCCAAACGGGGCTCTCCGCTTCATCCATCCCCTGACTCCATACTAGCACCAACGGGCTGCTAAAGCGTTTCGCAGAAAACACCAAGGAACCTGTTTCTCACTCCAACCACAAAGCGTGCGCAGCATGAATCTTGGCACAGCAGAACACTTCCTTTGGCATGCCCTTTGCAGCCTCACTCCAAACGGGGCTCTCCGCTTCATCCATCCCCTGACTCCATACTAGCACCAACGGGCTGCTAAAGCGTTTCGCAGAAAACACCAAGGAACCTGTTTCTCACTCCAACCACAAAACGTGCGCAGCATAAATCTTGGCACAGCGAACACTTCCTTTGGCATGCCCTTTGCAGCCTCACTCCAAACGGGGCTCTCCGCTTCATCCATCCCCTGACTCCATACTAGCACCAACGGGCTGCTAAAGCGTTTCGCAGAAAACACCAAGGAACCTGTTTCTCACTCCAACCACAAAACGTGCGCAGCATGAATCTTGGCACAGCAGAACACTTCCCTTGGCATGCCCTTTGCAGCCTCACTCCAAACGGGGCTCTCCGCTTCATCCATCCCCTGACTCCATACTAGCACCAACGGGCTGCTAAAGCGTTTCGCAGAAAACACCAAGGAACCTGTTTCTCACTCCAACCACAAAGCGTGCGCAGCATGAATCTTGGCACAGCAGAACACTTCCCTTGGCATGCCCTTTGCAGCCTCACTCCAAACGGGGCTCTCCGCTTCATCCATCCCCTGACTCCATACTAGCACCAACGGGCTGCTAAAGCGTTTCGCAGAAAACACCAAGGAACCTGTTTCTCACTCCAACCACAAAACGTGCGCAGCATAAATCTTGGCACAGCAGAACACTTCCTTTGGCATGCCCTTTGCAGCCTCACTCCAAACGGGGCTCTCCGCTTCATCCATCCCCTGACTCCATACTAGCACCAACGGGCTGCTAAAGCGTTTCGCAGAAAACACCAAGGAACCTGTTTCTCACTCCAACCACAAAGCGTGCGCAGCATGAATCTTGGCACAGCAGAACACTTCCCTTGGCATGCCCTTTGCAGCCTCACTCCAAACGGGGCTCTCCGCTTCATCCATCCCCTGACTCCATACTAGCACCAACGGGCTGCTAAAGCGTTTCGCAGAAAACACCAAGGAACCTGTTTCTCACTCCAACCACAAAACGTGCGCAGCATGAATCTTGGCACAGCAGAACACTTCCCTTGGCATGCCCTTTGCAGCCTCACTCCAAACGGGGCTCTCCGCTTCATCCATCCCCTGACTCCATACTAGCACCAACGGGCTGCTAAAGCGTTTCGCAGAAAACACCAAGGAACCTGTTTCTCACTCCAACCACAAAGCGTGCGCAGCATGAATCTTGGCACAGCAGAACACTTCCCTTGGCATGCCCTTTGCAGCCTCACTCCAAACGGGGCTCTCCGCTTCATCCATCCCCTGACTCCATACTAGCACCAACGGCCTGCTAAAGCGTTTCGCAGAAAACACCAAGGAACCTGTTTCTCACTCCAACCACAAAGCGTGCGCAGCACGAGTCTTGGCACAGCAGAACACTTCCCTTGGCATGCCCTTTGCAGCCTCACTCCAAACGGGGCTCTCCGCTTCATCCATCCCCTGACTCCATACTAGCACCAACGGGCTGCTAAAGCGTTTCACAGAAAACACCAAGGATCCTGTTTCTCACTCCAACCACAAAGCGTGCGCAGCATGAATCTTGGCACAGCAGAACACTTCCCTTGGCATGCCCTTTGCAGCCTCACTCCAAACGGGGCTCTCCGCTTCATCCATCCCCTGACTCCATACTAGCACCAACGGGCTGCTAAAGCGTTTCGCAGAAAACACCAAGGAACCTGTTTCTCACTCCAACCACAAAGCGTGCGCAGCATGAATCTTGGCACAGCAGAACACTTCCTTTGGCATGCCCTTTGCAGCCTCACTCCAAACGGGGCTCTCCGCTTCATCCATCCCCTGACTCCATACTAGCACCAACGGGCTGCTAAAGCGTTTCGCAGAAAACACCAAGGAACCTGTTTCTCACTCCAACCACAAAACGTGCGCAGCATAAATCTTGGCACAGCAGAACACTTCCTTTGGCATGCCCTTTGCAGCCTCACTCCAAACGGGGCTCTCCGCTTCATCCATCCCCTGACTCCATACTAGCACCAACGGGCTGCTAAAGCGTTTCGCAGAAAACACCAAGGAACCTGTTTCTCACTCCAACCACAAAACGTGCGCAGCATGAATCTTGGCACAGCAGAACACTTCCCTTGGCATGCCCTTTGCAGCCTCACTCCAAACGGGGCTCTCCGCTTCATCCATCCCCTGACTCCATACTAGCACCAACGGCTGCTAAAGCGTTTCGCAGAAAACACCAAGGAACCTGTTTCTCACTCCAACCACAAAGCGTGCGCAGCATGAATCTTGGCACAGCAGAACACTTCCCTTGGCATGCCCTTTGCAGCCTCACTCCAAACGGGGCTCTCCGCTTCATCCATCCCCTGACTCCATACTAGCACCAACGGGCTGCTAAAGCGTTTCGCAGAAAACACCAAGGAACCTGTTTCTCACTCCAACCACAAAACGTGCGCAGCATAAATCTTGGCACAGCAGAACACTTCCTTTGGCATGCCCTTTGCAGCCTCACTCCAAACGGGGCTCTCCGCTTCATCCATCCCCTGACTCCATACTAGCACCAACGGGCTGCTAAAGCGTTTCGCAGAAAACACCAAGGAACCTGTTTCTCACTCCAACCACAAAGCGTGCGCAGCATGAATCTTGGCACAGCAGAACACTTCCCTTGGCATGCCCTTTGCAGCCTCACTCCAAACGGGGCTCTCCGCTTCATCCATCCCCTGACTCCATACTAGCACCAACGGGCTGCTAAAGCGTTTCGCAGAAAACACCAAGGAACCTGTTTCTCACTCCAACCACAAAACGTGCGCAGCATGAATCTTGGCACAGCAGAACACTTCCCTTGGCATGCCCTTTGCAGCCTCACTCCAAACGGGGCTCTCCGCTTCATCCATCCCCTGACTCCATACTAGCACCAACGGGCTGCTAAAGCGTTTCGCAGAAAACACCAAGGAACCTGTTTCTCACTCCAACCACAAAGCGTGCGCAGCATGAATCTTGGCACAGCAGAACACTTCCCTTGGCATGCCCTTTGCAGCCTCACTCCAAACGGGGCTCTCCGCTTCATCCATCCCCTGACTCCATACTAGCACCAACGGCCTGCTAAAGCGTTTCGCAGAAAACACCAAGGAACCTGTTTCTCACTCCAACCACAAAGCGTGCGCAGCACGAGTCTTGGCACAGCAGAACACTTCCCTTGGCATGCCCTTTGCAGCCTCACTCCAAACGGGGCTCTCCGCTTCATCCATCCCCTGACTCCATACTAGCACCAACGGGCTGCTAAAGCGTTTCACAGAAAACACCAAGGATCCTGTTTCTCACTCCAACCACAAAGCGTGCGCAGCATGAATCTTGGCACAGCAGAACACTTCCCTTGGCATGCCCTTTGCAGCCTCACTCCAAACGGGGCTCTCCGCTTCATCCATCCCCTGACTCCATACTAGCACCAACGGGCTGCTAAAGCGTTTCGCAGAAAACACCAAGGAACCTGTTTCTCACTCCAACCACAAAGCATGCGCAGCATAAATCTTGGCACAGCAGAACACTTCCCTTGACATGCCCTTTGCAGCCTCACTCCAAACGGGGCTCTCCGCTTCATCCATCCCCTGACTCCATACTAGCACCAACGGGCTGCTAAAGCGTTTCGCAGAAAACACCAAGGAACCTGTTTCTCACTCCAACCACAAAACGTGCGCAGCATAAATCTTGGCACAGCAGAACACTTCCCTTGGCATGCCCTTTGCAGCCTCACTCCAAACGGGGCTCTCCGCTTCATCCATCCCCTGACTCCATACTAGCACCAACGGGCTGCTAAAGCGTTTCGCAGAAAACACCAAGGAACCTGTTTCTCACTCCAACCACAAAACGTGCGCAGCATGAATCTTGGCACAGCAGAACACTTCCCTTGGCATGCCCTTTGCAGCCTCACTCCAAACGGGGCTCTCCGCTTCATCCATCCCCTGACTCCATACTAGCACCAACGGGCTGCTAAAGCGTTTCGCAGAAAACACCAAGGAACCTGTTTCTCACTCCAACCACAAAGCGTGCGCAGCATAAATCTTGGCACAGCAGAACACTTCCCTTGGCATGCCCTTTGCAGCCTCACTCCAAACGGGGCTCTCCGCTTCATCCATCCCCTGACTCCATACTAGCACCAACGGGCTGCTAAAGCGTTTCGCAGAAAACACCAACGAACCTGTTTCTCACTCCACCCACAAAGCGTGCGCAGCACGAGTCTTGGCACAGCAGAACACTTCCCTTGGCATGCCCTTTGCAGCCTCACTCCAAACGGGGCTCTCCGCTTCATCCATCCCCTGACTCCATACTAGCACCAACGGGCTGCTAAAGCGTTTCGCAGAAAACACCAAGGAACCTGTTTCTCACTCCAACCACAAAGCGTGCGCAGCATGAATCTTGGCACAGCAGAACACTTCCCTTGGCATGCCCTTTGCAGCCTCACTCCAAACGGGGCTCTCCGCTTCATCCATCCCCTGACTCCATACTAGCACCAACGGGCTGCTAAAGCGTTTCGCAGAAAACACCAAGGAACCTGTTTCTCACTCCAACCACAAAACGTGCGCAGCATGAATCTTGGCACAGCAGAACACTTCCCTTGGCATGCCCTTTGCAGCCTCACTCCAAACGGGCTCTCCGCTTCATCCATCCCCTGACTCCATACTAGCACCAACGGGCTGCTAAAGCGTTTCGCAGAAAACACCAAGGAACCTGTTTCTCACTCCAACCACAAAGCGTGCGCAGCATGAATCTTGGCACAGCAGAACACTTCCCTTGGCATGCCCTTTGCAGCCTCACTCCAAACGGGGCTCTCCGCTTCATCCATCCCCTGACTCCATACTAGCACCAACGGGCTGCTAAAGCGTTTCGCAGAAAACACCAAGGAACCTGTTTCTCACTCCAACCACAAAACGTGCGCAGCATAAATCTTGGCACAGCAGAACACTTCCTTGGCATGCCCTTTGCAGCCTCACTCCAAACGGGGCTCTCCGCTTCATCCATCCCCTGACTCCATACTAGCACCAACGGGCTGCTAAAGCGTTTCGCAGAAAACACCAAGGAACCTGTTTCTCACTCCAACCACAAAGCGTGCGCAGCATGAATCTTGGCACAGCAGAACACTTCCCTTGGCATGCCCTTTGCAGCCTCACTCCAAACGGGGCTCTCCGCTTCATCCATCCCCTGACTCCATACTAGCACCAACGGGCTGCTAAAGCGTTTCGCAGAAAACACCAAGGAACCTGTTTCTCACTCCAACCACAAAGCGTGCGCAGCATAAATCTTGGCACAGCAGAACACTTCCCTTGGCATGCCCTTTGCAGCCTCACTCCAAACGGGGCTCTCCGCTTCATCCATCCCCTGACTCCATACTAGCACCAACGGCTGCTAAAGCGTTTCGCAGAAAACACCAAGGAACCTGTTTCTCACTCCAACCACAAAGCGTGCGCAGCATGAATCTTGGCACAGCAGAACACTTCCCTTGGCATGCCCTTTGCAGCCTCACTCCAAACGGGGCTCTCCGCTTCATCCATCCCCTGACTCCATACTAGCACCAACGGGCTGCTAAAGCGTTTCGCAGAAAACACCAAGGAACCTGTTTCTCACTCCAACCACAAAGCGTGCGCAGCATAAATCTTGGCACAGCAGAACACTTCCCTTGGCATGCCCTTTGCAGCCTCACTCCAAACGGGGCTCTCCGCTTCATCCATCCCCTGACTCCATACTAGCACCAACGGGCTGCTAAAGCGTTTCGCAGAAAACACCAAGGAACCTGTTTCTCACTCCAACCACAAAGCGTGCGCAGCATGAATCTTGGCACAGCAGAACACTTCCCTTGGCATGCCCTTTGCAGCCTCACTCCAAACGGGGCTCTCCGCTTCATCCATCCCCTGACTCCATACTAGCACCAACGGGCTGCTAAAGCGTTTCGCAGAAAACACCAAGGAACCTGTTTCTCACTCCAACCACAAAGCGTGCGCAGCATAAATCTTGGCACAGCAGAACACTTCCCTTGGCATGCCCTTTGCAGCCTCACTCCAAACGGGGCTCTCCGCTTCATCCATCCCCTGACTCCATACTAGCACCAACGGGCTGCTAAAGCGTTTCGCAGAAAACACCAAGGAACCTGTTTCTCACTCCAACCACAAAGCGTGCGCAGCATGAATCTTGGCACAGCAGAACACTTCCCTTGGCATGCCCTTTGCAGCCTCACTCCAAACGGGGCTCTCCGCTTCATCCATCCCCTGACTCCATACTAGCACCAACGGGCTGCTAAAGCGTTTCGCAGAAAACACCAAGGAACCTGTTTCTCACTCCAACCACAAAACGTGCGCAGCATAATCTTGGCACAGCAGAACACTTCCCTTGGCATGCCCTTTGCAGCCTCACTCCAAACGGGGCTCTCCGCTTCATCCATCCCCTGACTCCATACTAGCACCAACGGGCTGCTAAAGCGTTTCGCAGAAAACACCAAGGAACCTGTTTCTCACTCCAACCACAAAGCGTGCGCAGCATGAATCTTGGCACAGCAGAACACTTCCCTTGGCATGCCCTTTGCAGCCTCACTCCAAACGGGGCTCTCCGCTTCATCCATCCCCTGACTCCATACTAGCACCAACGGGCTGCTAAAGCGTTTCGCAGAAAACACCAAGGAACCTGTTTCTCACTCCAACCACAAAACGTGCGCAGCATAAATCTTGGCACAGCAGAACACTTCCTTTGGCATGCCCTTTGCAGCCTCACTCCAAACGGGGCTCTCCGCTTCATCCATCCCCTGACTCCATACTAGCACCAACGGGCTGCTAAAGCGTTTCGCAGAAAACACCAAGGAACCTGTTTCTCACTCCAACCACAAAGCGTGCGCAGCATGAATCTTGGCACAGCAGAACACTTCCCTTGGCATGCCCTTTGCAGCCTCACTCCAAACGGGGCTCTCCGCTTCATCCATCCCCTGACTCCATACTAGCACCAACGGGCTGCTAAAGCGTTTCGCAGAAAACACCAAGGAACCTGTTTCTCACTCCAACCACAAAGCGTGCGCAGCATAAATCTTGGCACAGCAGAACACTTCCCTTGGCATGCCCTTTGCAGCCTCACTCCAAACGGGGCTCTCCGCTTCATCCATCCCCTGACTCCATACTAGCACCAACGGGCTGCTAAAGCGTTTCGCAGAAAACACCAAGGAACCTGTTTCTCACTCCAACCACAAAGCGTGCGCAGCATGAATCTTGGCACAGCAGAACACTTCCCTTGGCATGCCCTTTGCAGCCTCACTCCAAACGGGGCTCTCCGCTTCATCCATCCCCTGACTCCATACTAGCACCAACGGGCTGCTAAAGCGTTTCGCAGAAAACACCAAGGAACCTGTTTCTCACTCCAACCACAAAACGTGCGCAGCATAAATCTTGGCACAGCAGAACACTTCCTTTGGCATGCCCTTTGCAGCCTCACTCCAAACGGGGCTCTCCGCTTCATCCATCCCCTGACTCCATACTAGCACCAACGGGCTGCTAAAGCGTTTCGCAGAAAACACCAAGGAACCTGTTTCTCACTCCAACCACAAAGCGTGCGCAGCATGAATCTTGGCACAGCAGAACACTTCCCTTGGCATGCCCTTTGCAGCCTCACTCCAAACGGGGCTCTCCGCTTCATCCATCCCCTGACTCCATACTAGCACCAACGGGCTGCTAAAGCGTTTCGCAGAAAACACCAAGGAACCTGTTTCTCACTCCAACCACAAAGCGTGCGCAGCATAAATCTTGGCACAGCAGAACACTTCCCTTGGCATGCCCTTTGCAGCCTCACTCCAAACGGGGCTCTCCGCTTCATCCATCCCCTGACTCCATACTAGCACCAACGGGCTGCTAAAGCGTTTCGCAGAAAACACCAAGGAACCTGTTTCTCACTCCAACCACAAAGCGTGCGCAGCATGAATCTTGGCACAGCAGAACACTTCCCTTGGCATGCCCTTTGCAGCCTCACTCCAAACGGGGCTCTCCGCTTCATCCATCCCCTGACTCCATACTAGCACCAACGGGCTGCTAAAGCGTTTCGCAGAAAACACCAAGGAACCTGTTTCTCACTCCAACCACAAAGCGTGCGCAGCATAAATCTTGGCACAGCAGAACACTTCCCTTGGCATGCCCTTTGCAGCCTCACTCCAAACGGGGCTCTCCGCTTCATCCATCCCCTGACTCCATACTAGCACCAACGGGCTGCTAAGCGTTTCGCAGAAAACACCAAGGAACCTGTTTCTCACTCCAACCACAAAGCGTGCGCAGCATGAATCTTGGCACAGCAGAACACTTCCCTTGGCATGCCCTTTGCAGCCTCACTCCAAACGGGGCTCTCCGCTTCATCCATCCCCTGACTCCATACTAGCACCAACGGGCTGCTAAAGCGTTCGCAGAAAACACCAAGGAACCTGTTTCTCACTCCAACCACAAAGCGTGCGCAGCATAAATCTTGGCACAGCAGAACACTTCCCTTGGCATGCCCATGCCCTTTGCAGCCTCACTCCAAACGGGGCTCTCCACTTCATCCATCCCCTGACTCCATACTAGCACCAACGGGCTGCTAAAGCGTTTCGCAGAAAACACCAAGGAACCTGTTTCTCACTCCAACCACAAAGCGTGCGCAGCATGAATCTTGGCACAGCAGAACACTTCCCTTGGCATGCCCTTTGCAGCCTCACTCCAAACGGGGCTCTCCGCTTCATCCATCCCCTGACTCCATACTAGCACCAACGGGCTGCTAAAGCGTTTCGCAGAAAACACCAACGAACCTGTTTCTCACTCCACCCACAAAGCGTGCGCAGCACGAGTCTTGGCACAGCAGAACACTTCCCTTGGCATGCCCTTTGCAGCCTCACTCCAAACGGGGCTCTCCGCTTCATCCATCCCCTGACTCCATACTAGCACCAACGGGCTGCTAAAGCGTTTCGCAGAAAACACCAAGGAACCTGTTTCTCACTCCAACCACAAAACGTGCGCAGCATGAATCTTGGCACAGCAGAACACTTCCCTTGGCATGCCCTTTGCAGCCTCACTCCAAACGGGGCTCTCCGCTTCATCCATCCCCTGACTCCATACTAGCACCAACGGGCTGCTAAAGCGTTTCGCAGAAAACACCAAGGAACCTGTTTCTCACTCCAACCACAAAGCGTGCGCAGCACGAGTCTTGGCACAGCAGAACACTTCCCTTGGCATGCCCTTTGCAGCCTCACTCCAAACGGGGCTCTCCGCTTCATCCATCCCCTGACTCCATACTAGCACCAACGGGCTGCTAAAGCGTTTCGCAGAAAACACCAAGGAACCTGTTTCTCACTCCAACCACAAAACGTGCGCAGCATGAATCTTGGCACAGCAGAACACTTCCCTTGGCATGCCCTTTGCAGCCTCACTCCAAACGGGGCTCTCCGCTTCATCCATCCCCTGACTCCATACTAGCACCAACGGGCTGCTAAAGCGTTTCGCAGAAAACACCAACGAACCTGTTTCTCACTCCAACCACAAAGCGTGCGCAGCATGAATCTTGGCACAGCAGAACACTTCCCTTGGCATGCCCTTTGCAGCCTCACCTCAAACGGGGCTCTCCGCTTCATCCATCCCCTGACTCCATACTAGCACCAACGGCCTGCTAAAGCGTTTCGCAGAAAACACCAACGAACCTGTTTCTCACTCCAACCACAAAGCGTGCGCAGCATAAATCTTGGCACAGCAGAACACTTCCCTTGGCATGCCCTTTGCAGCCTCACTCCAAACGGGGCTCTCCGCTTCATCCATCCCCTGACTCCATACTAGCACCAACGGGCTGCTAAAGCGTTTCGCAGAAAACACCAAGGAACCTGTTTCTCACTCCAACCACAAAACGTGCGCAGCATAAATCTTGGCACAGCAGAACACTTCCCCTGGCATGCCCTTTGCAGCCTCACTCCAAACGGGGCTCTCCGCTTCATCCATCCCCTGACTCCATACTAGCACCAACGGGCTGCTAAAGCGTTTCGCAGAAAACACCAAGGAACCTGTTTCTCACTCCAACCACAAAGCGTGCGCAGCATGAATCTTGGCACAGCAGAACACTTCCCTTGGCATGCCCTTTGCAGCCTCACTCCAAACGGGGCTCTCCGCTTCATCCATCCCCTGACTCCATACTAGCACCAACGGGCTGCTAAAGCGTTTCGCAGAAAACACCAAGGAACCTGTTTCTCACTCCAACCACAAAGCGTGCGCAGCACGAGTCTTGGCACAGCAGAACACTTCCCTTGGCATGCCCTTTGCAGCCTCACTCCAAACGGGGCTCTCCGCTTCATCCATCCCCTGACTCCATACTAGCACCAACGGGCTGCTAAAGCGTTTCGCAGAAAACACCAAGGAACCTGTTTCTCACTCCAACCACAAAACGTGCGCAGCATGAATCTTGGCACAGCAGAACACTTCCCTTGGCATGCCCTTTGCAGCCTCACTCCAAACGGGGCTCTCCGCTTCATCCATCCCCTGACTCCATACTAGCACCAACGGGCTGCTAAAGCGTTTCGCAGAAAACACCAAGGAACCTGTTCCTCACTCCAACCACAAAACGTGCGCAGCATGAATCTTGGCACAGCAGAACACTTCCTTTGGCATGCCCTTTGCAGCCTCACTCCAAACGGGGCTCTCCGCTTCATCCATCCCCTGACTCCATACTAGCACCAACGGGCTGCTAAAGCGTTTCGCAGAAAACACCAAGGAACCTGTTTCTCACTCCAACCACAAAGCGTGCGCAGCACGAGTCTTGGCACAGCAGAACACTTCCCTTGGCATGCCCTTTGCAGCCTCACTCCAAACGGGGCTCTCCGCTTCATCCATCCCCTGACTCCATACTAGCACCAACGGGCTGCTAAAGCGTTTCGCAGAAAACACCAAGGAACCTGTTTCCCACTCCAACCACAAAACGTGCGCAGCATGAATCTTGGCACAGCAGAACACTTCCCTTGGCATGCCCTTTGCAGCCTCACTCCAAACGGGGCTCTCCGCTTCATCCATCCCCTGACTCCATACTAGCACCAACGGGCTGCTAAAGCGTTTCGCAGAAAACACCAACGAACCTGTTTCTCACTCCAACCACAAAGCGTGCGCAGCATGAATCTTGGCACAGCAGAACACTTCCTTTGGCATGCCCTTTGCAGCCTCACTCCAAACGGGGCTCTCCGCTTATCCATCCCCTGACTCCATACTAGCACCAACGGGCTGCTAAAGCGTTTCGCAGAAAACACCAAGGAACCTGTTTCTCACTCCAACCACAAAGCGTGCGCAGCATAAATCTTGGCACAGCAGAACACTTCCCTTGGCATGCCCTTTGCAGCCTCACTCCAAACGGGGCTCTCCGCTTCATCCATCCCCTGACTCCATACTAGCACCAACGGGCTGCTAAAGCGTTTCGCAGAAAACACCAAGGAACCTGTTTCTCACTCCAACCACAAAGCGTGCGCAGCATGAATCTTGGCACAGCAGAACACTTCCCTTGGCATGCCCTTTGCAGCCTCACTCCAAACGGGGCTCTCCGCTTCATCCATCCCCTGACTCCATACTAGCACCAACGGGCTGCTAAAGCGTTTCGCAGAAAACACCAACGAACCTGTTTCTCACTCCAACCACAAAACGTGCACAGCATGAATCTTGGCACAGCAGAACACTTCCCTTGGCATGCCCTTTGCAGCCTCACTCCAAACGGGGCTCTCCGCTTCATCCATCCCCTGACTCCATACTAGCACCAACGGGCTGCTAAAGCGTTTCGCAGAAAACACCAAGGAACCTGTTTCTCACTCCAAACACAAAGCGTGCGCAGCACGAGTCTTGGCAGAGCAGAACACTTCCCTTGGCATGCCCTTTGCAGCCTCACTCCAAACGGGGCTCTCCGCTTCATCCATCCCCTGACTCCATACTAGCACCAACGGGCTGCTAAAGCGTTTCGCAGAAAACACCAACGACCTGTTTCGTACTTCAACCACAAAACCTGCGCAGCACGAGTCTTGGCACAGCAGAACACTTCCCTTTGTATACGCTTTGCAGCCTCACTCCAAACGGGGCTCTCCGCTTCATCCATCCCCTGACTCCATACTAGCACCAACGGGCTGCTAAAGCGTTTCGCAGAAAACACCAAGGAACCTGTTTCTCACTCCAACCACAAAGTGTGCGCAGCATGAATCTTGGCACAGCAGAACACTTCCCTTGGCATGCCCTTTGCAGCCTCACTCCAAACGGGGCTCTCCGCTTCATCCATCCCCTGACTCCATACTAGCACCAACGGGCTGCTAAAGCGTTTCACAGAAAACACCAAGGAACCTGTTTCTCACTCCAACCACAAAGCGTGCGCAGCATGAATCTTGGCACAGCAGAACACCTCCCATGGCATGGGCTTTGCAGCCTCACTCCAAACGGGGCTCTCCGCTTCATCCATCCCCTGACTCCATACTAGCACCAACGGGCTGCTAAAGCGTTTCGCAGAAAACACCAAGGAACCTGTTTCTCACTCCAACCACAAAACGTGCGCAGCATGAATCTTGGCACAGCAGAACACTTCCCTTGGCATGCCCTTTGCAGCCTCACTCCAAACGGGGCTCTCCGCTTCATCCATCCCCTGACTCCATACTAGCACCAACGGCCTGCTAAAGCGTTTCGCAGAAAACACCAAGGAACCTGTTTCTCACTCCAACCACAAAACGTGCGCAGCATAAATCTTGGCACAGCAGAACGCTTCCCTTGGCATGCCCTTTGCAGCCTCACTCCAAACGGGGCTCTCCGCTTCATCCATCCCCTGACTCCATACTAGCACCAACGGGCTGCTAAAGCGTTTCGCAGAAAACACCAAGGAACCTCTTTCTCACTCCAACCACAAAGCGTGCGCAGCATGAATCTTGGCACAGCAGAACACTTCCCTTGGCATGCCCTTTGCAGCCTCACTCCAAACGGGGCTCTCCGCTTCATCCATTCCCTGACTCCATACTAGCACCAACGGGCTGCTAAAGCGTTTCGCAGAAAACACCAAGGAACCTGTTTCTCACTCCAAGCACAAAGCGTGCGCAGCATGAATCTTGGCACAGCAGAACACTTCCCTTGGCATGCCCTTTGCAGCCTCACTCCAAACGGGGCTCTCCGCTTCATCCATCCCCTGACTCCATACTAGCACCAACGGGCTGCTAAAGTGTTTCGCAGAAAACACCAAGGAACCTGTTTCTCACTCCAAGCACAAAGCGTGCGCAGCATGAATCTTGGCACAGCAGAACACTTCCCTTGGCATGCCCTTTGCAGCCTCACTCCAAACGGGGCTCTCCGCTTCATCCATCCCCTGACTCCATACTAGCACCAACGGGCTGCTAAAGCGTTTCGCAGAAAACACCAAGGAACCTGTTTCTCACTCCAACCACAAAGTGTGCGCAGCATGAATCTTGGCACAGCAGAACACTTCCCTTGGCATGCCCTTTGCAGCCTCACTCCAAACGGGGCTCTCCGCTTCATCCATCCCCTGACTCCATACTAGCACCAACGGGCTGCTAAAGCGTTTCGCAGAAAACACCAAGGAACCTGTTTCTCACTCCAACCACAAAGCGTGCGCAGCATGAATCTTGGCACAGCAGAACACCTCCCATGGCATGGGCTTTGCAGCCTCACTCCAAACGGGGCTCTCCGCTTCATCCATCCCCTGACTCCATACTAGCACCAACGGGCTGCTAAAGCGTTACGCAGAAAACACCAAGGAACCTGTTTCTCACTCCAACCACAAAACGTGCGCAGCATGAATCTTGGCACAGCAGAACACTTCCCTTGGCATGCCCTTTGCAGCCTCACTCCAAACGGGGCTCTCCGCTTCATCCATCCCCTGACTCCATACTAGCACCAACGGGCTGCTAAAGCGTTTCGCAGAAAACACCAAGGAACCTGTTTCTCACTCCAACCACAAAGCGTGCGCAGCATAAATCTTGGCACAGCAGAACGCTTCCCTTGGCATGCCCTTTGCAGCCTCACTCCAAACGGGGCTCTCCGCTTCATCCATCCCCTGACTCCATACTAGCACCAACGGGCTGCTAAAGCGTTTCGCAGAAAACACCAAGGAACCTCTTTCTCACTCCAACCACAAAGCGTGCGCAGCATGAATCTTGGCACAGCAGAACACTTCCCTTGGCATGCCCTTTGCAGCCTCACTCCAAACGGGGCTCTCCGCTTCATCCATCCCTGACTCCATACTAGCACCAACGGGCTGCTAAAGCGTTTCGCAGAAAACACCAAGGAACCTGTTTCTCACTCCAACCACAAAGCGTGCGCAGCATAAATCTTGGCACAGCAGAACACTTCCCTTGGCATGCCCTTTGCAGCCTCACTCCAAACGGGGCTCTCCGCTTCATCCATCCCCTGACTCCATACTAGCACCAACGGGCTGCTAAAGCGTTTCACAGAAAACACCAAGGAACCTGTTTCTCACTCCAACCACAAAGCGTGCGCAGCATGAATCTTGGCACAGCAGAACACTTCCCTTGGCATGCCCTTTGCAGCCTCACTCCAAACGGGGCTCTCCGCTTCATCCATCCCCTGACTCCATACTAGCACCAACGGCCTGCTAAAGCGTTTCGCAGAAAACACCAAGGAACCTGTTTCTCACTCCAACCACAAAGCGTGCGCAGCATAAATCTTGGCACAGCAGAACACTTCCCTTGGCATGCCCTTTGCAGCCTCACTCCAAACGGGGCTCTCCGCTTCATCCATTCCCTGACTCCATACTAGCACCAACGGGCTGCTAAAGCGTTTCGCAGAAAACACCAAGGAACCTGTTTCTCACTCCAACCACAAAGCGTGCGCAGCATGAATCTTGGCACAGCAGAACACTTCCCTTGGCATGCCCTTTGCAGCCTCACTCCAAACGGGGCTCTCCGCTTCATCCATCCCCTGACTCCATACTAGCACCAACGGGCTGCTAAAGTGTTTCGCAGAAAACACCAAGGAACCTGTTTCTCACTCCAACCACAAAACGTGCGCAGCATGAATCTTGGCACAGCAGAACACTTCCCTTGGCATGCCCTTTGCAGCCTCACTCCAAACGGGGCTCTCCGCTTCATCCATCCCCTGACTCCATACTAGCACCAACGGGCTGCTAAAGCGTTTCACAGAAAACACCAAGGAACCTGTTTCTCACTCCAACCACAAAGCGTGCGCAGCATGAATCTTGGCACAGCAGAACACTTCCCTTGGCATGCCCTTTGCAGCCTCACTCCAAACGGGGCTCTCCGCTTCATCCATCCCCTGACTCCATACTAGCACCAACGGCCTGCTAAAGCGTTTCGCAGAAAACACCAAGGAACCTGTTTCTCACTCCAACCACAAAGCGTGCGCAGCATAAATCTTGGCACAGCAGAACACTTCCCTTGGCATGCCCTTTGCAGCCTCACTCCAAACGGGGCTCTCCGCTTCATCCATTCCCTGACTCCATACTAGCACCAACGGGCTGCTAAAGCGTTTCGCAGAAAACACCAAGGAACCTGTTTCTCACTCCAACCACAAAGCGTGCGCAGCATGAATCTTGGCACAGCAGAACACTTCCCTTGGCATGCCCTTTGCAGCCTCACTCCAAACGGGGCTCTCCGCTTCATCCATCCCCTGACTCCATACTAGCACCAACGGGCTGCTAAAGTGTTTCGCAGAAAACACCAAGGAACCTGTTTCTCACTCCAACCACAAAACGTGCGCAGCATGAATCTTGGCACAGCAGAACACTTCCCTTGGCATGCCCTTTGCAGCCTCACTCCAAACGGGGCTCTCCGCTTCATCCATCCCCTGACTCCATACTAGCACCAACGGGCTGCTAAAGCGTTTCGCAGAAAACACCAAGGAACCTGTTTCTCACTCCAACCACAAAGCGTGCGCAGCATGAATCTTGGCACAGCAGAACACTTCCCTTGGCATGCCCTTTGCAGCCTCACTCCAAACGGGGCTCTCCGCTTCATCCATCCCCTGACTCCATACTAGCACCAACGGGCTGCTAAAGCGTTTCGCAGAAAACACCAAGGAACCTGTTTCTCACTCCAAGCACAAAGCGTGCGCAGCATGAATCTTGGCACAGCAGAACACTTCCCTTGGCATGCCCTTTGCAGCCTCACTCCAAACGGGGCTCTCCGCTTCATCCATCCCCTGACTCCATACTAGCACCAACGGGCTGCTAAAGCGTTTCGCAGAAAACACCAAGGAACCTGTTTCTCACTCCAACCACAAAACGTGCGCAGCATGAATCTTGGCACAGCAGAACACTTCCCTTGGCATGCCCTTTGCAGCCTCACTCCAAACGGGGCTCTCCGCTTCATCCATCCCCTGACTCCATACTAGCACCAACGGCCTGCTAAAGCGTTTCGCAGAAAACACCAAGGAACCTGTTTCTCACTCCAACCACAAAGCGTGCGCAGCATAAATCTTGGCACAGCAGAACACTTCCCTTGGCATGCCCTTTGCAGCCTCACTCCAAACGGGGCTCTCCGCTTCATCCATTCCCTGACTCCATACTAGCACCAACGGGCTGCTAAAGCGTTTCGCAGAAAACACCAAGGAACCTGTTTCTCACTCCAACCACAAAGCGTGCGCAGCATGAATCTTGGCACAGCAGAACACTTCCCTTGGCATGCCCTTTGCAGCCTCACTCCAAACGGGGCTCTCCGCTTCATCCATCCCCTGACTCCATACTAGCACCAACGGGCTGCTAAAGTGTTTCGCAGAAAACACCAAGGAACCTGTTTCTCACTCCAACCACAAAACGTGCGCAGCATGAATCTTGGCACAGCAGAACACTTCCCTTGGCATGCCCTTTGCAGCCTCACTCCAAACGGGGCTCTCCGCTTCATCCATCCCCTGACTCCATACTAGCACCAACGGGCTGCTAAAGCGTTTCGCAGAAAACACCAAGGAACCTGTTTCTCACTCCAACCACAAAGCGTGCGCAGCATGAATCTTGGCACAGCAGAACACTTCCCTTGGCATGCCCTTTGCAGCCTCACTCCAAACGGGGCTCTCCGCTTCATCCATCCCCTGACTCCATACTAGCACCAACGGGCTGCTAAAGCGTTTCGCAGAAAACACCAAGGAACCTGTTTCTCACTCCAAGCACAAAGCGTGCGCAGCATGAATCTTGGCACAGCAGAACACTTCCCTTGGCATGCCCTTTGCAGCCTCACTCCAAACGGGGCTCTCCGCTTCATCCATCCCCTGACTCCATACTAGCACCAACGGGCTGCTAAAGCGTTTCGCAGAAAACACCAAGGAACCTGTTTCTCACTCCAACCACAAAACGTGCGCAGCATGAATCTTGGCACAGCAGAACACTTCCCTTGGCATGCCCTTTGCAGCCTCACTCCAAACGGGGCTCTCCGCTTCATCCATCCCCTGACTCCATACTAGCACCAACGGCCTGCTAAAGCGTTTCGCAGAAAACACCAAGGAACCTGTTTCTCACTCCAACCACAAAGCGTGCGCAGCATAAATCTTGGCACAGCAGAACGCTTCCCTTGGCATGCCCTTTGCAGCCTCACTCCAAACGGGGCTCTCCGCTTCATCCATCCCCTGACTCCATACTAGCACCAACGGGCTGCTAAAGCGTTTCGCAGAAAACACCAAGGAACCTCTTTCTCACTCCAACCACAAAGCATGCGCAGCATGAATCTTGGCACAGCAGAACACTTCCCTTGGCATGCCCTTTGCAGCCTCACTCCAAACGGGGCTCTCCGCTTCATCCATCCCCTGACTCCATACTAGCACCAACGGGCTGCTAAAGCGTTTCGCAGAAAACACCAACGAACCTGTTTCTCACTCCAACCACAAAGCGTGCGCAGCATGAATCTTGGCACAGCAGAACACTTCCCTTGGCATGCCCTTTGCAGCCTCACTCCAAACGGGGCTCTCCGCTTCATCCATCCCCTGACTCCATACTAGCACCAACGGCCTGCTAAAGCGTTTCGCAGAAAACACCAAGGAACCTGTTTCTCACTCCAACCACAAAGCGTGCGCAGCATAAATCTTGGCACAGCAGAACGCTTCCCTTGGCATGCCCTTTGCAGCCTCACTCCAAACGGGGCTCTCCGCTTCATCCATCCCCTGACTCCATACTAGCACCAACGGGCTGCTAAAGCGTTTCGCAGAAAACACCAAGGAACCTCTTTCTCACTCCAACCACAAAGCATGCGCAGCATGAATCTTGGCACAGCAGAACACTTCCCTTGGCATGCCCTTTGCAGCCTCACTCCAAACGGGGCTCTCCGCTTCATCCATCCCCTGACTCCATACTAACACCAACGGGCTGCTAAAGCGTTTCGCAGAAAACACCAACGAACCTGTTTCTCACTCCAACCACAAAGCGTGCGCAGCATGAATCTTGGCACAGCAGAACACTTCCCTTGGCATGCCCTTTGCAGCCTCACTCCAAACGGGGCTCTCCGCTTCATCCATCCCCTGACTCCATACTAGCACCAACGGCCTGCTAAAGCGTTTCGCAGAAAACACCAAGGAACCTGTTTCTCACTCCAACCACAAAGCGTGCGCAGCATAAATCTTGGCACAGCAGAACACTTCCCTTGGCATGCCCTTTGCAGCCTCACTCCAAACGGGGCTCTCCGCTTCATCCATTCCCTGACTCCATACTAGCACCAACGGGCTGCTAAAGCGTTTCGCAGAAAACACCAAGGAACCTGTTTCTCACTCCAACCACAAAGCGTGCGCAGCATGAATCTTGGCACAGCAGAACACTTCCCTTGGCATGCCCTTTGCAGCCTCACTCCAAACGGGGCTCTCCGCTTCATCCATCCCCTGACTCCATACTAGCACCAACGGGCTGCTAAAGTGTTTCGCAGAAAACACCAAGGAACCTGTTTCTCACTCCAAGCACAAAGCGTGCGCAGCATGAATCTTGGCACAGCAGAACACTTCCCTTGGCATGCCCTTTGCAGCCTCACTCCAAACGGGGCTCTCCGCTTCATCCATCCCCTGACTCCATACTAGCACCAATGGGCTGCTAAAGCGTTTCGCAGAAAACACCAAGGAACCTGTTTCTCACTCCAACCACAAAACGTGCGCAGCATGAATCTTGGCACAGCAGAACACTTCCCTTGGCATGCCCTTTGCAGCCTCACTCCAAACGGGGCTCTCCGCTTCATCCATCCCCTGACTCCATACTAGCACCAACGGGCTGCTAAAGCGTTTCGCAGAAAACACCAAGGAACCTGTTTCTCACTCCAACCACAAAGCGTGCGCAGCATAAATCTTGGCACAGCAGAACACTTCCCTTGGCATGCCCTTTGCAGCCTCACTCCAAACGGGGCTCTCCGCTTCATCCATCCCCTGACTCCATACTAGCACCAACGGGCTGCTAAAGCGTTTCGCAGAAAACACCAAGGAACCTGTTTCTCACTCCAACCACAAAGCGTGCGCAGCATTAATCTTGGCACAGCAGAACACTTCCCTTGGCATGCCCTTTGCAGCCTCACTCCAAACGGGGCTCTCCGCTTCATCCATCCCCTGACTCCATACTAGCACCAACGGGCTGCTAAAGCGTTTCGCAGAAAACACCAAGGAACCTGTTTCTCACTCCAACCACAAAACGTGCGCAGCATGAATCTTGGCACAGCAGAACACTTCCCTTGGCATGCCCTTTGCAGCCTCACTCCAAACGGGGCTCTCCGCTTCATCCATCCCCTGACTCCATACTAGCACCAACGGGCTGCTAAAGCGTTTCGCAGAAAACACCAAGGAACCTGTTTCTCACTCCAACCACAAAACGTGCGCAGCATAAATCTTGGCACAGCAGAACACTTCCTTTGGCATGCCCTTTGCAGCCTCACTCCAAACGGGGCTCTCCGCTTCATCCATCCCCTGACTCCATACTAGCACCAACGGGCTGCTAAAGCGTTTCGCACAAAACACCAAGGAACCTGTTTCTCACTCCAACCACAAAGCGTGCGCAGCATGAATCTTGGCACAGCAGAACACTTCCCTTGGCATGCCCTTTGCAGCCTCACTCCAAACGGGGCTCTCCGCTTCATCCATCCCCTGACTCCATACTAGCACCAACGGGCTGCTAAAGCGTTTCGCAGAAAACACCAAGGAACCTGTTTCTCACTCCAACCACAAAGCGTGCGCAGCATGAATCTTGGCACAGCAGAACACTTCCCTTGGCATGCCCTTTGCAGCCTCACTCCAAACGGGGCTCTCCGCTTCATCCATCCCCTGACTCCATACTAGCACCAACGGGCTGCTAAAGCGTTTCGCAGAAAACACCAAGGAACCTGTTTCTCACTCCAACCACAAAGCGTGCGCAGCATGAATCTTGGCACAGCAGAACACTTCCCTTGGCATGCCCTTTGCAGCCTCACTCCAAACGGGGCTCTCCGCTTCATCCATCCCCTGACTCCATACTAGCACCAACGGGCTGCTAAAGCGTTTCGCAGAAAACACCAAGGAACCTGTTTCTCACTCCAACCACAAAGCGTGCGCAGCATGAATCTTTTCACAGCAGAACACTTCCCTTGGCATGCCCTTTGCAGCCTCACTCCAAACGGGGCTCTCCGCTTCATCCATCCCCTGACTCCATACTAGCACCAACGGGCTGCTAAAGCGTTTCGCAGAAAACACCAAGGAACCTGTTTCTCACTCCAACCACAAAACGTGCGCAGCATGAATCTTGGCACAGCAGAACACTTCCCTTGGCATGCCCTTTGCAGCCTCACTCCAAACGGGGCTCTCCGCTTCATCCATCCCCTGACTCCATACTAGCACCAACGGGCTGCTAAAGCGTTTCGCACAAAACACCAAGGAACCTGTTTCTCACTCCAACCACAAAGCGTGCGCAGCATAAATCTTGGCACAGCAGAACACTTCCCTTGGCATGCCCTTTGCAGCCTCACTCCAAACGGGGCTCTCCGCTTCATCCATCCCCTGACTCCATACTAGCACCAACGGGCTGCTAAAGCGTTTCGCAGAAAACACCAAGGAACCTGTTTCTCACTCCAACCACAAAACGTGCGCAGCATGAATCTTGGCACAGCAGAACACTTCCTTTGGCATGCCCTTTGCAGCCTCACTCCAAACGGGGCTCTCCGCTTCATCCATCCCCTGACTCCATACTAGCACCAACGGGCTGCTAAAGCGTTTCGCAGAAAACACCAAGGAACCTGTTTCTCACTCCAACCACAAAGCGTGCGCAGCATGAATCTTGGCACAGCAGAACACTTCCCTTGGCATGCCCTTTGCAGCCTCACTCCAAACGGGGCTCTCCGCTTCATCCATCCCCTGACTCCATACTAGCACCAACGGGCTGCTAAAGCGTTTCGCAGAAAACACCAAGGAACCTGTTTCTCACTCCAACCACAAAGCGTGCGCAGCATGAATCTTGGCACAGCAGAACACTTCCCTTGGCATGCCCTTTGCAGCCTCACTCCAAACGGGGCTCTCCGCTTCATCCATCCCCTGACTCCATACTAGCACCAACGGGCTGCTAAAGCGTTTCGCAGAAAACACCAAGGAACCTGTTTCTCACTCCAACCACAAAGCGTGCGCAGCATGAATCTTGGCACAGCAGAACACTTCCCTTGGCATGCCCTTTGCAGCCTCACTCCAAACGGGGCTCTCCGCTTCATCCATCCCCTGACTCCATACTAGCACCAACGGGCTGCTAAAGCGTTTCGCAGAAAACACCAAGGAACCTGTTTCTCACTCCAACCACAAAGCGTGCGCAGCATGAATCTTTTCACAGCAGAACACTTCCCTTGGCATGCCCTTTGCAGCCTCACTCCAAACGGGGCTCTCCGCTTCATCCATCCCCTGACTCCATACTAGCACCAACGGGCTGCTAAAGCGTTTCGCAGAAAACACCAAGGAACCTGTTTCTCACTCCAACCACAAAACGTGCGCAGCATGAATCTTGGCACAGCAGAACACTTCCCTTGGCATGCCCTTTGCAGCCTCACTCCAAACGGGGCTCTCCGCTTCATCCATCCCCTGACTCCATACTAGCACCAACGGGCTGCTAAAGCGTTTCGCAGAAAACACCAAGGAACCTGTTTCTCACTCCAACCACAAAGCGTGCGCAGCATAAATCTTGGCACAGCAGAACACTTCCCTTGGCATGCCCTTTGCAGCCTCACTCCAAACGGGGCTCTCCGCTTCATCCATCCCCTGACTCCATACTAGCACCAACGGGCTGCTAAAGCGTTTCGCAGAAAACACCAAGGAACCTGTTTCTCACTCCAACCACAAAACGTGCGCAGCATAAATCTTGGCACAGCAGAACACTTCCTTTGGCATGCCCTTTGCAGCCTCACTCCAAACGGGGCTCTCCGCTTCATCCATCCCCTGACTCCATACTAGCACCAACGGGCTGCTAAAGCGTTTCGCAGAAAACACCAAGGAACCTGTTTCTCACTCCAACCACAAAGCGTGCGCAGCATGAATCTTGGCACAGCAGAACACTTCCTTTGGCATGCCCTTTGCAGCCTCACTCCAAACGGGGCTCTCCGCTTCATCCATCCCCTGACTCCATACTAGCACCAACGGGCTGCTAAAGCGTTTCGCAGAAAACACCAACGAACCTGTTTCTCACTCCACCCACAAAGCGTGCGCAGCACGAGTCTTGGCACAGCAGAACACTTCCCTTGGCATGCCCTTTGCAGCCTCACTCCAAACGGGGCTCTCCGCTTCATCCATCCCCTGACTCCATACTAGCACCAACGGCCTGCTAAAGCGTTTCGCACAAAACACCAAGGAACCTGTTTCTCACTCCAACCACAAAGCATGCGCAGCATAAATCTTGGCACAGCAGAACACTTCCCTTGACATGCCCTTTGCAGCCTCACTCCAAACGGGGCTCTCCGCTTCATCCATCCCCTGACTCCATACTAGCACCAACGGGCTGCTAAAGCGTTTCGCAGAAAACACCAAGGAACCTGTTTCTCACTCCAACCACAAAATGTGCGCAGCATAAATCTTGGCACAGCAGAACACTTCCCTTGGCATGCCCTTTGCAGCCTCACTCCAAACGGGGCTCTCCGCTTCATCCATCCCCTGACTCCATACTAGCACCAACGGGCTGCTAAAGCGTTTCGCAGAAAACACCAAGGAACCTGTTTCTCACTCCAACCACAAAGCGTGCGCAGCATGAATCTTGGCACAGCAGAACACTTCCCTTGGCATGCCCTTTGCAGCCTCACTCCAAACGGGGCTCTCCGCTTCATCCATCCCCTGACTCCATACTAGCACCAACGGGCTGCTAAAGCGTTTCGCAGAAAACACCAAGGAACCTGTTTCTCACTCCAACCACAAAGCGTGCGCAGCATAAATCTTGGCACAGCAGAACACTTCCCTTGGCATGCCCTTTGCAGCCTCACTCCAAACGGGGCTCTCCGCTTCATCCATCCCCTGACTCCATACTAGCACCAACGGGCTGCTAAAGCGTTTCGCAGAAAACACCAAGGAACCTGTTTCTCACTCCAACCACAAAGCGTGCGCAGCATAAATCTTGGCACAGCAGAACACTTCCCTTGGCATGCCCTTTGCAGCCTCACTCCAAACGGGGCTCTCCGCTTCATCCATCCCCTGACTCCATACTAGCACCAACGGCCTGCTAAAGCGTTTCGCAGAAAACACCAAGGAACCTGTTTCTCACTCCACCCACAAAGCGTGCGCAGCACGAGTCTTGGCACAGCAGAACACTTCCCTTGGCATGCCCTTTGCAGCCTCACTCCAAACGGGGCTCTCCGCTTCATCCATCCCCTGACTCCATACTAGCACCAACGGGCTGCTAAAGCGTTTCGCAGAAAACACCAAGGAACCTGTTTCTCACTCCAACCACAAAACGTGCGCAGCATGAATCTTGGCACAGCAGAACACTTCCCTTGGCATGCCCTTTGCAGCCTCACTCCAAACGGGGCTCTCCGCTTCATCCATCCCCTGACTCCATACTAGCACCAACGGGCTGCTAAAGCGTTTCGCAGAAAACACCAAGGAACCTGTTTCTCACTCCAACCACAAAGCGTGCGCAGCATGAATCTTGGCACAGCAGAACACTTCCCTTGGCATGCCCTTTGCAGCCTCACTCCAAACGGGGCTCTCCGCTTCATCCATCCCCTGACTCCATACTAGCACCAACGGGCTGCTAAAGCGTTTCGCAGAAAACACCAAGGAACCTGTTTCTCACTCCAACCACAAAACGTGCGCAGCATAAATCTTGGCACAGCAGAACACTTCCCATGGCATGGGCTTTGCAGCCTCACTCCAAACGGGGCTCTCCGCTTCATCCATCCCCTGACTCCATACTAGCACCAACGGGCTGCTAAAGCGTTTCGCAGAAAACACCAAGGAACCTGTTTCTCACTCCAACCACAAAGCGTGCGCAGCATGAATCTTGGCACAGCAGAACACTTCCCTTGGCATGCCCTTTGCAGCCTCACTCCAAACGGGGCTCTCCGCTTCATCCATCCCCTGACTCCATACTAGCACCAACGGGCTGCTAAAGCGTTTCGCAGAAAACACCAAGGAACCTGTTTCTCACTCCAACCACAAAACGTGCGCAGCATGAATCTTGGCACAGCAGAACACTTCCCTTGGCATGCCCTTTGCAGCCTCACTCCAAACGGGGCTCTCCGCTTCATCCATCCCCTGACTCCATACTAGCACCAACGGGCTGCTAAAGCGTTTCGCAGAAAACACCAAGGAACCTGTTTCTCACTCCAACCACAAAGCGTGCGCAGCATGAATCTTGGCACAGCAGAACACTTCCCTTGGCATGCCCTTTGCAGCCTCACTCCAAACGGGGCTCTCCGCTTCATCCATGCCCTGACTCCATACTAGCACCAACGGGCTGCTAAAGCGTTTCACAGAAAACACCAAGGATCCTGTTTCTCACTCCAACCACAAAGCGTGCGCAGCATAAATCTTGGCACAGCAGAACACTTCCCTTGGCATGCCCTTTGCAGCCTCACTCCAAACGGGGCTCTCCGCTTCATCCATCCCCTGACTCCATACTAGCACCAACGGGCTGCTAAAGCGTTTCGCAGAAAACACCAACGAACCTGTTTCTCACTCCAACCACAAAGCGTGCGCAGCATGAATCTTGGCACAGCAGAACACTTCCCTTGGCATGCCCTTTGCAGCCTCACTCCAAACGGGGCTCTCCGCTTCATCCATCCCCTGACTCCATACTAGCACCAACGGGCTGCTAAAGCGTTTCGCAGAAAACACCAAGGAACCTGTTTCTCACTCCAACCACAAAGCGTGCGCAGCATGAATCTTGGCACAGCAGAACACTTCCCTTGGCATGCCCTTTGCAGCCTCACTCCAAACGGGGCTCTCCGCTTCATCCATCCCCTGACTCCATACTAGCACCAACGGGCTGCTAAAGCGTTTCGCAGAAAACACCAAGGAACCTGTTTCTCACTCCAACCACAAAACGTGCGCAGCATGAATCTTGGCACAGCAGAACACTTCCCTTGGCATGCCCTTTGCAGCCTCACTCCAAACGGGGCTCTCCGCTTCATCCATCCCCTGACTCCATACTAGCACCAACGGCCTGCTAAAGCGTTTCGCAGAAAACACCAACGAACCTGTTTCTCACTCCAACCACAAAGCGTGCGCAGCATGAATCTTGGCACAGCAGAACACTTCCCTTGGCATGCCCTTTGCAGCCTCACTCCAAACGGGGCTCTCCGCTTCATCCATCCCCTGACTCCATACTAGCACCAACGGGCTGCTAAAGCGTTTCGCAGAAAACACCAACGAACCTGTTTCTCACTCCAACCACAAAGCGTGCGCAGCATGAATCTTGGCACAGCAGAACACTTCCCTTGGCATGCCCTTTGCAGCCTCACTCCAAACGGGGCTCTCCGCTTCATCCATCCCCTGACTCCATACTAGCACCAACGGGCTGCTAAAGCGTTTCGCAGAAAACACCAAGGAACCTGTTTCTCACTCCAACCACAAAGCGTGCGCAGCATAAATCTTGGCACAGCAGAACACTTCCCTTGGCATGCCCTTTGCAGCCTCACTCCAAACGGGGCTCTCCGCTTCATCCATCCCCTGACTCCATACTAGCACCAACGGGCTGCTAAAGCGTTTCGCAGAAAACACCAAGGAACCTGTTTCTCACTCCAACCACAAAGCGTGCGCAGCATGAATCTTGGCACAGCAGAACACTTCCCTTGGCATGCCCTTTGCAGCCTCACTCCAAACGGGGCTCTCCGCTTCATCCATCCCCTGACTCCATACTAGCACCAACGGCCTGCTAAAGTGTTTCGCAGAAAACACCAAGGAACCTGTTTCTCACTCCAACCACAAAGCGTGCGCAGCATGAATCTTGGCACAGCAGAACACTTCCTTTGGCATGCCCTTTGCAGCCTCACTCCAAACGGGGCTCTCCGCTTCATCCATCCCCTGACTCCATACTAGCACCAACGGCCTGCTAAAGCGTTTCGCAGAAAACACCAAGGAACCTGTTTCTCACTCCAACCACAAAGCGTGCGCAGCATAAATCTTGGCACAGCAGAACACTTCCCTTGGCATGCCCTTTGCAGCCTCACTCCAAACGGGGCTCTCCGCTTCATCCATCCCCTGACTCCATACTAGCACCAACGGGCTGCTAAAGCGTTTCGCAGAAAACACCAAGGAACCTGTTTCTCACTCCAACCACAAAGCGTGCGCAGCATGAATCTTGGCACAGCAGAACACTTCCCTTGGCATGCCCTTTGCAGCCTCACTCCAAACGGGGCTCTCCGCTTCATCCATCCCCTGACTCCATACTAGCACCAACGGGCTGCTAAAGCGTTTCGCAGAAAACACCAAGGAACCTGTTTCTCACTCCAACCACAAAGCGTGCGCAGCATGAATCTTGGCACAGCAGAACACTTCCCTTGGCATGCCCTTTGCAGCCTCACTCCAAACGGGGCTCTCCGCTTCATCCATCCCCTGACTCCATACTAGCACCAACGGGCTGCTAAAGCGTTTCGCAGAAAACACCAAGGAACCTGTTTCTCACTCCAACCACAAAGCATGCGCAGCACGAGTCTTGGCACAGCAGAACACTTCCCTTGGCATGCCCTTTGCAGCCTCACTCCAAACGGGGCTCTCCGCTTCATCCATCCCCTGACTCCATACTAGCACCAACGGCCTGCTAAAGCGTTTCGCAGAAAACACCAAGGAACCTGTTTCTCACTCCAACCACAAAACGTGCGCAGCATGAATCTTGGCACAGCAGAACACTTCCCTTGGCATGCCCTTTGCAGCCTCACTCCAAACGGGGCTCTCCGCTTCATCCATCCCCTGACTCCATACTAGCACCAACGGGCTGCTAAAGCGTTTCGCAGAAAACACCAAGGAACCTGTTCCTCACTCCAACCACAAAACGTGCGCAGCATGAATCTTGGCACAGCAGAACACTTCCTTTGGCATGCCCTTTGCAGCCTCACTCCAAACGGGGCTCTCCGCTTCATCCATCCCCTGACTCCATACTAGCACCAACGGGCTGCTAAAGCGTTTCGCAGAAAACACCAAGGAACCTGTTTCTCACTCCAACCACAAAGCGTGCGCAGCACGAGTCTTGGCACAGCAGAACACTTCCCTTGGCATGCCCTTTGCAGCCTCACTCCAAACGGGGCTCTCCGCTTCATCCATCCCCTGACTCCATACTAGCACCAACGGGCTGCTAAAGCGTTTCGCAGAAAACACCAAGGAACCTGTTTCCCACTCCAACCACAAAACGTGCGCAGCATGAATCTTGGCACAGCAGAACACTTCCCTTGGCATGCCCTTTGCAGCCTCACTCCAAACGGGGCTCTCCGCTTCATCCATCCCCTGACTCCATACTAGCACCAACGGGCTGCTAAAGCGTTTCGCAGAAAACACCAACGAACCTGTTTCTCACTCCAACCACAAAGCGTGCGCACCATGAATCTTGGCACAGCAGAACACTTCCTTTGGCATGCCCTTTGCAGCCTCACTCCAAACGGGGCTCTCCGCTTCATCCATCCCCTGACTCCATACTAGCACCAACGGGCTGCTAAAGCGTTTCGCAGAAAACACCAAGGAACCTGTTTCTCACTCCAACCACAAAGCGTGCGCAGCATGAATCTTGGCACAGCAGAACACTTCCCTTGGCATGCCCTTTGCAGCCTCACTCCAAACGGGGCTCTCCGCTTCATCCATCCCCTGACTCCATACTAGCACCAACGGGCTGCTAAAGCGTTTCGCAGAAAACACCAAGGAACCTGTTTCTCACTCCAACCACAAAGCGTGCGCAGCACGAGTCTTGGCACAGCAGAACACTTCCCTTGGCATGCCCTTTGCAGCCTCACTCCAAACGGGGCTCTCCGCTTCATCCATCCCCTGACTCCATACTAGCACCAACGGGCTGCTAAAGCGTTTCGCAGAAAACACCAACGAACCTGTTTCTCACTCCAACCACAAAGCGTGCGCAGCATGAATCTTGGCACAGCAGAACACTTCCCTTGGCATGCCCTTTGCAGCCTCACCTCAAACGGGGCTCTCCGCTTCATCCATCCCCTGACTCCATACTAGCACCAACGGGCTGCTAAAGCGTTTCGCAGAAAACACCAACGAACCTGTTTCTCACTCCAACCACAAAGCGTGCGCAGCATAAATCTTGGCACAGCAGAACACTTCCCTTGGCATGCCCTTTGCAGCCTCACTCCAAACGGGGCTCTCCGCTTCATCCATCCCCTGACTCCATACTAGCACCAACGGGCTGCTAAAGCGTTTCGCAGAAAACACCAACGAACCTGTTTCTCACTCCAACCACAAAACGTGCGCAGCATAAATCTTGGCACAGCAGAACACTTCCCCTGGCATGCCCTTTGCAGCTGCACTCCAAACGGGGCTCTCCGCTTCATCCATCCCCTGACTCCATACTAGCACCAACGGGCTGCTAAAGCGTTTCGCAGAAAACACCAAGGAACCTGTTTCTCACTCCAACCACAAAGCGTGCGCAGCATGAATCTTGGCACAGCAGAACACTTCCCTTGGCATGCCCTTTGCAGCCTCACTCCAAACGGGGCTCTCCGCTTCATCCATCCCCTGACTCCATACTAGCACCAACGGGCTGCTAAAGCGTTTCGCAGAAAACACCAAGGAACCTGTTTCTCACTCCAACCACAAAGCGTGCGCAGCACGAGTCTTGGCACAGCAGAACACTTCCCTTGGCATGCCCTTTGCAGCCTCACTCCAAACGGGGCTCTCCGCTTCATCCATCCCCTGACTCCATACTAGCACCAACGGGCTGCTAAAGCGTTTCGCAGAAAACACCAAGGAACCTGTTTCTCACTCCAACCACAAAACGTGCGCAGCATTAATCTTGGCACAGCAGAACACTTCCCTTGGCATGCCCTTTGCAGCCTCACTCCAAACGGGGCTCTCCGCTTCATCCATCCCCTGACTCCATACTAGCACCAACGGGCTGCTAAAGCGTTTCGCAGAAAACACCAACGAACCTTTTTCTCATTCCACCCACAAAGCGTGCGTAGCACGAGTCTTGGCACAGCAGAACACTTCCCTTGGCATGCCCTTTGCAGCCTCACTCCAAACGGGGCTCTCCGCTTCATCCATCCCCTGACTCCATACTAGCACCAACGGGCTGCTAAAGCGTTTCGCAGAAAACACCAAGGAACCTGTTTCTCACTCCAACCACAAAACGTGCGCAGCATGAATCTTGGCACAGCAGAACACTTCCCTTGGCATGCCCTTTGCAGCCCCACTCCAAACGGGGCTCTCCGCTTCATCCATCCCCTGACTCCATACTAGCACCAACGGGCTGCTAAAGCGTTTCGCAGAAAACACCAAGGAACCTGTTCCTCACTCCAACCACAAAACGTGCGCAGCATGAATCTTGGCACAGCAGAACACTTCCTTTGGCATGCCCTTTGCAGCCTCACTCCAAACGGGGCTCTCCGCTTCATCCATCCCCTGACTCCATACTAGCACCAACGGGCTGCTAAAGCGTTTCGCAGAAAACACCAAGGAACCTGTTTCTCACTCCAACCACAAAGCGTGCGCAGCACGAGTCTTGGCACAGCAGAACACTTCCCTTGGCATGCCCTTTGCAGCCTCACTCCAAACGGGGCTCTCCGCTTCATCCATCCCCTGACTCCATACTAGCACCAACGGGCTGCTAAAGCGTTTCGCAGAAAACACCAATGAACCTGTTTCTCACTCCAACCACAAAACGTGCGCAGCATGAATCTTGGCACAGCAGAACACTTCCCTTGGCATGCCCTTTGCAGCCTCACTCCAAACGGGGCTCTCCGCTTCATCCATCCCCTGACTCCATACTAGCACCAACGGGCTGCTAAAGCGTTTCGCAGAAAACACCAAGGAACCTGTTTCTCACTCCAACCACAAAGCGTGCGCAGCACGAGTCTTGGCACAGCAGAACACTTCCTTTGGCATGCCCTTTGCAGCCTCACTCCAAACGGGGCTCTCCGCTTCATCCATCCCCTGACTCCATACTAGCACCAACGGGCTGCTAAAGCGTTTCGCAGAAAACACCAAGGAACCTGTTTCTCACTCCAACCACAAAACGTGCGCAGCATGAATCTTGGCACAGCAGAACACTTCCCTTGGCATGCCCTTTGCAGCCTCACTCCAAACGGGGCTCTCCGCTTCATCCATCCCCTGACTCCATACTAGCACCAACGGGCTGCTAAAGCGTTTCGCAGAAAACACCAAGGAACCTGTTCCTCACTCCAACCACAAAACGTGCGCAGCATGAATCTTGGCACAGCAGAACACTTCCTTTGGCATGCCCTTTGCAGCCTCACTCCAAACGGGGCTCTCCGCTTCATCCATCCCCTGACTCCATACTAGCACCAACGGGCTGCTAAAGCGTTTCGCAGAAAACACCAACGAACCTGTTTCTCACTCCAACCACAAAGCGTGCGCAGCACGAGTCTTGGCACAGCAGAACACTTCCCTTGGCATGCCCTTTGCAGCCTCACTCCAAACGGGGCTCTCCGCTTCATCCATCCCCTGACTCCATACTAGCACCAACGGGCTGCTAAAGCGTTTCGCAGAAAACACCAACGAACCTGTTTCTCACTCCAACCACAAAGCGTGCGCAGCATGAATCTTGGCACAGCAGAACACTTCCCTTGGCATGCCCTTTGCAGCCTCACTCCAAACGGGGCTCTCCGCTTCATCCATCCCCTGACTCCATACTAGCACCAACGGGCTGCTAAAGCGTTTCGCAGAAAACACCAAGGAACCTGTTTCTCACTCCAACCACAAAGCGTGCGCAGCATGAATCTTGGCACAGCAGAACACTTCCCTTGGCATGCCCTTTGCAGCCTCACTCCAAACGGGGCTCTCCGCTTCATCCATCCCCTGACTCCATACTAGCACCAACGGGCTGCTAAAGCGTTTCGCAGAAAACACCAAGGAACCTGTTTCTCACTCCAACCACAAAGCGTGCGCAGCACGAGTCTTGGCACAGCAGAACACTTCCCTTGGCATGCCCTTTGCAGCCTCACTCCAAACGGGGCTCTCCGCTTCATCCATCCCCTGACTCCATACTAGCACCAACGGGCTGCTAAAGCGTTTCGCAGAAAACACCAAGGAACCTGTTTCTCACTCCAACCACAAAGCGTGCGCAGCACGAGTCTTGGCACAGCAGAACACTTCCCTTGGCATGCCCTTTGCAGCCTCACTCCAAACGGGGCTCTCCGCTTCATCCATCCCCTGACTCCATACTAGCACCAACGGGCTGCTAAAGCGTTTCGCAGAAAACACCAAGGAACCTGTTTCTCACTCCAACCACAAAGCGTGCGCAGCACGAGTCTTGGCACAGCAGAACACTTCCCTTGGCATGCCCTTTGCAGCCTCACTCCAAACGGGGCTCTCCGCTTCATCCATCCCCTGACTCCATACTAGCACCAACGGGCTGCTAAAGCGTTTCGCAGAAAACACCAAGGAACCTGTTTCTCACTCCAACCACAAAACGTGCGCAGCATGAATCTTGGCACAGCAGAACACTTCCCTTGGCATGCCCTTTGCAGCCTCACTCCAAACGGGGCTCTCCGCTTCATCCATCCCCTGACTCCATACTAGCACCAACGGGCTGCTAAAGCGTTTCGCAGAAAACACCAACGAACCTGTTTCTCACTCCAACCACAAAGCGTGCGCAGCATGAATCTTGGCACAGCAGAACACTTCCTTTGGCATGCCCTTTGCAGCCTCACTCCAAACGGGGCTCTCCGCTTCATCCATCCCCTGACTCCATACTAGCACCAACGGGCTGCTAAAGCGTTTCGCAGAAAACACCAAGGAACCTGTTTCTCACTCCAACCACAAAACGTGCGCAGCATGAATCTTGGCACAGCAGAACACTTCCCTTGGCATGCCCTTTGCAGCCTCACTCCAAACGGGGCTCTCCGCTTCATCCATCCCCTGACTCCATACTAGCACCAACGGGCTGCTAAAGCGTTTCGCAGAAAACACCAAGGAACCTGTTCCTCACTCCAACCACAAAACGTGCGCAGCATGAATCTTGGCACAGCAGAACACTTCCTTTGGCATGCCCTTTGCAGCCTCACTCCAAACGGGGCTCTCCGCTTCATCCATCCCCTGACTCCATACTAGCACCAACGGGCTGCTAAAGCGTTTCGCAGAAAACACCAAGGAACCTGTTTCTCACTCCAACCACAAAGCGTGGGCAGCACGAGTCTTGGCACAGCAGAACACTTCCCTTGGCATGCCCTTTGCAGCCTCACTCCAAACGGGGCTCTCCGCTTCATCCATCCCCTGACTCCATACTAGCACCAACGGGCTGCTAAAGCGTTTCGCAGAAAACACCAACGAACCTGTTTCTCACTCCAACCACAAAGCGTGCGCAGCATGAATCTTGGCACAGCAGAACACTTCCCTTGGCATGCCCTTTGCAGCCTCACTCCAAACGGGGCTCTCCGCTTCATCCATCCCCTGACTCCATACTAGCACCAACGGGCTGCTAAAGCGTTTCGCAGAAAACACCAAGGAACCTGTTTCTCACTCCAACCACAAAGCGTGCGCAGCATGAATCTTGGCACAGCAGAACACTTCCCTTGGCATGCCCTTTGCAGCCTCACTCCAAACGGAGCTCTCCGCTTCATCCATCCCCTGACTCCATACTAGCACCAACGGCCTGCTAAAGCGTTTCGCAGAAAACAACAAGGAACCTGTTTCTCACTCCAACCACAAAGCGTGCGCAGCATGAATCTTGGCACAGCAGAACACTTCCCTTGGCATGCCCTTTGCAGCCTCACTCCAAACGGGGCTCTCCGCTTCATCCATCCCCTGACTCCATACTAGCACCAACGGGCTGCTAAAGCGTTTCGCAGAAAACACCAAGGAACCTGTTTCTCACTCCAACCACAAAGCGTGCGCAGCATGAATCTTGGCACAGCAGAACACTTCCCTTGGCATGCCCTTTGCAGCCTCACTCCAAACGGGGCTCTCCGCTTCATCCATCCCCTGACTCCATACTAGCACCAACGGGCTGCTAAAGCGTTTCGCAGAAAACACCAAGGAACCTGTTTCTCACTCCAACCACAAAGCGTGCGCAGCATGAATCTTGGCACAGCAGAACACTTCACTTGGCATGCCCTTTGCAGCCTCACTCCAAACGGGGCTCTCCGCTTCATCCATCCCCTGACTCCATACTAGCACCAACGGGCTGCTAAAGCGTTTCGCAGAAAACACCAAGGAACCTGTTTCTCACTCCAACCACAAAGCGTGCGCAGCACGAGTCTTGGCACAGCAGAACACTTCCCTTGGCATGCCCTTTGCAGCCTCACTCCAAACGGGGCTCTCCGCTTCATCCATCCCCTGACTCCATACTAGCACCAACGGGCTGCTAAAGCGTTTCGCAGAAAACACCAACGAACCTGTTTCTCACTCCAACCACAAAGCGTGCGCAGCATGAATCTTGGCACAGCAGAACACTTCCCTTGGCATGCCCTTTGCAGCCTCACTCCAAACGGGGCTCTCCGCTTCATCCATCCCCTGACTCCATACTAGCACCAACGGGCTGCTAAAGCGTTTCGCAGAAAACACCAAGGAACCTGTTTCTCACTCCAACCACAAAGCGTGCGCAGCATGAATCTTGGCACAGCAGAACACTTCCCTTGGCATGCCCTTTGCAGCCTCACTCCAAACGGGGCTCTCCGCTTCATCCATCCCCTGACTCCATACTAGCACCAACGGGCTGCTAAAGCGTTTTTCAGAAAACACCAAGGAACCTGTTTCTCACTCCAACCACAAAGCATGCGCAGCACGAGTCTTGGCACAGCAGAACACTTCCCTTGGCATGCCCTTTGCAGCCCCACTCCAAACGGGGCTCTCCGCTTCATCCATCCCCTAACTCCATACTAGCACAAACAGGCCGCCAAAGAGTTTCGCAGAAAACACCAAGGAACCTGTTTCTCACTCCAACCACAAAGCGTGCGCAGCATGAATCTTGGCACAGCAGAACACTTCCCTTGGCATGCCCTTTGCAGCCTCACTCCAAACGGGGCTCTCCGCTTCATCCATCCCCTGACTCCATACTAGCACCAACGGGCTGCTAAAGCGTTTCGCAGAAAACACCAAGGAACCTGTTTCTCACTCCAACCACAAAGCGTGCGCAGCACGAGTCTTGGCACAGCAGAACACTTCCCTTGGCATGCCCTTTGCAGCCTCACTCCAAACGGGGCTCTCCGCTTCATCCATCCCCTGACTCCATACTAGCACCAACGGGCTGCTAAAGCGTTTCGCAGAAAACACCAACGAACCTGTTTCTCACTCCAACCACAAAGCGTGCGCAGCATGAATCTTGGCACAGCAGAACACTTCCCCTGGCATGCCCTTTGCAGCCTCACTCCAAACAGGGCTCTCCGCTTCATCCATCCCCTGACTCCATACTAGCACCAACGGGCTGCTAAAGCGTTTCGCAGAAAACACCAAGGAACCTGTTTCTCACTCCAACCACAAAGCATGCGCAGCACGAGTCTTGGCACAGCAGAACACTTCCCTTGGCATGCCCTTTGCAGCCTCACTCCAAACGGGGCTCTCTGCTTCATCCATCCCCTGACTCCATACTAGCACCAACGGGCTGCTAAAGCGTTTCGCAGAAAACACCAACGAACCTGTTTCTCACTCCAACCACAAAGCGTGCGCAGCATGAATCTTGGCACAGCAGAACACTTCCCTTGGCATGCCCTTTGCAGCCTCACTCCAAACGGGGCTCTCCGCTTCATCCATCCCCTGACTCCATACTAGCACCAAGGGGCTGCTAAAGCGTTTCGCAGAAAACACCAACGAACCTGTTTCTCACTCCAACCACAAAGCGTGCGCAGCATGAATCTTGGCACAGCAGAACACTTCCCTTGGCATGCCCTTTGCAGCCTCACTCCAAACGGGGCTCTCCGCTTCATCCATCCCCTGACTCCATACTAGCACCAACGGGCTGCTAAAGCGTTTCGCAGAAAACACCAACGAACCTGTTTCTCACTCCAACCACAAAGCGTGCGCAGCACGAGTCTTGGCACAGCAGAACACTTCCCTTGGCATGCCCTTTGCAGCCTCACTCCAAACGGGGCTCTCCGCTTCATCCATCCCCTGACTCCATACTAGCACCAACGGGCTGCTAAAGCGTTTCGCAGAAAACACCAAGGAACCTGTTTCTCACTCCAACCACAAAGCGTGCGCAGCATGAATCTTGGCACAGCAGAACACTTCCCTTGGCATGCCCTTTGCAGCCTCACTCCAAACGGGGCTCTCCGCTTCATCCATCCCCTGACTCCATACTAGCACCAACGGGCTGCTAAAGCGTTTCGCAGAAAACACCAAGGAACCTGTTTCTCACTCCAACCACAAAGCGTGCGCAGCACGAGTCTTGGCACAGCAGAACACTTCCCTTGGCATGCCCTTTGCAGCCTCACTCCAAACGGGGCTCTCCGCTTCATCCATCCCCTGACTCCATACTAGCACCAACGGGCTGCTAAAGCGTTTCGCAGAAAACACCAAGGAACCTGTTTCTCACTCCAACCACAAAGCGTGCGCAGCATGAATCTTGGCACAGCAGAACACTTCCCTTGGCATGCCCTTTGCAGCCTCACTCCAAACGGGACTCTCCGCTTCATCCATCCCCTGACTCCATACTAGCACCAACGGCCTGCTAAAGCGTTTCGCAGAAAACACCAACGAACCTGTTTCTCACTCCAACCACAAAGCGTGCGCAGCATGAATCTTGGCACAGCAGAACACTTCCCTTGGCATGCCCTTTGCAGCCTCACTCCAAACGGGGCTCTCCGCTTCATCCATCCCCTGACTCCATACTAGCACCAACGGGCTGCTAAAGCGTTTCGCAGAAAACACCAAGGAACCTGTTTCTCACTCCAACCACAAAGCGTGCGCAGCATGAATCTTGGCACAGCAGAACACTTCACTTGGCATGCCCTTTGCAGCCTCACTCCAAACGGGGCTCTCCGCTTCATCCATCCCCTGACTCCATACTAGCACCAACGGGCTGCTAAAGCGTTTCGCAGAAAACACCAACGAACCTGTTTCTCACTCCAACCACAAAGCGTGCGCAGCATGAATCTTGGCACAGCAGAACACTTCCCTTGGCATGCCCTTTGCAGCCTCACTCCAAACGGGGCTCTCCGCTTCATCCATCCCCTGACTCCATACTAGCACCAACGGGCTGCTAAAGCGTTTCGCAGAAAACACCAAGGAACCTGTTTCTCACTCCAACCACAAAGCGTGCGCAGCATGAATCTTGGCACAGCAGAACACTTCCCTTGGCATGCCCTTTGCAGCCTCACTCCAAACGGGGCTCTCCGCTTCATCCATCCCCTGACTCCATACTAGCACAAACAGGCCGCCAAAGCGTTTCGCAGAAAACACCAACGAACCTGTTTCTCACTCCAACCACAAAGCGTGCGCAGCACGAGTCTTGGCACAGCAGAACACTTCCCTTGGCATGCCCTTTGCAGCCTCACTCCAAACGGGGCTCTCCGCTTCATCCATCCCCTGACTCCATACTAGCATCAACGGGCTGCTAAAGCGTTTCGCAGAAAACACCAACGAACCTGTTTCTCACTCCAACCACAAAGCGTGCGCAGCATGAATCTTGGCACAGCAGAACACTTCCCCTGGCATGCCCTTTGCAGCCTCACTCCAAACAGGGCTCTCCGCTTCATCCATCCCCTGACTCCATACTAGCACCAGGGGGCTGCTAAAGCGTTTCGCAGAAAACACCAAGGAACCTGTTTCTCACTCCAACCACAAAGCATGCGCAGCACGAGTCTTGGCACAGCAGAACACTTCCCTTGGCATGCCCTTTGCAGCCTCACTCCAAACGGGGCTCTCTGCTTCATCCATCCCCTGACTCCATACTAGCACCAACGGGCTGCTAAAGCGTTTCGCAGAAAACACCAACGAACCTGTTTCTCACTCCAACCACAAAGCGTGCGCAGCATGAATCTTGGCACAGCAGAACACTTCCCTTGGCATGCCCTTTGCAGCCTCACTCCAAACGGGGCTCTCCGCTTCATCCATCCCCTGACTCCATACTAGCACCAACGGGCTGCTAAAGCGTTTCGCAGAAAACACCAACGAACCTGTTTCTCACTCCAACCACAAAGCGTGCGCATCATGAATCTTGGCACAGCAGAACACTTCCCTTGGCATGCCCTTTGCAGCCTCACTCCAAACGGGGCTCTCCGCTTCATCCATCCCCTGACTCCATACTAGCACCAACGGGCTGCTAAAGCGTTTCGCAGAAAACACCAACGAACCTGTTTCTCACTCCAACCACAAAGCGTGCGCAGCATGAATCTTGGCACAGCAGAACACTTCCCTTGGCATGCCCTTTGCAGCCTCACTCCAAACGGGGCTCTCCGCTTCATCCATCCCCTGACTCCATACTAGCACCAACGGGCTGCTAAAGCGTTTTTCAGAAAACACCAAGGAACCTGTTTCTCACTCCAACCACAAAGCATGCGCAGCACGAGTCTTGGCACAGCAGAACACTTCCCTTGGCATGCCCTTTGCAGCCCCACTCCAAACGGGGCTCTCCGCTTCATCCATCCCCTAACTCCATACTAGCACAAACAGGCCGCCAAAGCGTTTCGCAGAAAACACCAAGGAACCTGTTTCTCACTCCAACCACAAAGCGTGCGCAGCATGAATCTTGGCACAGCAGAACACTTCACTTGGCATGCCCTTTGCAGCCTCACTCCAAACGGGGCTCTCCGCTTCATCCATCCCCTGACTCCATACTAGCACCAACGGGCTGCTAAAGCGTTTCGCAGAAAACACCAACGAACCTGTTTCTCACTCCAACCACAAAGCGTGCGCAGCATGAATCTTGGCACAGCAGAACACTTCCCTTGGCATGCCCTTTGCAGCCTCACTCCAAACGGGGCTCTCCGCTTCATCCATCCCCTGACTCCATACTAGCACCAACGGGCTGCTAAAGCGTTTCGCAGAAAACACCAAGGAACCTGTTTCTCACTCCAACCACAAAGCGTGCGCAGCATGAATCTTGGCACAGCAGAACACTTCCCTTGGCATGCCCTTTGCAGCCTCACTCCAAACGGGGCTCTCCGCTTCATCCATCCCCTGACTCCATACTAGCACAAACAGGCCGCCAAAGCGTTTCGCAGAAAACACCAACGAACCTGTTTCTCACTCCAACCACAAAGCGTGCGCAGCACGAGTCTTGGCACAGCAGAACACTTCCCTTGGCATGCCCTTTGCAGCCTCACTCCAAACGGGGCTCTCCGCTTCATCCATCCCCTGACTCCATACTAGCATCAACGGGCTGCTAAAGCGTTTCGCAGAAAACACCAACGAACCTGTTTCTCACTCCAACCACAAAGCGTGCGCAGCATGAATCTTGGCACAGCAGAACACTTCCCCTGGCATGCCCTTTGCAGCCTCACTCCAAACAGGGCTCTCCGCTTCATCCATCCCCTGACTCCATACTAGCACCAGGGGGCTGCTAAAGCGTTTCGCAGAAAACACCAAGGAACCTGTTTCTCACTCCAACCACAAAGCATGCGCAGCACGAGTCTTGGCACAGCAGAACACTTCCCTTGGCATGCCCTTTGCAGCCTCACTCCAAACGGGGCTCTCTGCTTCATCCATCCCCTGACTCCATACTAGCACCAACGGGCTGCTAAAGCGTTTCGCAGAAAACACCAACGAACCTGTTTCTCACTCCAACCACAAAGCGTGCGCAGCATGAATCTTGGCACAGCAGAACACTTCCCTTGGCATGCCCTTTGCAGCCTCACTCCAAACGGGGCTCTCCGCTTCATCCATCCCCTGACTCCATACTAGCACCAACGGGCTGCTAAAGCGTTTCGCAGAAAACACCAACGAACCTGTTTCTCACTCCAACCACAAAGCGTGCGCATCATGAATCTTGGCACAGCAGAACACTTCCCTTGGCATGCCCTTTGCAGCCTCACTCCAAACGGGGCTCTCCGCTTCATCCATCCCCTGACTCCATACTAGCACCAACGGGCTGCTAAAGCGTTTCGCAGAAAACACCAACGAACCTGTTTCTCACTCCAACCACAAAGCGTGCGCAGCATGAATCTTGGCACAGCAGAACACTTCCCTTGGCATGCCCTTTGCAGCCTCACTCCAAACGGGGCTCTCCGCTTCATCCATCCCCTGACTCCATACTAGCACCAACGGGCTGCTAAAGCGTTTTTCAGAAAACACCAAGGAACCTGTTTCTCACTCCAACCACAAAGCATGCGCAGCACGAGTCTTGGCACAGCAGAACACTTCCCTTGGCATGCCCTTTGCAGCCCCACTCCAAACGGGGCTCTCCGCTTCATCCATCCCCTAACTCCATACTAGCACAAACAGGCCGCCAAAGCGTTTCGCAGAAAACACCAAGGAACCTGTTTCTCACTCCAACCACAAAGCGTGCGCAGCACGAGTCTTGGCACAGCAGAACACTTCCCTTGGCATGCCCTTTGCAGCCTCACTCCAAACGGGGCTCTCCGCTTCATCCATCCCCTGACTCCATACTAGCACCAACGGGCTGCTAAGGCGTTTCGCAGAAAACACCAAGGAACCTGTTTCTCACTCCAACCACAAAGCGTGCGCAGCATGAATCTTGGCACAGCAGAACACTTCCCTTGGCATGCCCTTTGCAGCCTCACTCCAAACGGGGCTCTCCGCTTCATCCATCCCCTGACTCCATACTAGCACCAACGGGCTGCTAAAGCGTTTCGCAGAAAACACCAACGAACCTGTTTCTCACTCCAACCACAAAGCGTGCGCAGCACGAGTCTTGGCACAGCAGAACACTTCCCTTGGCATGCCCTTTGCAGCCTCACTCCAAACGGGGCTCTCCGCTTCATCCATCCCCTGACTCCATACTAGCACCAACGGGCTGCTAAAGCGTTTCGCAGAAAACACCAAGGAACCTGTTTCTCACTCCAACCACAAAGCGTGCGCAGCATGAATCTTGGCACAGCAGAACACTTCCCCTGGCATGCCCTTTGCAGCCTCACTCCAAACAGGGCTCTCCGCTTCATCCATCCCCTGACTCCATACTAGCACCAACGGGCTGCTAAAGCGTTTCGCAGAAAACACCAAGGAACCTGTTTCTCACTCCAACCACAAAGCATGCGCAGCACGAGTCTTGGCACAGCAGAACACTTCCCTTGGCATGCCCTTTGCAGCCTCACTCCAAACGGGGCTCTCCGCTTCATCCATCCCCTGACTCCATACTAGCACCAACGGGCTGCTAAAGCGTTTCGCAGAAAACACCAACGAACCTGTTTCTCACTCCAACCACAAAGCGTGCGCAGCATGAATCTTGGCACAGCAGAACACTTCCCTTGGCATGCCCTTTGCAGCCTCACTCCAAACGGGGCTCTCCGCTTCATCCATCCCCTGACTCCATACTAGCACCAACGGGCTGCTAAAGCGTTTCGCAGAAAACACCAACGAACCTGTTTCTCACTCCAACCACAAAGCGTGCGCAGCATGAATCTTGGCACAGCAGAACACTTCCCTTGGCATGCCCTTTGCAGCCTCACTCCAAACGGGGCTCTCCGCTTCATCCATCCCCTGACTCCATACTAGCACCAACGGGCTGCTAAAGCGTTTCGCAGAAAACACGAACGAACCTGTTTCTCACTCCAACCACAAAGCGTGCGTAGCACGAGTATTGGCACAGCAGAACACTTCCCCTGGCATGCGCTTTGCAGCCTCACTCCAAACGGGGCTCTCCACTTCATCCATCCCCTGACTCCATACTAGCACCAACGGGCTGCTAAAGCGTTTCGCACAAAACACCAAGGAACCTGTTTCTCACTCCAACCACAAAGCGTGCGCAGCATGAATCTTGGCACAGCAGAACACTTCCCTTGGCATGCCCTTTGCAGCCTCACTCCAAACGGGGCTCTCCGCTTCATCCATCCCCTGACTCCATACTAGCACCAACGGGCTGCTAAAGCGTTTCGCAGAAAACTCCAGCGAACCTGTTTCTCACTTCAACCACAAAGCGTGCGCAGCACGAGTCTTGGCACAGCAGAACACTTCCCTTGGCATGCCCTTTGCAGCCTCACTCCAAACGGGGCTCTCCGCTTCATCCATCCCCTGACTCCATACTAGCACCAACGGGCTGCTAAAGCGTTTCGCAGAAAACACCAACGAACCTGTTTCTCACTCCAACCACAAAGCGTGCGCAGCATTAATCTTGGCACAGCAGAACACTTCCCTTGGCATGCCCTTTGCAGCCTCACTCCAAACAGGGCTCTCCGCTTCATCCATCCCCTGACTCCATACTAGCACCAGGGGGCTGCTAAAGCGTTTCGCAGAAAACACCAAGGAACCTGTTTCTCACTCCAAGCACAAAGCATGCGCAGCACGAGTCTTGGCACAGCAGAACACTTCCCTTGGCATGCCCTTTGCAGCCCCACTCCAAACGGGGCTCTCCGCTTCATCCATCCCCTGACTCCATACTAGCACCAACGGGCTGCTAAAGCGTTTCGCAGAAAACACCAACGAACCTGTTTCTCACTCCAACCACAAAGCGTGCGCAGCATGAATCTTGGCACAGCAGAACACTTCCCTTGGCATGCCCTTTGCAGCCTCACTCCAAACGGGGCTCTCCGCTTCATCCATCCCCTGACTCCATACTAGCACCAACGGGCTGCTAAAGCGTTTCGCAGAAAACACCAACGAACCTGTTTCTCACTCCAACCACAAAGCGTGCGCAGCATGAATCTTGGCACAGCAGAACACTTCCCTTGGCATGCCCTTTGCAGCCTCACTCCAAACGGGGCTCTCCGCTTCATCCATCCCCTGACTCCATACTAGCACCAACGGGCTGCTAAAGCGTTTCGCAGAAAACACCAACGAACCTGTTTCTCACTCCAACCACAAAGCGTGCGCAGCATGAATCTTGGCACAGCAGAACACTTCCCTTGGCATGCCCTTTGCAGCCTCACTCCAAACGGGGCTCTCCGCTTCATCCATCCCCTGACTCCATACTAGCACCAACGGGCTGCTAAAGCGTTTCGCAGAAAACACCAACGAACCTGTTTCTCACTCCAACCACAAAGCGTGCGCAGCATTAATCTTGGCACAGCAGAACACTTCCCTTGGCATGCCCTTTGCAGCCTCACTCCAAACAGGGCTCTCCGCTTCATCCATCCCCTGACTCCATACTAGCACCAGGGGGCTGCTAAAGCGTTTCGCAGAAAACACCAAGGAACCTGTTTCTCACTCCAACCACAAAGCATGCGCAGCACGAGTCTTGGCACAGCAGAACACTTCCCTTGGCATGCCCTTTGCAGCCCCACTCCAAACGGGGCTCTCCGCTTCATCCATCCCCTGACTCCATACTAGCACCAACGGGCTGCTAAAGCGTTTCGCAGAAAACACCAAGGAACCTGTTTCTCACTCCAACCACAAAGCGTGCGCAGCATGAATCTTGGCACAGCAGAACACTTCCCTTGGCATGCCCTTTGCAGCCTCACTCCAAACGGGGCTCTCCGCTTCATCCATCCCCTGACTCCATACTAGCACCAACGGGCTGCTAAAGCGTTTCGCAGAAAACACCAACGAACCTGTTTCTCACTCCAACCACAAAGCGTGCGCAGCATGAATCTTGGCACAGCAGAACACTTCCCTTGGCATGCCCTTTGCAGCCTCACTCCAAACGGGGCTCTCCGCTTCATCCATCCCCTGACTCCATACTAGCACCAACGGGCTGCTAAAGCGTTTCGCAGAAAACACCAACGAACCTGTTTCTCACTCCAACCACAAAGCGTGCGCAGCACGAGTCTTGGCACAGCAGAACACTTCCCTTGGCATGCCCTTTGCAGCCTCACTCCAAACGGGGCTCTCCGCTTCATCCATCCCCTGACTCCATACTAGCACCAACGGGCTGCTAAAGCGTTTCGCAGAAAACACCAACGAACCTGTTTCTCACTCCAACCACAAAGCATGCGCAGCACGAATCTTGGCACAGCAGAACACTTCCCTTGGCATGCCCTTTGCAGCCTCACTCCAAACGGGGCTCTCCGCTTCATCCATCCCCTGACTCCATACTAGCACCAACGGGCTGCTAAAGCGTTTCGCAGAAAACACCAACGAACCTGTTTCTCACTCCAACCACAAAGCGTGCGCAGCATGAATCTTGGCACAGCAGAACACTTCCCTTGGCATGCCCTTTGCAGCCTCACTCCAAACGGGGCTCTCCGCTTCATCCATCCCCTGACTCCATACTAGCACCAACGGGCTGCTAAAGCGTTTCGCAGAAAACACCAAGGAACCTGTTTCTCACTCCAACCACAAAGCGTGCGCAGCATGAATCTTGGCACAGCAGAACACTTCCCTTGGCATGCCCTTTGCAGCCTCACTCCAAACGGGGCTCTCCGCTTCATCCATCCCCTGACTCCATACTAGCACCAACGGGCTGCTAAAGCGTTTCGCAGAAAACACCAACGAACCTGTTTCTCACTCCAACCACAAAGCGTGCGCAGCATGAATCTTGGCACAGCAGAACACTTCCCTTGGCATGCCCTTTGCAGCCTCACTCCAAACGGGGCTCTCCGCTTCATCCATCCCCTGACTCCATACTAGCACCAACGGGCTGCTAAAGCGTTTCGCAGAAAACACCAACGAACCTGTTTCTCACTCCAACCACAAAGCGTGCGCAGCATTAATCTTGGCACAGCAGAACACTTCCCTTGGCATGCCCTTTGCAGCCTCACTCCAAACAGGGCTCTCCGCTTCATCCATCCCCTGACTCCATACTAGCACCAGGGGGCTGCTAAAGCGTTTCGCAGAAAACACCAAGGAACCTGTTTCTCACTCCAACCACAAAGCATGCGCAGCACGAGTCTTGGCACAGCAGAACACTTCCCTTGGCATGCCCTTTGCAGCCCCACTCCAAACGGGGCTCTCCGCTTCATCCATCCCCTGACTCCATACTAGCACCAACGGGCTGCTAAAGCGTTTCGCAGAAAACACCAACGAACCTGTTTCTCACTCCAACCACAAAGCGTGCGCAGCATGAATCTTGGCACAGCAGAACACTTCCCTTGGCATGCCCTTTGCAGCCTCACTCCAAACGGGGCTCTCCGCTTCATCCATCCCCTGACTCCATACTAGCACCAACGGGCTGCTAAAGCGTTTCGCAGAAAACACCAACGAACCTGTTTCTCACTCCAACCACAAAGCGTGCGCAGCATGAATCTTGGCACAGCAGAACACTTCCCTTGGCATGCCCTTTGCAGCCTCACTCCAAACGGGGCTCTCCGCTTCATCCATCCCCTGACTCCATACTAGCACCAACGGGCTGCTAAAGTGTTTTTCAGAAAACACCAAGGAACCTGTTTCTCACTCCAACCACAAAGCATGCGCAGCACGAGTCTTGGCACAGCAGAACACTTCCCTTGGCATGCCCTTTGCAGCCCCACTCCAAACGGGGCTCTCCGCTTCATCCATCCCCTAACTCCATACTAGCACAAACAGGCCGCCAAAGCGTTTCGCAGAAAACACCAAGGAACCTGTTTCTCACTCCAACCACAAAGCGTGCGCAGCACGAGTCTTGGCACAGCAGAACACTTCCCTTGGCATGCCCTTTGCAGCCTCACTCCAAACGGGGCTCTCCGCTTCATCCATCCCCTGACTCCATACTAGCACCAACGGGCTGCTAAAGCGTTTTTCAGAAAACACCAAGGAACCTGTTTCTCACTCCAACCACAAAGCATGCGCAGCACGAGTCTTGGCACAGCAGAACACTTCCCTTGGCATGCCCTTTGCAGCCCCACTCCAAACGGGGCTCTCCGCTTCATCCATCCCCTAACTCCATACTAGCACAAACAGGCCGCCAAAGCGTTTCGCAGAAAACACCAAGGAACCTGTTTCTCACTCCAACCACAAAGCGTGCGCAGCACGAGTCTTGGCACAGCAGAACACTTCCCTTGGCATGCCCTTTGCAGCCTCACTCCAAACGGGGCTCTCCGCTTCATCCATCCCCTGACTCCATACTAGCACCAACGGGCTGCTAAAGCGTTTCGCACAAAACACCAAGGAACCTGTTTCTCACTCCAACCACAAAGCATGCGCAGCACGAGTCTTGGCACAGCAGAACACTTCCCTTGGCATGCCCTTTGCAGCCCCACTCCAAACGGGGCTCTCCGCTTCATCCATCCCCTGACTCCATACTAGCACCAACGGGCTGCTAAAGCGTTTCGCAGAAAACACCAACGAACCTGTTTCTCACTCCAACCACAAAGCGTGCGCAGCATGAATCTTGGCACAGCAGAACACTTCCCTTGGCATGCCCTTTGCAGCCTCACTCCAAACGGGGCTCTCCGCTTCATCCATCCCCTGACTCCATACTAGCACCAACGGGCTGCTAAAGCGTTTCGCAGAAAACACCAAGGAACCTGTTTCTCACTCCAACCACAAAGCGTGCGCAGCATGAATCTTGGCACAGCAGAACACTTCCCTTGGCATGCCCTTTGCAGCCTCACTCCAAACGGGGCTCTCCGCTTCATCCATCCCCTGACTCCATACTAGCACCAACGGGCTGCTAAAGCGTTTCGCAGAAAACACCAACGAACCTGTTTCTCACTCCAACCACAAAGCGTGCGCAGCACGAGTCTTGGCACAGCAGAACACTTCCCTTGGCATGCCCTTTGCAGCCTCACTCCAAACGGGGCTCTCCGCTTCATCCATCCCCTGACTCCATACTAGCACCAACGGGCTGCTAAAGCGTTTCGCAGAAAACACCAACGAACCTGTTTCTCACTCCAACCACAAAGCGTGCGCAGCACGAATCTTGGCACAGCAGAACACTTCCCTTGGCATGCCCTTTGCAGCCTCACTCCAAACGGGGCTCTCCGCTTCATCCATCCCCTGACTCCATACTAGCACCAACGGGCTGCTAAAGCGTTTCGCAGAAAACACCAACGAACCTGTTTCTCACTCCAACCACAAAGCGTGCGCAGCATGAATCTTGGCACAGCAGAACACTTCCCTTGGCATGCCCTTTGCAGCCTCACTCCAAACGGGGCTCTCCGCTTCATCCATCCCCTGACTCCATACTAGCACCAACGGGCTGCTAAAGCGTTTCGCAGAAAACACCAAGGAACCTGTTTCTCACTCCAACCACAAAACGTGCGCAGCATGAATCTTGGCACAGCAGAACACTTCCCTTGGCATGCCCTTTGCAGCCTCACTCCAAACGGGGCTCTCCGCTTCATCCATCCCCTGACTCCATACTAGCACCAACGGGCTGCTAAAGCGTTTTTCAGAAAACACCAAGGAACCTGTTTCTCACTCCAACCACAAAGCATGCGCAGCACGAGTCTTGGCACAGCAGAACACTTCCCTTGGCATGCCCTTTGCAGCCCCACTCCAAACGGGGCTCTCCGCTTCATCCATCCCCTAACTCCATACTAGCACAAACAGGCCGCCAAAGCGTTTCGCAGAAAACACCAAGGAACCTGTTTCTCACTCCAACCACAAAGCGTGCGCAGCACGAGTCTTGGCACAGCAGAACACTTCCCTTGGCATGCCCTTTGCAGCCTCACTCCAAACGGGGCTCTCCGCTTCATCCATCCCCTGACTCCATACTAGCACCAACGGGCTGCTAAAGCGTTTCGCAGAAAACACCAAGGAACCTGTTTCTCACTCCAACCACAAAGCGTGCGCAGCATGAATCTTGGCACAGCAGAACACTTCCCTTGGCATGCCCTTTGCAGCCTCACTCCAAACGGGGCTCTCCGCTTCATCCATCCCCTGACTCCATACTAGCACCAACGGCCTGCTAAAGCGTTTCGCAGAAAACACCAACGAACCTGTTTCTCACTCCAACCACAAAGCGTGCGCAGCACGAGTCTTGGCACAGCAGAACACTTCCCTTGGCATGCCCTTTGCAGCCTCACTCCAAACGGGGCTCTCCGCTTCATCCATCCCCTGACTCCATACTAGCACCAACGGGCTGCTAAAGCGTTTCGCAGAAAACACCAACGAACCTGTTTCTCACTCCAACCACAAAGCGTGCGCAGCATGAATCTTGGCACAGCAGAACACTTCCCCTGGCATGCCCTTTGCAGCCTCACTCCAAACAGGGCTCTCCGCTTCATCCATCCCCTGACTCCATACTAGCACCAACGGGCTGCTAAAGCGTTTTTCAGAAAACACCAAGGAACCTGTTTCTCACTCCAACCACAAAGCATGCGCAGCACGAGTCTTGGCACAGCAGAACACTTCCCTTGGCATGCCCTTTGCAGCCCCACTCCAAACGGGGCTCTCCGCTTCATCCATCCCCTAACTCCATACTAGCACAAACAGGCCGCCAAAGCGTTTCGCAGAAAACACCAAGGAACCTGTTTCTCACTCCAACCACAAAGCGTGCGCAGCACGAGTCTTGGCACAGCAGAACACTTCCCTTGGCATGCCCTTTGCAGCCTCACTCCAAACGGGGCTCTCCGCTTCATCCATCCCCTGACTCCATACTAGCACCAACGGGCTGCTAAAGCGTTTCGCACAAAACACCAAGGAACCTGTTTCTCACTCCAACCACAAAGCGTGCGCAGCATGAATCTTGGCACAGCAGAACACTTCCCTTGGCATGCCCTTTGCAGCCTCACTCCAAACGGGGCTCTCCGCTTCATCCATCCCCTGACTCCATACTAGCACCAACGGGCTGCTAAAGCGTTTCGCAGAAAACACCAAGGAACCTGTTTCTCACTCCAACCACAAAGCGTGCGCAGCATGAATCTTGGCACAGCAGAACACTTCCCTTGGCATGCCCTTTGCAGCCTCACTCCAAACGGGACTCTCCGCTTCATCCATCCCCTGACTCCATACTAGCACCAACGGGCTGCTAAAGCGTTTCGCAGAAAACACCAACGAACCTGTTTCTCACTCCAACCACAAAGCGTGCGCAGCATTAATCTTGGCACAGCAGAACACTTCCCTTGGCATGCCCTTTGCAGCCTCACTCCAAACAGGGCTCTCCGCTTCATCCATCCCCTGACTCCATACTAGCACCAACGGGCTGCTAAAGCGTTTCGCAGAAAACACCAAGGAACCTGTTTCTCACTCCAACCACAAAACGTGCGCAGCATAAATCTTGGCACAGCAGAACACTTCCTTTGGCATGCCCTTTGCAGCCTCACTCCAAACGGGGCTCTCCGCTTCATCCATCCCCTGACTCCATACTAGCACCAACGGGCTGCTAAAGCGTTTCGCAGAAAACACCAACGAACCTGTTTCTCACTCCAACCACAAAACGTGCGCAGCATGAATCTTGGCACAGCAGAACACTTCCCTTGGCATGCCCTTTGCAGCCTCACTCCAAACAGGGCTCTCCGCTTCATCCATCCCCTGACTCCATACTAGCACCAACGGGCTGCTAAAGCGTTTCGCAGAAAACACCAAGGAACCTTTTTCTCACTCCAACCACAAAACGTGCGCAGCATAAATCTTGGCACAGCAGAACACTTCCTTTGGCATGCCCTTTGCAGCCTCACTCCAAACGGGGCTCTCCGCTTCATCCATCCCCTGACTCCATACTAGCACCAACGGGCTGCTAAAGCGTTTCGCAGAAAACACCAAGGAACCTGTTTCTCACTCCAACCACAAAGCGTGCGCAGCATGAATCTTGGCACAGCAGAACACTTCCCTTGGCATGCCCTTTGCAGCCTCACTCCAAACGGGGCTCTCCGCTTCATCCATCCCCTGACTCCATACTAGCACCAACGGGCTGCTAAAGCGTTTCGCAGAAAACACCAAGGAACCTGTTTCTCACTCCAACCACAAAGCGTGCGCAGCATGAATCTTGGCACAGCAGAACACTTCCCTTGGCATGCCCTTTGCAGCCTCACTCCAAACGGGGCTCTCCGCTTCATCCATCCCCTGACTCCATACTAGCACCAACGGGCTGCTAAAGCGTTTCGCAGAAAACACCAAGGAACCTGTTTCTCACTCCAACCACAAAGCGTGCGCAGCATGAATCTTGGCACAGCAGAACACTTCCCTTGGCATGCCCTTTGCAGCCTCACTCCAAACGGGGCTCTCCGCTTCATCCATCCCCTGACTCCATACTAGCACCAACGGGCTGCTAAAGCGTTTCGCAGAAAACACCAAGGAACCTGTTTCTCACTCCACCCACAAAGCGTGCGCAGCACGAGTCTTGGCACAGCAGAACACTTCCCTTGGCATGCCCTTTGCAGCCTCACTCCAAACGGGGCTCTCCGCTTCATCCATCCCCTGACTCCATACTAGCACCAACGGGCTGCTAAAGCGTTTCGCAGAAAACACCAAGGAACCTGTTTCTCACTCCAACCACAAAGCGTGCGCAGCATAAATCTTGGCACAGCAGAACACTTCCCTTGGCATGCCCTTTGCAGCCTCACTCCAAACGGGGCTCTCCGCTTCATCCATCCCCTGACTCCATACTAGCACCAACGGGCTGCTAAAGCGTTTCGCAGAAAACACCAAGGAACCTGTTTCTCACTCCACCCACAAAGCATGCGCAGCACGAGTCTTGGCACAGCAGAACACTTCCCTTGGCATGCCCTTTGCAGCCTCACTCCAAACGGGGCTCTCCGCTTCATCCATCCCCTGACTCCATACTAGCACCAACGGGCTGCTAAAGCGTTTCGCAGAAAACACCAAGGAACCTGTTTCTCACTCCAACCACAAAGCGTGCGCAGCATGAATCTTGGCACAGCAGAACACTTCCCTTGGCATGCCCTTTGCAGCCTCACTCCAAACGGGGCTCTCCGCTTCATCCATCCCCTGACTCCATACTAGCACCAACGGGCTGCTAAAGCGTTTCGCAGAAAACACCAACGAACCTGTTTCTCACTCCAACCACAAAGCGTGCGCAGCACGAGTCTTGGCACAGCAGAACACTTCCCTTGGCATGCCCTTTGCAGCCTCACTCCAAACGGGGCTCTCCGCTTCATCCATCCCCTGACTCCATACTAGCACCAACGGGCTGCTAAAGCGTTTCGCAGAAAACACCAACGAACCTGTTTCTCACTCCAACCACAAAGCGTGCGCAGCACGAATCTTGGCACAGCAGAACACTTCCCTTGGCATGCCCTTTGCAGCCTCACTCCAAACGGGGCTCTCCGCTTCATCCATCCCCTGACTCCATACTAGCACCAACGGGCTGCTAAAGCGTTTCGCAGAAAACACCAACGAACCTGTTTCTCACTCCAACCACAAAGCGTGCGCAGCATGAATCTTGGCACAGCAGAACACTTCCCTTGGCATGCCCTTTGCAGCCTCACTCCAAACGGGGCTCTCCGCTTCATCCATCCCCTGACTCCATACTAGCACCAACGGGCTGCTAAAGCGTTTCGCAGAAAACACCAAGGAACCTGTTTCTCACTCCAACCACAAAGCGTGCGCAGCATGAATCTTGGCACAGCAGAACACTTCCCTTGGCATGCCCTTTGCAGCCTCACTCCAAACGGGGCTCTCCGCTTCATCCATCCCCTGACTCCATACTAGCACCAACGGGCTGCTAAAGCGTTTCGCAGAAAACACCAACGAACCTGTTTCTCACTCCAACCACAAAGCGTGCGCAGCATGAATCTTGGCACAGCAGAACACTTCCCTTGGCATGCCCTTTGCAGCCTCACTCCAAACGGGGCTCTCCGCTTCATCCATCCCCTGACTCCATACTAGCACCAACGGGCTGCTAAAGCGTTTCGCAGAAAACACCAACGAACCTGTTTCTCACTCCAACCACAAAGCGTGCGCAGCATTAATCTTGGCACAGCAGAACACTTCCCTTGGCATGCCCTTTGCAGCCTCACTCCAAACAGGGCTCTCCGCTTCATCCATCCCCTGACTCCATACTAGCACCAACGGGCTGCTAAAGCGTTTCGCAGAAAACACCAAGGAACCTGTTTCTCACTCCAACCACAAAGCATGCGCAGCACGAGTCTTGGCACAGCAGAACACTTCCCTTGGCATGCCCTTTGCAGCCCCACTCCAAACGGGGCTCTCCGCTTCATCCATCCCCTGACTCCATACTAGCACCAACGGGCTGCTAAAGCGTTTCGCAGAAAACACCAACGAACCTGTTTCTCACTCCAACCACAAAGCGTGCGCAGCATGAATCTTGGCACAGCAGAACACTTCCCTTGGCATGCCCTTTGCAGCCTCACTCCAAACGGGGCTCTCCGCTTCATCCATCCCCTGACTCCATACTAGCACCAACGGGCTGCTAAAGCGTTTCGCAGAAAACACCAACGAACCTGTTTCTCACTCCAACCACAAAGCGTGCGCAGCATGAATCTTGGCACAGCAGAACACTTCCCTTGGCATGCCCTTTGCAGCCTCACTCCAAACGGGGCTCTCCGCTTCATCCATCCCCTGACTCCATACTAGCACCAACGGGCTGCTAAAGCGTTTCGCAGAAAACACCAACGAACCTGTTTCTCACTCCAACCACAAAGCGTGCGCAGCACGAGTCTTGGCACAGCAGAACACTTCCCTTGGCATGCCCTTTGCAGCCTCACTCCAAACGGGGCTCTCCGCTTCATCCATCCCCTGACTCCATACTAGCACCAACGGGCTGCTAAAGCGTTTCGCAGAAAACACCAACGAACCTGTTTCTCACTCCAACCACAAAGCGTGCGCAGCACGAATCTTGGCACAGCAGAACACTTCCCTTGGCATGCCCTTTGCAGCCTCACTCCAAACGGGGCTCTCCGCTTCATCCATCCCCTGACTCCATACTAGCACCAACGGGCTGCTAAAGCGTTTCGCAGAAAACACCAACGAACCTGTTTCTCACTCCAACCACAAAGCGTGCGCAGCATGAATCTTGGCACAGCAGAACACTTCCCTTGGCATGCCCTTTGCAGCCTCACTCCAAACGGGGCTCTCCGCTTCATCCATCCCCTGACTCCATACTAGCACCAACGGGCTGCTAAAGCGTTTCGCAGAAAACACCAAGGAACCTGTTTCTCACTCCAACCACAAAGCGTGCGCAGCATGAATCTTGGCACAGCAGAACACTTCCCTTGGCATGCCCTTTGCAGCCTCACTCCAAACGGGGCTCTCCGCTTCATCCATCCCCTGACTCCATACTAGCACCAACGGGCTGCTAAAGCGTTTTTCAGAAAACACCAAGGAACCTGTTTCTCACTCCAACCACAAAGCATGCGCAGCACGAGTCTTGGCACAGCAGAACACTTCCCTTGGCATGCCCTTTGCAGCCCCACTCCAAACGGGGCTCTCCGCTTCATCCATCCCCTAACTCCATACTAGCACAAACAGGCCGCCAAAGCGTTTCGCAGAAAACACCAAGGAACCTGTTTCTCACTCCAACCACAAAGCGTGCGCAGCACGAGTCTTGGCACAGCAGAACACTTCCCTTGGCATGCCCTTTGCAGCCTCACTCCAAACGGGGCTCTCCGCTTCATCCATCCCCTGACTCCATACTAGCACCAACGGGCTGCTAAAGCGTTTCGCAGAAAACACCAACGAACCTGTTTCTCACTCCAACCACAAAGCGTGCGCAGCATGAATCTTGGCACAGCAGAACACTTCCCTTGGCATGCCCTTTGCAGCCTCACTCCAAACGGGGCTCTCCGCTTCATCCATCCCCTGACTCCATACTAGCACCAACGGCCTGCTAAAGCGTTTCGCAGAAAACACCAACGAACCTGTTTCTCACTCCAACCACAAAGCGTGCGCAGCACGAGTCTTGGCACAGCAGAACACTTCCCTTGGCATGCCCTTTGCAGCCTCACTCCAAACGGGGCTCTCCGCTTCATCCATCCCCTGACTCCATACTAGCACCAACGGGCTGCTAAAGCGTTTCGCAGAAAACACCAACGAACCTGTTTCTCACTCCAACCACAAAGCGTGCGCAGCATGAATCTTGGCACAGCAGAACACTTCCCCTGGCATGCCCTTTGCAGCCTCACTCCAAACGGGGCTCTCCGCTTCATCCATCCCCTGACTCCATACTAGCACCAACGGGCTGCTAAAGCGTTTTTCAGAAAACACCAAGGAACCTGTTTCTCACTCCAACCACAAAGCATGCGCAGCACGAGTCTTGGCACAGCAGAACACTTCCCTTGGCATGCCCTTTGCAGCCCCACTCCAAACGGGGCTCTCCGCTTCATCCATCCCCTAACTCCATACTAGCACAAACAGGCCGCCAAAGCGTTTCGCAGAAAACACCAAGGAACCTGTTTCTCACTCCAACCACAAAGCGTGCGCAGCACGAGTCTTGGCACAGCAGAACACTTCCCTTGGCATGCCCTTTGCAGCCTCACTCCAAACGGGGCTCTCCGCTTCATCCATCCCCTGACTCCATACTAGCACCAACGGGCTGCTAAAGCGTTTCGCAGAAAACACCAACGAACCTGTTTCTCACTCCAACCACAAAGCGTGCGCAGCATGAATCTTGGCACAGCAGAACACTTCCCTTGGCATGCCCTTTGCAGCCTCACTCCAAACGGGGCTCTCCGCTTCATCCATCCCCTGACTCCATACTAGCACCAACGGCCTGCTAAAGCGTTTCGCAGAAAACACCAACGAACCTGTTTCTCACTCCAACCACAAAGCGTGCGCAGCACGAGTCTTGGCACAGCAGAACACTTCCCTTGGCATGCCCTTTGCAGCCTCACTCCAAACGGGGCTCTCCGCTTCATCCATCCCCTGACTCCATACTAGCACCAACGGCCTGCTAAAGCGTTTCGCAGAAAACACCAACGAACCTGTTTCTCACTCCAACCACAAAGCGTGCGCAGCACGAGTCTTGGCACAGCAGAACACTTCCCTTGGCATGCCCTTTGCAGCCTCACTCCAAACGGGGCTCTCCGCTTCATCCATCCCCTGACTCCATACTAGCACCAACGGGCTGCTAAAGCGTTTCGCAGAAAACACCAACGAACCTGTTTCTCACTCCAACCACAAAGCGTGCGCAGCATGAATCTTGGCACAGCAGAACACTTCCCCTGGCATGCCCTTTGCAGCCTCACTCCAAACAGGGCTCTCCGCTTCATCCATCCCCTGACTCCATACTAGCACCAACGGGCTGCTAAAGCGTTTTTCAGAAAACACCAAGGAACCTGTTTCTCACTCCAACCACAAAGCATGCGCAGCACGAGTCTTGGCACAGCAGAACACTTCCCTTGGCATGCCCTTTGCAGCCCCACTCCAAACGGGGCTCTCCGCTTCATCCATCCCCTAACTCCATACTAGCACAAACAGGCCGCCAAAGCGTTTCGCAGAAAACACCAAGGAACCTGTTTCTCACTCCAACCACAAAGCGTGCGCAGCACGAGTCTTGGCACAGCAGAACACTTCCCTTGGCATGCCCTTTGCAGCCTCACTCCAAACGGGGCTCTCCGCTTCATCCATCCCCTGACTCCATACTAGCACCAACGGGCTGCTAAAGCGTTTCGCAGAAAACACCAAGGAACCTGTTTCTCACTCCAACCACAAAGCGTGCGCAGCATGAATCTTGGCACAGCAGAACACTTCCCTTGGCATGCCCTTTGCAGCCTCACTCCAAACGGGGCTCTCCGCTTCATCCATCCCCTGACTCCATACTAGCACCAACGGCCTGCTAAAGCGTTTCGCAGAAAACACCAACGAACCTGTTTCTCACTCCAACCACAAAGCGTGCGCAGCACGAGTCTTGGCACAGCAGAACACTTCCCTTGGCATGCCCTTTGCAGCCTCACTCCAAACGGGGCTCTCCGCTTCATCCATCCCCTGACTCCATACTAGCACCAACGGGCTGCTAAAGCGTTTCGCAGAAAACACCAAGGAACCTGTTTCTCACTCCAACCACAAAGCGTGCGCAGCATGAATCTTGGCACAGCAGAACACTTCCCCTGGCATGCCCTTTGCAGCCTCACTCCAAACAGGGCTCTCCGCTTCATCCATCCCCTGACTCCATACTAGCACCAACGGGCTGCTAAAGCGTTTTTCAGAAAACACCAAGGAACCTGTTTCTCACTCCAACCACAAAGCATGCGCAGCACGAGTCTTGGCACAGCAGAACACTTCCCTTGGCATGCCCTTTGCAGCCCCACTCCAAACGGGGCTCTCCGCTTCATCCATCCCCTAACTCCATACTAGCACAAACAGGCCGCCAAAGCGTTTCGCAGAAAACACCAAGGAACCTGTTTCTCACTCCAACCACAAAGCGTGCGCAGCACGAGTCTTGGCACAGCAGAACACTTCCCTTGGCATGCCCTTTGCAGCCTCACTCCAAACGGGGCTCTCCGCTTCATCCATCCCCTGACTCCATACTAGCACCAACGGGCTGCTAAAGCGTTTCGCACAAAACACCAAGGAACCTGTTTCTCACTCCAACCACAAAGCGTGCGCAGCATGAATCTTGGCACAGCAGAACACTTCCCTTGGCATGCCCTTTGCAGCCTCACTCCAAACGGGGCTCTCCGCTTCATCCATCCCCTGACTCCATACTAGCACCAACGGGCTGCTAAAGCGTTTCGCAGAAAACACCAAGGAACCTGTTTCTCACTCCAACCACAAAGCGTGCGCAGCATGAATCTTGGCACAGCAGAACACTTCCCTTGGCATGCCCTTTGCAGCCTCACTCCAAACAGGGCTCTCCGCTTCCTCCATCCCCTGACTCCATACTAGCACCAACGGGCTGCTAAAGCGTTTCGCAGAAAACACCAAGGAACCTGTTTCTCACTCCAACCACAAAACGTGCGCAGCATAAATCTTGGCACAGCAGAACACTTCCTTTGGCATGCCCTTTGCAGCCTCACTCCAAACGGGGCTCTCCGCTTCATCCATCCCCTGACTCCATACTAGCACCAACGGGCTGCTAAAGCGTTTCGCAGAAAACACCAACGAACCTGTTTCTCACTCCAACCACAAAACGTGCGCAGCATGAATCTTGGCACAGCAGAACACTTCCCTTGGCATGCCCTTTGCAGCCTCACTCCAAACAGGGCTCTCCGCTTCATCCATCCCCTGACTCCATACTAGCACCAACGGGCTGCTAAAGCGTTTCGCAGAAAACACCAAGGAACCTGTTTCTCACTCCAACCACAAAACGTGCGCAGCATAAATCTTGGCACAGCAGAACACTTCCTTTGGCATGCCCTTTGCAGCCTCACTCCAAACGGGGCTCTCCGCTTCATCCATCCCCTGACTCCATACTAGCACCAACGGGCTGCTAAAGCGTTTCGCAGAAAACACCAAGGAACCTGTTTCTCACTCCAACCACAAAGCGTGCGCAGCATGAATCTTGGCACAGCAGAACACTTCCCTTGGCATGCCCTTTGCAGCCTCACTCCAAACGGGGCTCTCCGCTTCATCCATCCCCTGACTCCATACTAGCACCAACGGGCTGCTAAAGCGTTTCGCAGAAAACACCAAGGAACCTGTTTCTCACTCCAACCACAAAGCGTGCGCAGCATGAATCTTGGCACAGCAGAACACTTCCCTTGGCATGCCCTTTGCAGCCTCACTCCAAACGGGGCTCTCCGCTTCATCCATCCCCTGACTCCATACTAGCACCAACGGGCTGCTAAAGCGTTTCGCAGAAAACACCAAGGAACCTGTTTCTCACTCCAACCACAAAGCGTGCGCAGCATGAATCTTGGCACAGCAGAACACTTCCCTTGGCATGCCCTTTGCAGCCTCACTCCAAACGGGGCTCTCCGCTTCATCCATCCCCTGACTCCATACTAGCACCAACGGCCTGCTAAAGCGTTTCGCAGAAAACACCAAGGAACCTGTTTCTCACTCCACCCACAAAGCGTGCGCAGCACGAGTCTTGGCACAGCAGAACACTTCCCTTGGCATGCCCTTTGCAGCCTCACTCCAAACGGGGCTCTCCGCTTCATCCATCCCCTGACTCCATACTAGCACCAACGGGCTGCTAAAGCGTTTCGCAGAAAACACCAAGGAACCTGTTTCTCACTCCAACCACAAAGCGTGCGCAGCATAAATCTTGGCACAGCAGAACACTTCCCTTGGCATGCCCTTTGCAGCCTCACTCCAAACGGGGCTCTCCGCTTCATCCATCCCCTGACTCCATACTAGCACCAACGGGCTGCTAAAGCGTTTCGCAGAAAACACCAAGGAACCTGTTTCTCACTCCACCCACAAAGCATGCGCAGCACGAGTCTTGGCACAGCAGAACACTTCCCTTGGCATGCCCTTTGCAGCCTCACTCCAAACGGGGCTCTCCGCTTCATCCATCCCCTGACTCCATACTAGCACCAACGGCCTGCTAAAGCGTTTCGCAGAAAACACCAAGGAACCTGTTTCTCACTCCAACCACAAAGCGTGCGCAGCATGAATCTTGGCACAGCAGAACACTTCCCTTGGCATGCCCTTTGCAGCCTCACTCCAAACGGGGCTCTCCGCTTCATCCATCCCCTGACTCCATACTAGCACCAACGGGCTGCTAAAGCGTTTCGCAGAAAACACCAACGAACCTGTTTCTCACTCCAACCACAAAGCGTGCGCAGCACGAGTCTTGGCACAGCAGAACACTTCCCTTGGCATGCCCTTTGCAGCCTCACTCCAAACGGGGCTCTCCGCTTCATCCATCCCCTGACTCCATACTAGCACCAACGGGCTGCTAAAGCGTTTCGCAGAAAACACCAACGAACCTGTTTCTCACTCCAACCACAAAGCGTGCGCAGCACGAATCTTGGCACAGCAGAACACTTCCCTTGGCATGCCCTTTGCAGCCTCACTCCAAACGGGGCTCTCCGCTTCATCCATCCCCTGACTCCATACTAGCACCAACGGGCTGCTAAAGCGTTTCGCAGAAAACACCAACGAACCTGTTTCTCACTCCAACCACAAAGCGTGCGCAGCATGAATCTTGGCACAGCAGAACACTTCCCTTGGCATGCCCTTTGCAGCCTCACTCCAAACGGGGCTCTCCGCTTCATCCATCCCCTGACTCCATACTAGCACCAACGGGCTGCTAAAGCGTTTCGCAGAAAACACCAAGGAACCTGTTTCTCACTCCAACCACAAAGCGTGCGCAGCATGAATCTTGGCACAGCAGAACACTTCCCTTGGCATGCCCTTTGCAGCCTCACTCCAAACGGGGCTCTCCGCTTCATCCATCCCCTGACTCCATACTAGCACCAACGGGCTGCTAAAGCGTTTCGCAGAAAACACCAACGAACCTGTTTCTCACTCCAACCACAAAGCGTGCGCAGCATGAATCTTGGCACAGCAGAACACTTCCCTTGGCATGCCCTTTGCAGCCTCACTCCAAACGGGGCTCTCCGCTTCATCCATCCCCTGACTCCATACTAGCACCAACGGGCTGCTAAAGCGTTTCGCAGAAAACACCAACGAACCTGTTTCTCACTCCAACCACAAAGCGTGCGCAGCATTAATCTTGGCACAGCAGAACACTTCCCTTGGCATGCCCTTTGCAGCCTCACTCCAAACAGGGCTCTCCGCTTCATCCATCCCCTGACTCCATACTAGCACCAACGGGCTGCTAAAGCGTTTCGCAGAAAACACCAAGGAACCTGTTTCTCACTCCAACCACAAAGCATGCGCAGCACGAGTCTTGGCACAGCAGAACACTTCCCTTGGCATGCCCTTTGCAGCCTCACTCCAAACGGGGCTCTCCGCTTCATCCATCCCCTGACTCCATACTAGCACCAACGGGCTGCTAAAGCGTTTCGCAGAAAACACCAACGAACCTGTTTCTCACTCCAACCACAAAGCGTGCGCAGCATGAATCTTGGCACAGCAGAACACTTCCCTTGGCATGCCCTTTGCAGCCTCACTCCAAACGGGGCTCTCCGCTTCATCCATCCCCTGACTCCATACTAGCACCAACGGGCTGCTAAAGCGTTTCGCAGAAAACACCAACGAACCTGTTTCTCACTCCAACCACAAAGCGTGCGCAGCATGAATCTTGGCACAGCAGAACACTTCCCTTGGCATGCCCTTTGCAGCCTCACTCCAAACGGGGCTCTCCGCTTCATCCATCCCCTGACTCCATACTAGCACCAACGGGCTGCTAAAGCGTTTCGCAGAAAACACCAACGAACCTGTTTCTCACTCCAACCACAAAGCGTGCGCAGCACGAGTCTTGGCACAGCAGAACACTTCCCTTGGCATGCCCTTTGCAGCCTCACTCCAAACGGGGCTCTCCGCTTCATCCATCCCCTGACTCCATACTAGCACCAACGGGCTGCTAAAGCGTTTCGCAGAAAACACCAACGAACCTGTTTCTCACTCCAACCACAAAGCGTGCGCAGCACGAGTCTTGGCACAGCAGAACACTTCCCTTGGCATGCCCTTTGCAGCCTCACTCCAAACGGGGCTCTCCGCTTCATCCATCCCCTGACTCCATACTAGCACCAACGGGCTGCTAAAGCGTTTCGCAGAAAACACCAACGAACCTGTTTCTCACTCCAACCACAAAGCGTGCGCAGCATGAATCTTGGCACAGCAGAACACTTCCCTTGGCATGCCCTTTGCAGCCTCACTCCAAACGGGGCTCTCCGCTTCATCCATCCCCTGACTCCATACTAGCACCAACGGCCTGCTAAAGCGTTTCGCAGAAAACACCAACGAACCTGTTTCTCACTCCAACCACAAAGCGTGCGCAGCACGAGTCTTGGCACAGCAGAACACTTCCCTTGGCATGCCCTTTGCAGCCTCACTCCAAACGGGGCTCTCCGCTTCATCCATCCCCTGACTCCATACTAGCACCAACGGGCTGCTAAAGCGTTTCGCAGAAAACACCAACGAACCTGTTTCTCACTCCAACCACAAAGCGTGCGCAGCATGAATCTTGGCACAGCAGAACACTTCCCCTGGCATGCCCTTTGCAGCCTCACTCCAAACAGGGCTCTCCGCTTCATCCATCCCCTGACTCCATACTAGCACCAACGGGCTGCTAAAGCGTTTTTCAGAAAACACCAAGGAACCTGTTTCTCACTCCAACCACAAAGCATGCGCAGCACGAGTCTTGGCACAGCAGAACACTTCCCTTGGCATGCCCTTTGCAGCCCCACTCCAAACGGGGCTCTCCGCTTCATCCATCCCCTAACTCCATACTAGCACAAACAGGCCGCCAAAGCGTTTCGCAGAAAACACCAAGGAACCTGTTTCTCACTCCAACCACAAAGCGTGCGCAGCACGAGTCTTGGCACAGCAGAACACTTCCCTTGGCATGCCCTTTGCAGCCTCACTCCAAACGGGGCTCTCCGCTTCATCCATCCCCTGACTCCATACTAGCACCAACGGGCTGCTAAAGCGTTTCGCAGAAAACACCAACGAACCTGTTTCTCACTCTAACCACAAAGCGTGCGCAGCACGAATCTTGGCACAGCAGAACACTTCCCTTGGCATGCCCTTTGCAGCCTCACTCCAAACGGGGCTCTCCGCTTCATCCATCCCCTGACTCCATACTAGCACCAACGGGCTGCTAAAGCGTTTCGCAGAAAACACCAACGAACCTGTTTCTCACTCCAACCACAAAGCGTGCGCAGCATGAATCTTGGCACAGCAGAACACTTCCCTTGGCATGCCCTTTGCAGCCTCACTCCAAACGGGGCTCTCCGCTTCATCCATCCCCTGACTCCATACTAGCACCAACGGGCTGCTAAAGCGTTTCGCAGAAAACACCAAGGAACCTGTTTCTCACTCCAACCACAAAGCGTGCGCAGCATGAATCTTGGCACAGCAGAACACTTCCCTTGGCATGCCCTTTGCAGCCTCACTCCAAACGGGGCTCTCCGCTTCATCCATCCCCTGACTCCATACTAGCACCAACGGGCTGCTAAAGCGTTTTTCAGAAAACACCAAGGAACCTGTTTCTCACTCCAACCACAAAGCATGCGCAGCACGAGTCTTGGCACAGCAGAACACTTCCCTTGGCATGCCCTTTGCAGCCCCACTCCAAACGGGGCTCTCCGCTTCATCCATCCCCTAACTCCATACTAGCACAAACAGGCCGCCAAAGCGTTTCGCAGAAAACACCAAAGAACCTGTTTCTCACTCCAACCACAAAGCGTGCGCAGCACGAGTCTTGGCACAGCAGAACACTTCCCTTGGCATGCCCTTTGCAGCCTCACTCCAAACGGGGCTCTCCGCTTCATCCATCCCCTGACTCCATACTAGCACCAACGGGCTGCTAAAGCGTTTCGCAGAAAACACCAAGGAACCTGTTTCTCACTCCAACCACAAAGCGTGCGCAGCATGAATCTTGGCACAGCAGAACACTTCCCTTGGCATGCCCTTTGCAGCCTCACTCCAAACGGGGCTCTCCGCTTCATCCATCCCCTGACTCCATACTAGCACCAACGGCCTGCTAAAGCGTTTCGCAGAAAACACCAACGAACCTGTTTCTCACTCCAACCACAAAGCGTGCGCAGCACGAGTCTTGGCACAGCAGAACACTTCCCTTGGCATGCCCTTTGCAGCCTCACTCCAAACGGGGCTCTCCGCTTCATCCATCCCCTGACTCCATACTAGCACCAACGGGCTGCTAAAGCGTTTCGCAGAAAACACCAACGAACCTGTTTCTCACTCCAACCACAAAGCGTGCGCAGCATGAATCTTGGCACAGCAGAACACTTCCCCTGGCATGCCCTTTGCAGCCTCACTCCAAACAGGGCTCTCCGCTTCATCCATCCCCTGACTCCATACTAGCACCAACGGGCTGCTAAAGCGTTTTTCAGAAAACACCAAGGAACCTGTTTCTCACTCCAACCACAAAGCATGCGCAGCACGAGTCTTGGCACAGCAGAACACTTCCCTTGGCATGCCCTTTGCAGCCTCACTCCAAACGGGGCTCTCCGCTTCATCCATCCCCTGACTCCATACTAGCACCAACGGGCTGCTAAAGCGTTTCGCAGAAAACACCAACGAACCTGTTTCTCACTCCAACCACAAAACGTGCGCAGCATGAATCTTGGCACAGCAGAACACTTCCCTTGGCATGCCCTTTGCAGCCTCACTCCAAACAGGGCTCTCCGCTTCATCCATCCCCTGACTCCATACTAGCACCAACGGGCTGCTAAAGCGTTTCGCAGAAAACACCAAGGAACCTGTTTCTCACTCCAACCACAAAACGTGCGCAGCATAAATCTTGGCACAGCAGAACACTTCCTTTGGCATGCCCTTTGCAGCCTCACTCCAAACGGGGCTCTCCGCTTCATCCATCCCCTGACTCCATACTAGCACCAACGGGCTGCTAAAGCGTTTCGCAGAAAACACCAAGGAACCTGTTTCTCACTCCAACCACAAAGCGTGCGCAGCATGAATCTTGGCACAGCAGAACACTTCCCTTGGCATGCCCTTTGCAGCCTCACTCCAAACGGGGCTCTCCGCTTCATCCATCCCCTGACTCCATACTAGCACCAACGGGCTGCTAAAGCGTTTCGCAGAAAACACCAAGGAACCTGTTTCTCACTCCAACCACAAAGCGTGCGCAGCATGAATCTTGGCACAGCAGAACACTTCCCTTGGCATGCCCTTTGCAGCCTCACTCCAAACGGGGCTCTCCGCTTCATCCATCCCCTGACTCCATACTAGCACCAACGGGCTGCTAAAGCGTTTCGCAGAAAACACCAAGGAACCTGTTTCTCACTCCAACCACAAAGCGTGCGCAGCATGAATCTTGGCACAGCAGAACACTTCCCTTGGCATGCCCTTTGCAGCCTCACTCCAAACGGGGCTCTCCGCTTCATCCATCCCCTGACTCCATACTAGCACCAACGGCCTGCTAAAGCGTTTCGCAGAAAACACCAAGGAACCTGTTTCTCACTCCACCCACAAAGCGTGCGCAGCACGAGTCTTGGCACAGCAGAACACTTCCCTTGGCATGCCCTTTGCAGCCTCACTCCAAACGGGGCTCTCCGCTTCATCCATCCCCTGACTCCATACTAGCACCAACGGGCTGCTAAAGCGTTTCGCAGAAAACACCAAGGAACCTGTTTCTCACTCCAACCACAAAGCGTGCGCAGCATAAATCTTGGCACAGCAGAACACTTCCCTTGGCATGCCCTTTGCAGCCTCACTCCAAACGGGGCTCTCCGCTTCATCCATCCCCTGACTCCATACTAGCACCAACGGGCTGCTAAAGCGTTTCGCAGAAAACACCAAGGAACCTGTTTCTCACTCCACCCACAAAGCATGCGCAGCACGAGTCTTGGCACAGCAGAACACTTCCCTTGGCATGCCCTTTGCAGCCTCACTCCAAACGGGGCTCTCCGCTTCATCCATCCCCTGACTCCATACTAGCACCAACGGCCTGCTAAAGCGTTTCGCAGAAAACACCAAGGAACCTGTTTCTCACTCCAACCACAAAGCGTGCGCAGCATGAATCTTGGCACAGCAGAACACTTCCCTTGGCATGCCCTTTGCAGCCTCACTCCAAACGGGGCTCTCCGCTTCATCCATCCCCTGACTCCATACTAGCACCAACGGGCTGCTAAAGCGTTTCGCAGAAAACACCAAGGAACCTGTTTCTCACTCCAACCACAAAGCGTGCGCAGCACGAGTCTTGGCACAGCAGAACACTTCCCTTGGCATGCCCTTTGCAGCCTCACTCCAAACGGGGCTCTCCGCTTCATCCATCCCCTGACTCCATACTAGCACCAACGGGCTGCTAAAGCGTTTCGCAGAAAACACCAAGGAACCTGTTTCTCACTCCAACCACAAAACGTGCGCAGCATAAATCTTGGCACAGCAGAACACTTCCCTTGGCATGCCCTTTGCAGCCTCACTCCAAACGGGGCTCTCCGCTTCATCCATCCCCTGACTCCATACTAGCACCAACGGGCTGCTAAAGCGTTTCGCAGAAAACACCAAGGAACCTGTTTCTCACTCCAACCACAAAGCGTGCGCAGCATGAATCTTGGCACAGCAGAACACTTCCCTTGGCATGCCCTTTGCAGCCTCACTCCAAACGGGGCTCTCCGCTTCATCCATCCCCTGACTCCATACTAGCACCAACGGGCTGCTAAAGCGTTTCGCAGAAAACACCAAGGAACCTGTTTCTCACTCCAACCACAAAACGTGCGCAGCATGAATCTTGGCACAGCAGAACACTTCCCTTGGCATGCCCTTTGCAGCCTCACTCCAAACGGGGCTCTCCGCTTCATCCATCCCCTGACTCCATACTAGCACCAACGGGCTGCTAAAGCGTTTCGCAGAAAACACCAAGGAACCTGTTTCTCACTCCAACCACAAAGCGTGCGCAGCATAAATCTTGGCACAGCAGAACACTTCCCTTGGCATGCCCTTTGCAGCCTCACTCCAAACGGGGCTCTCCGCTTCATCCATCCCCTGACTCCATACTAGCACCAACGGGCTGCTAAAGCGTTTCGCAGAAAACACCAAGGAACCTGTTTCTCACTCCAACCACAAAACGTGCGCAGCATAAATCTTGGCACAGCAGAACACTTCCTTTGGCATGCCCTTTGCAGCCTCACTCCAAACGGGGCTCTCCGCTTCATCCATCCCCTGACTCCATACTAGCACCAACGGGCTGCTAAAGCGTTTCGCAGAAAACACCAAGGAACCTGTTTCTCACTCCAACCACAAAACGTGCGCAGCATGAATCTTGGCACAGCAGAACACTTCCCTTGGCATGCCCTTTGCAGCCTCACTCCAAACGGGGCTCTCCGCTTCATCCATCCCCTGACTCCATACTAGCACCAACGGGCTGCTAAAGCGTTTCGCAGAAAACACCAAGGAACCTGTTTCTCACTCCAACCACAAAGCGTGCGCAGCATGAATCTTGGCACAGCAGAACACTTCCCTTGGCATGCCCTTTGCAGCCTCACTCCAAACGGGGCTCTCCGCTTCATCCATCCCCTGACTCCATACTAGCACCAACGGGCTGCTAAAGCGTTTCGCAGAAAACACCAAGGAACCTGTTTCTCACTCCAACCACAAAGCGTGCGCAGCATAAATCTTGGCACAGCAGAACACTTCCCTTGGCATGCCCTTTGCAGCCTCACTCCAAACGGGGCTCTCCGCTTCATCCATCCCCTGACTCCATACTAGCACCAACGGGCTGCTAAAGCGTTTCGCAGAAAACACCAAGGAACCTGTTTCTCACTCCAACCACAAAGCGTGCGCAGCATGAATCTTGGCACAGCAGAACACTTCCCTTGGCATGCCCTTTGCAGCCTCACTCCAAACGGGGCTCTCCGCTTCATCCATCCCCTGACTCCATACTAGCACCAACGGGCTGCTAAAGCGTTTCGCAGAAAACACCAAGGAACCTGTTTCTCACTCCAACCACAAAGCGTGCGCAGCATGAATCTTGGCACAGCAGAACACTTCCCTTGGCATGCCCTTTGCAGCCTCACTCCAAACGGGGCTCTCCGCTTCATCCATCCCCTGACTCCATACTAGCACCAACGGGCTGCTAAAGCGTTTCGCAGAAAACACCAAGGAACCTGTTTCTCACTCCAACCACAAAACGTGCGCAGCATGAATCTTGGCACAGCAGAACACTTCCCTTGGCATGCCCTTTGCAGCCTCACTCCAAACGGGGCTCTCCGCTTCATCCATCCCCTGACTCCATACTAGCACCAACGGGCTGCTAAAGCGTTTCGCAGAAAACACCAAGGAACCTGTTTCTCACTCCAACCACAAAGCGTGCGCAGCATAAATCTTGGCACAGCAGAACACTTCCCTTGGCATGCCCTTTGCAGCCTCACTCCAAACGGGGCTCTCCGCTTCATCCATCCCCTGACTCCATACTAGCACCAACGGGCTGCTAAAGCGTTTCGCAGAAAACACCAAGGAACCTGTTTCTCACTCCAACCACAAAACGTGCGCAGCATAAATCTTGGCACAGCAGAACACTTCCTTTGGCATGCCCTTTGCAGCCTCACTCCAAACGGGGCTCTCCGCTTCATCCATCCCCTGACTCCATACTAGCACCAACGGGCTGCTAAAGCGTTTCGCAGAAAACACCAAGGAACCTGTTTCTCACTCCAACCACAAAGCGTGCGCAGCATGAATCTTGGCACAGCAGAACACTTCCCTTGGCATGCCCTTTGCAGCCTCACTCCAAACGGGGCTCTCCGCTTCATCCATCCCCTGACTCCATACTAGCACCAACGGGCTGCTAAAGCGTTTCGCAGAAAACACCAAGGAACCTGTTTCTCACTCCAACCACAAAGCGTGCGCAGCATGAATCTTGGCACAGCAGAACACTTCCCTTGGCATGCCCTTTGCAGCCTCACTCCAAACGGGGCTCTCCGCTTCATCCATCCCCTGACTCCATACTAGCACCAACGGGCTGCTAAAGCGTTTCGCAGAAAACACCAAGGAACCTGTTTCTCACTCCAACCACAAAGCGTGCGCAGCATGAATCTTGGCACAGCAGAACACTTCCCTTGGCATGCCCTTTGCAGCCTCACTCCAAACGGGGCTCTCCGCTTCATCCATCCCCTGACTCCATACTAGCACCAACGGGCTGCTAAAGCGTTTCGCAGAAAACACCAAGGAACCTGTTTCTCACTCCAACCACAAAGCGTGCGCAGCATGAATCTTGGCACAGCAGAACACTTCCCTTGGCATGCCCTTTGCAGCCTCACTCCAAACGGGGCTCTCCGCTTCATCCATCCCCTGACTCCATACTAGCACCAACGGGCTGCTAAAGCGTTTCGCAGAAAACACCAAGGAACCTGTTTCTCACTCCAACCACAAAACGTGCGCAGCATAAATCTTGGCACAGCAGAACACTTCCTTTGGCATGCCCTTTGCAGCCTCACTCCAAACGGGGCTCTCCGCTTCATCCATCCCCTGACTCCATACTAGCACCAACGGGCTGCTAAAGCGTTTCGCAGAAAACACCAAGGAACCTGTTTCTCACTCCAACCACAAAGCGTGCGCAGCATGAATCTTGGCACAGCAGAACACTTCCCTTGGCATGCCCTTTGCAGCCTCACTCCAAACGGGGCTCTCCGCTTCATCCATCCCCTGACTCCATACTAGCACCAACGGGCTGCTAAAGCGTTTCGCAGAAAACACCAAGGAACCTGTTTCTCACTCCAACCACAAAGCGTGCGCAGCATAAATCTTGGCACAGCAGAACACTTCCCTTGGCATGCCCTTTGCAGCCTCACTCCAAACGGGGCTCTCCGCTTCATCCATCCCCTGACTCCATACTAGCACCAACGGGCTGCTAAAGCGTTTCGCAGAAAACACCAAGGAACCTGTTTCTCACTCCAACCACAAAACGTGCGCAGCATAAATCTTGGCACAGCAGAACACTTCCCTTGGCATGCCCTTTGCAGCCTCACTCCAAACGGGGCTCTCCGCTTCATCCATCCCCTGACTCCATACTAGCACCAACGGGCTGCTAAAGCGTTTCGCAGAAAACACCAAGGAACCTGTTTCTCACTCCAACCACAAAGCGTGCGCAGCATGAATCTTGGCACAGCAGAACACTTCCCTTGGCATGCCCTTTGCAGCCTCACTCCAAACGGGGCTCTCCGCTTCATCCATCCCCTGACTCCATACTAGCACCAACGGGCTGCTAAAGCGTTTCGCAGAAAACACCAAGGAACCTGTTTCTCACTCCAACCACAAAACGTGCGCAGCATGAATCTTGGCACAGCAGAACACTTCCCTTGGCATGCCCTTTGCAGCCTCACTCCAAACGGGGCTCTCCGCTTCATCCATCCCCTGACTCCATACTAGCACCAACGGGCTGCTAAAGCGTTTCGCAGAAAACACCAAGGAACCTGTTTCTCACTCCAACCACAAAGCGTGCGCAGCATGAATCTTGGCACAGCAGAACACTTCCCTTGGCATGCCCTTTGCAGCCTCACTCCAAACGGGGCTCTCCGCTTCATCCATCCCCTGACTCCATACTAGCACCAACGGGCTGCTAAAGTGTTTCGCAGAAAACACCAAGGAACCTGTTTCTCACTCCAACCACAAAGCGTGCGCAGCATGAATCTTGGCACAGCAGAACACTTCCCTTGGCATGCCCTTTGCAGCCTCACTCCAAACGGGGCTCTCCGCTTCATCCATCCCCTGACTCCATACTAGCACCAACGGGCTGCTAAAGCGTTTCGCACAAAACACCAAGGAACCTGTTTCTCACTCCAACCACAAAACGTGCGCAGCATAAATCTTGGCACAGCAGAACACTTCCCTTGGCATGCCCTTTGCAGCCTCACTCCAAACGGGGCTCTCCGCTTCATCCATCCCCTGACTCCATACTAGCACCAACGGGCTGCTAAAGCGTTTCGCAGAAAACACCAAGGAACCTGTTTCTCACTCCAACCACAAGGCGTGCGCAGCATGAATCTTGGCACAGCAGAACACTTCCCTTGGCATGCCCTTTGCAGCCTCACTCCAAACGGGGCTCTCCGCTTCATCCATCCCCTGACTCCATACTAGCACCAACGGGCTGCTAAAGCGTTTCGCAGAAAACACCAAGGAACCTGTTTCTCACTCCAACCACAAAACGTGCGCAGCATGAATCTTGGCACAGCAGAACACTTCCTTTGGCATGCCCTTTGCAGCCTCACTCCAAACGGGGCTCTCCGCTTCATCCATCCCCTGACTCCATACTAGCACCAACGGGCTGCTAAAGCGTTTCGCAGAAAACACCAAGGAACCTGTTTCTCACTCCAACCACAAAACGTGCGCAGCATGAATCTTGGCACAGCAGAACACTTCCCTTGGCATGCCCTTTGCAGCCTCACTCCAAACAGGGCTCTCCGCTTCATCCATCCCCTGACTCCATACTAGCACCAACGGGCTGCTAAAGCGTTTCGCAGAAAACACCAAGGAACCTGTTTCTCACTCCAACCACAAAACGTGCGCAGCATAAATCTTGGCACAGCAGAACACTTCCTTTGGCATGCCCTTTGCAGCCTCACTCCAAACGGGGCTCTCCGCTTCATCCATCCCCTGACTCCATACTAGCACCAACGGGCTGCTAAAGCGTTTCGCAGAAAACACCAAGGAACCTGTTTCTCACTCCAACCACAAAGCGTGCGCAGCATGAATCTTGGCACAGCAGAACACTTCCCTTGGCATGCCCTTTGCAGCCTCACTCCAAACGGGGCTCTCCGCTTCATCCATCCCCTGACTCCATACTAGCACCAACGGGCTGCTAAAGCGTTTCGCAGAAAACACCAAGGAACCTGTTTCTCACTCCAACCACAAAGCGTGCGCAGCATGAATCTTGGCACAGCAGAACACTTCCCTTGGCATGCCCTTTGCAGCCTCACTCCAAACGGGGCTCTCCGCTTCATCCATCCCCTGACTCCATACTAGCACCAACGGGCTGCTAAAGCGTTTCGCAGAAAACACCAAGGAACCTGTTTCTCACTCCAACCACAAAGCGTGCGCAGCATGAATCTTGGCACAGCAGAACACTTCCCTTGGCATGCCCTTTGCAGCCTCACTCCAAACGGGGCTCTCCGCTTCATCCATCCCCTGACTCCATACTAGCACCAACGGCCTGCTAAAGCGTTTCGCAGAAAACACCAAGGAACCTGTTTCTCACTCCACCCACAAAGCGTGCGCAGCACGAGTCTTGGCACAGCAGAACACTTCCCTTGGCATGCCCTTTGCAGCCTCACTCCAAACGGGGCTCTCCGCTTCATCCATCCCCTGACTCCATACTAGCACCAACGGGCTGCTAAAGCGTTTCGCAGAAAACACCAAGGAACCTGTTTCTCACTCCAACCACAAAGCGTGCGCAGCATAAATCTTGGCACAGCAGAACACTTCCCTTGGCATGCCCTTTGCAGCCTCACTCCAAACGGGGCTCTCCGCTTCATCCATCCCCTGACTCCATACTAGCACCAACGGGCTGCTAAAGCGTTTCGCAGAAAACACCAAGGAACCTGTTTCTCACTCCACCCACAAAGCATGCGCAGCACGAGTCTTGGCACAGCAGAACACTTCCCTTGGCATGCCCTTTGCAGCCTCACTCCAAACGGGGCTCTCCGCTTCATCCATCCCCTGACTCCATACTAGCACCAACGGCCTGCTAAAGCGTTTCGCAGAAAACACCAAGGAACCTGTTTCTCACTCCAACCACAAAGCGTGCGCAGCATGAATCTTGGCACAGCAGAACACTTCCCTTGGCATGCCCTTTGCAGCCTCACTCCAAACGGGGCTCTCCGCTTCATCCATCCCCTGACTCCATACTAGCACCAACGGGCTGCTAAAGCGTTTCGCAGAAAACACCAAGGAACCTGTTTCTCACTCCAACCACAAAGCGTGCGCAGCACGAGTCTTGGCACAGCAGAACACTTCCCTTGGCATGCCCTTTGCAGCCTCACTCCAAACGGGGCTCTCCGCTTCATCCATCCCCTGACTCCATACTAGCACCAACGGGCTGCTAAAGCGTTTCGCAGAAAACACCAAGGAACCTGTTTCTCACTCCAACCACAAAGCGTGCGCAGCATGAATCTTGGCACAGCAGAACACTTCCCTTGGCATGCCCTTTGCAGCCTCACTCCAAACGGGGCTCTCCGCTTCATCCATCCCCTGACTCCATACTAGCACCAACGGGCTGCTAAAGCGTTTCGCAGAAAACACCAAGGAACCTGTTTCTCACTCCAACCACAAAACGTGCGCAGCATGAATCTTGGCACAGCAGAACACTTCCCTTGGCATGCCCTTTGCAGCCTCACTCCAAACGGGGCTCTCCGCTTCATCCATCCCCTGACTCCATACTAGCACCAACGGGCTGCTAAAGCGTTTCGCAGAAAACACCAAGGAACCTGTTTCTCACTCCAACCACAAAGCGTGCGCAGCATAAATCTTGGCACAGCAGAACACTTCCCTTGGCATGCCCTTTGCAGCCTCACTCCAAACGGGGCTCTCCGCTTCATCCATCCCCTGACTCCATACTAGCACCAACGGGCTGCTAAAGCGTTTCGCAGAAAACACCAAGGAACCTGTTTCTCACTCCAACCACAAAACGTGCGCAGCATAAATCTTGGCACAGCAGAACACTTCCTTTGGCATGCCCTTTGCAGCCTCACTCCAAACGGGGTTCTCCTCTTCATCCATCCCCTGACTCCATACTAGCACCAACGGGCTGCTAAAGCGTTTCGCAGAAAACACCAAGGAACCTGTTTCTCACTCCAACCACAAAGCGTGCGCAGCATGAATCTTGGCACAGCAGAACACTTCCCTTGGCATGCCCTTTGCAGCCTCACTCCAAACGGGGCTCTCCGCTTCATCCATCCCCTGACTCCATACTAGCACCAACGGGCTGCTAAAGCGTTTCGCAGAAAACACCAAGGAACCTGTTTCTCACTCCAACCACAAAACGTGCGCAGCATGAATCTTGGCACAGCAGAACACTTCCCTTGGCATGCCCTTTGCAGCCTCACTCCAAACGGGGCTCTCCGCTTCATCCATCCCCTGACTCCATACTAGCACCAACGGGCTGCTAAAGCGTTTCGCAGAAAACACCAAGGAACCTGTTTCTCACTCCAACCACAAAGCGTGCGCAGCATGAATCTTGGCACAGCAGAACACTTCCCTTGGCATGCCCTTTGCAGCCTCACTCCAAACGGGGCTCTCCGCTTCATCCATCCCCTGACTCCATACTAGCACCAACGGGCTGCTAAAGTGTTTCGCAGAAAACACCAAGGAACCTGTTTCTCACTCCAACCACAAAGCGTGCGCAGCATAAATCTTGGCACAGCAGAACACTTCCCTTGGCATGCCCTTTGCAGCCTCACTCCAAACGGGGCTCTCCGCTTCATCCATCCCCTGACTCCATACTAGCACCAACGGGCTGCTAAAGCGTTTCGCAGAAAACACCAAGGAACCTGTTTCTCACTCCAACCACAAGGCGTGCGCAGCATGAATCTTGGCACAGCAGAACACTTCCCTTGGCATGCCCTTTGCAGCCTCACTCCAAATGGGGCTCTCCGCTTCATCCATCCCCTGACTCCATACTAGCACCAACGGGCTGCTAAAGCGTTTCGCAGAAAACACCAAGGAACCTGTTTCTCACTCCAACCACGAAGCGTGCGCAGCATAAATCTTGGCACAGCAGAACACTTCCCTTGGCATGCCCTTTGCAGCCTCACTCCAAACGGGGCTCTCCGCTTCATCCATCCCCTGACTGCATACTAGCACCAACGGGCTGCTAAAGCGTTTCGCAGAAAACACCAAGGAACCCGTTTCTCACTCCAACCACAAAGCGTGCGCAGCATGAATCTTGGCACAGCAGAACACTTCCCTTGGCATGCCCTTTGCAGCCTCACTCCAAACGGGGCTCTCCGCTTCATCCATCCCCTGACTCCATACTAGCACCAACGGGCTGCTAAAGCGTTTCGCAGAAAACACCAAGGAACCTGTTTCTCACTCCAACCACAAAGCGTGCGCAGCATAAATCTTGGCACAGCAGAACACTTCCCTTGGCATGCCCTTTGCAGCCTCACTCCAAACGGGGCTCTCCGCTTCATCCATCCCCTGACTCCATACTAGCACCAACGGGCTGCTAAAGCGTTTCGCAGAAAACACCAAGGAACCTGTTTCTCACTCCAACCACAAAGCGTGCGCAGCATGAATCTTGGCACAGCAGAACACTTCCCTTGGCATGCCCTTTGCAGCCTCACTCCAAACGGGGCTCTCCGCTTCATCCATCCCCTGACTCCATACTAGCACCAACGGGCTGCTAAAGCGTTTCGCAGAAAACACCAACGAACCTGTTTCTCACTCCAACCACAAAACGTGCGCAGCATGAATCTTGGCACAGCAGAACACTTCCCTTGGCATGCCCTTTGCAGCCTCACTCCAAACGGGGCTCTCCGCTTCATCCATCCCCTGACTCCATACTAGCACCAACGGGCTGCTAAAGCGTTTCGCAGAAAACACCAAGGAACCTGTTTCTCACTCCAACCACAAAGCGTGCGCAGCATAAATCTTGGCACAGCAGAACACTTCCCTTGGCATGCCCTTTGCAGCCTCACTCCAAACGGGGCTCTCCGCTTCATCCATCCCCTGACTCCATACTAGCACCAACGGGCTGCTAAAGCGTTTCGCAGAAAACACCAAGGAACCTGTTTCTCACTCCAACCACAAAGCATGCGCAGCACGAGTCTTGGCACAGCAGAACACTTCCTTTGGCATGCCCTTTGCAGCCTCACTCCAAACGGGGCTCTCCGCTTCATCCATCCCCTGACTCCATACTAGCACCAACGGGCTGCTAAAGCGTTTCGCAGAAAACACCAAGGAACCTGTTTCTCACTCCAACCACAAAGCGTGCGCAGCATGAATCTTGGCACAGCAGAACACTTCCTTTGGCATGCCCTTTGCAGCCTCACTCCAAACGGGGCTCTCCGCTTCATCCATCCCCTGACTCCATACTAGCACCAACGGGCTGCTAAAGCGTTTCGCAGAAAACACCAAGGAACCTGTTTCTCACTCCAACCACAAAACGTGCGCAGCATGAATCTTGGCACAGCAGAACACTTCCCTTGGCATGCCCTTTGCAGCCTCACTCCAAACGGGGCTCTCCGCTTCATCCATCCCCTGACTCCATACTAGCACCAACGGGCTGCTAAAGCGTTTCGCAGAAAACACCAAGGAACCTGTTTCTCACTCCAACCACAAAGCGTGCGCAGCATGAATCTTGGCACAGCAGAACACTTCCCTTGGCATGCCCTTTGCAGCCTCACTCCAAACGGGGCTCTCCGCTTCATCCATCCCCTGACTCCATACTAGCACCAACGGGCTGCTAAAGCGTTTCGCAGAAAACACCAAGGAACCTGTTTCTCACTCCAACCACAAAACGTGCGCAGCATAAATCTTGGCACAGCAGAACACTTCCTTTGGCATGCCCTTTGCAGCCTCACTCCAAACGGGGCTCTCCGCTTCATCCATCCCCTGACTCCATACTAGCACCAACGGGCTGCTAAAGCGTTTCGCAGAAAACACCAAGGAACCTGTTTCTCACTCCAACCACAAAGCGTGCGCAGCATGAATCTTGGCACAGCAGAACACTTCCCTTGGCATGCCCTTTGCAGCCTCACTCCAAACGGGGCTCTCCGCTTCATCCATCCCCTGACTCCATACTAGCACCAACGGCCTGCTAAAGCGTTTCGCAGAAAACACCAAGGAACCTGTTTCTCACTCCAACCACAAAACGTGCGCAGCATGAATCTTGGCACAGCAGAACACTTCCCTTGGCATGCCCTTTGCAGCCTCACTCCAAACGGGGCTCTCCGCTTCATCCATCCCCTGACTCCATACTAGCACCAACGGGCTGCTAAAGCGTTTCGCAGAAAACACCAAGGAACCTGTTTCTCACTCCAACCACAAAGCGTGCGCAGCATGAATCTTGGCACAGCAGAACACTTCCCTTGGCATGCCCTTTGCAGCCTCACTCCAAACGGGGCTCTCCGCTTCATCCATCCCCTGACTCCATACTAGCACCAACGGCCTGCTAAAGCGTTTCGCAGAAAACACCAACGAACCTGTTTCTCACTCCAACCACAAAGCGTGCGCAGCACGAGTCTTGGCACAGCAGAACACTTCCCTTGGCATGCCCTTTGCAGCCTCACTCCAAACGGGGCTCTCCGCTTCATCCATCCCCTGACTCCATACTAGCACCAACGGGCTGCTAAAGCGTTTCACAGAAAACACCAAGGATCCTGTTTCTCACTCCAACCACAAAGCGTGCGCAGCATAAATCTTGGCACAGCAGAACACTTCCCTTGGCATGCCCTTTGCAGCCTCACTCCAAACGGGGCTCTCCGCTTCATCCATCCCCTGACTCCATACTAGCACCAACGGGCTGCTAAAGCGTTTCGCAGAAAACACCAAGGAACCTGTTTCTCACTCCAACCACAAAGCATGCGCAGCATAAATCTTGGCACAGCAGAACACTTCCCTTGACATGCCCTTTGCAGCCTCACTCCAAACGGGGCTCTCCGCTTCATCCATCCCCTGACTCCATACTAGCACCAACGGGCTGCTAAAGCGTTTCGCAGAAAACACCAAGGAACCTGTTTCTCACTCCAACCACAAAACGTGCGCAGCATAAATCTTGGCACAGCAGAACACTTCCCTTGGCATGCCCTTTGCAGCCTCACTCCAAACGGGGCTCTCCGCTTCATCCATCCCCTGACTCCATACTAGCACCAACGGGCTGCTAAAGCGTTTCGCAGAAAACACCAAGGAACCTGTTTCTCACTCCAACCACAAAACGTGCGCAGCATGAATCTTGGCACAGCAGAACACTTCCCTTGGCATGCCCTTTGCAGCCTCACTCCAAACGGGGCTCTCCGCTTCATCCATCCCCTGACTCCATACTAGCACCAACGGGCTGCTAAAGCGTTTCGCAGAAAACACCAAGGAACCTGTTTCTCACTCCAACCACAAAGCGTGCGCAGCATAAATCTTGGCACAGCAGAACACTTCCCTTGGCATGCCCTTTGCAGCCTCACTCCAAACGGGGCTCTCCGCTTCATCCATCCCCTGACTCCATACTAGCACCAACGGGCTGCTAAAGCGTTTCGCAGAAAACACCAACGAACCTGTTTCTCACTCCAACCACAAAGCGTGCGCAGCACGAGTCTTGGCACAGCAGAACACTTCCCTTGGCATGCCCTTTGCAGCCTCACTCCAAACGGGGCTCTCCGCTTCATCCATCCCCTGACTCCATACTAGCACCAACGGGCTGCTAAAGCGTTTCGCAGAAAACACCAAGGAACCTGTTTCTCACTCCAACCACAAAGCGTGCGCAGCATGAATCTTGGCACAGCAGAACACTTCCCTTGGCATGCCCTTTGCAGCCTCACTCCAAACGGGGCTCTCCGCTTCATCCATCCCCTGACTCCATACTAGCACCAACGGGCTGCTAAAGCGTTTCGCAGAAAACACCAACGAACCTGTTTCTCACTCCAACCACAAAGCGTGCGCAGCATGAATCTTGGCACAGCAGAACACTTCCCTTGGCATGCCCTTTGCAGCCTCACTCCAAACGGGGCTCTCCGCTTCATCCATCCCCTGACTCCATACTAGCACCAACGGGCTGCTAAAGCGTTTCGCAGAAAACACCAAGGAACCTGTTTCTCACTCCAACCACAAAACGTGCGCAGCATAAATCTTGGCACAGCAGAACACTTCCTTTGGCATGCCCTTTGCAGCCTCACTCCAAACGGGGCTCTCCGCTTCATCCATCCCCTGACTCCATACTAGCACCAACGGGCTGCTAAAGCGTTTCGCAGAAAACACCAAGGAACCTGTTTCTCACTCCAACCACAAAGCGTGCGCAGCATGAATCTTGGCACAGCAGAACACTTCCCTTGGCATGCCCTTTGCAGCCTCACTCCAAACGGGGCTCTCCGCTTCATCCATCCCCTGACTCCATACTAGCACCAACGGGCTGCTAAAGCGTTTCGCAGAAAACACCAAGGAACCTGTTTCTCACTCCAACCACAAAGCGTGCGCAGCATAAATCTTGGCACAGCAGAACACTTCCCTTGGCATGCCCTTTGCAGCCTCACTCCAAACGGGGCTCTCCGCTTCATCCATCCCCTGACTCCATACTAGCACCAACGGGCTGCTAAAGCGTTTCGCAGAAAACACCAAGGAACCTGTTTCTCACTCCAACCACAAAGCGTGCGCAGCATGAATCTTGGCACAGCAGAACACTTCCCTTGGCATGCCCTTTGCAGCCTCACTCCAAACGGGGCTCTCCGCTTCATCCATCCCCTGACTCCATACTAGCACCAACGGCCTGCTAAAGTGTTTCGCAGAAAACACCAAGGAACCTGTTTCTCACTCCAACCACAAAGCATGCGCAGCATGAATCTTGGCACAGCAGAACACTTCCCTTGGCATGCCCTTTGCAGCCTCACTCCAAACGGGGCTCTCCGCTTCATCCATCCCCTGACTCCATACTAGCACCAACGGGCTGCTAAAGCGTTTCGCAGAAAACACCAAGGAACCTGTTTCTCACTCCAACCACAAAGCGTGCGCAGCATAAATCTTGGCACAGCAGAACACTTCCCTTGGCATGCCCTTTGCAGCCTCACTCCAAACGGGGCTCTCCGCTTCATCCATCCCCTGACTCCATACTAGCACCAACGGGCTGCTAAAGCGTTTCGCAGAAAACACCAAGGAACCTGTTTCTCACTCCAACCACAAAGCGTGCGCAGCATGAATCTTGGCACAGCAGAACACTTCCCTTGGCATGCCCTTTGCAGCCTCACTCCAAACGGGGCTCTCCGCTTCATCCATCCCCTGACTCCATACTAGCACCAACGGGCTGCTAAAGCGTTTCGCAGAAAACACCAAGGAACCTGTTTCTCACTCCAACCACAAAGCGTGCGCAGCATAAATCTTGGCACAGCAGAACACTTCCCTTGGCATGCCCTTTGCAGCCTCACTCCAAACGGGGCTCTCCGCTTCATCCATCCCCTGACTGCATACTAGCACCAACGGGCTGCTAAAGCGTTTCGCAGAAAACACCAAGGAACCTGTTTCTCACTCCAACCACAAAGCGTGCGCAGCATGAATCTTGGCACAGCAGAACACTTCCCTTGGCATGCCCTTTGCAGCCTCACTCCAAACGGGGCTCTCCGCTTCATCCATCCCCTGACTCCATACTAGCACCAACGGGCTGCTAAAGCGTTTCGCAGAAAACACCAAGGAACCTGTTTCTCACTCCAACCACAAAGCGTGCGCAGCATAAATCTTGGCACAGCAGAACACTTCCCTTGGCATGCCCTTTGCAGCCTCACTCCAAACGGGGCTCTCCGCTTCATCCATCCCCTGACTCCATACTAGCACCAACGGGCTGCTAAAGCGTTTCGCAGAAAACACCAAGGAACCTGTTTCTCACTCCAACCACAAAGCGTGCGCAGCATGAATCTTGGCACAGCAGAACACTTCTCTTGGCATGCCCTTTGCAGCCTCACTCCAAACGGGGCTCTCCGCTTCATCCATCCCCTGACTCCATACTAGCACCAACGGGCTGCTAAAGCGTTTCGCAGAAAACACCAACGAACCTGTTTCTCACTCCAACCACAAAACGTGCGCAGCATGAATCTTGGCACAGCAGAACACTTCCCTTGGCATGCCCTTTGCAGCCTCACTCCAAACGGGGCTCTCCGCTTCATCCATCCCCTGACTCCATACTAGCACCAACGGGCTGCTAAAGCGTTTCGCAGAAAACACCAAGGAACCTGTTTCTCACTCCAACCACAAAGCGTGCGCAGCATAAATCTTGGCACAGCAGAACACTTCCCTTGGCATGCCCTTTGCAGCCTCACTCCAAACGGGGCTCTCCGCTTCATCCATCCCCTGACTCCATACTAGCACCAACGGGCTGCTAAAGCGTTTCGCAGAAAACACCAAGGAACCTGTTTCTCACTCCAACCACAAAACGTGCGCAGCATAAATCTTGGCACAGCAGAACACTTCCTTTGGCATGCCCTTTGCAGCCTCACTCCAAACGGGGCTCTCCGCTTCATCCATCCCCTGACTCCATACTAGCACCAACGGGCTGCTAAAGCGTTTCGCAGAAAACACCAAGGAACCTGTTTCTCACTCCAACCACAAAGCGTGCGCAGCATGAATCTTGGCACAGCAGAACACTTCCCTTGGCATGCCCTTTGCAGCCTCACTCCAAACGGGGCTCTCCGCTTCATCCATCCCCTGACTCCATACTAGCACCAACGGGCTGCTAAAGCGTTTCGCAGAAAACACCAAGGAACCTGTTTCTCACTCCAACCACAAAACGTGCGCAGCATGAATCTTGGCACAGCAGAACACTTCCCTTGGCATGCCCTTTGCAGCCTCACTCCAAACGGGGCTCTCCGCTTCATCCATCCCCTGACTCCATACTAGCACCAACGGGCTGCTAAAGCGTTTCGCAGAAAACACCAAGGAACCTGTTTCTCACTCCAACCACAAAGCGTGCGCAGCATGAATCTTGGCACAGCAGAACACTTCCCTTGGCATGCCCTTTGCAGCCTCACTCCAAACGGGGCTCTCCGCTTCATCCATCCCCTGACTCCATACTAGCACCAACGGCCTGCTAAAGCGTTTCGCAGAAAACACCAAGGAACCTGTTTCTCACTCCAACCACAAAACGTGCGCAGCATAAATCTTGGCACAGCAGAACACTTCCTTTGGCATGCCCTTTGCAGCCTCACTCCAAACGGGGCTCTCCGCTTCATCCATCCCCTGACTCCATACTAGCACCAACGGGCTGCTAAAGCGTTTCGCAGAAAACACCAAGGAACCTGTTTCTCACTCCAACCACAAAGCGTGCGCAGCATGAATCTTGGCACAGCAGAACACTTCCTTTGGCATGCCCTTTGCAGCCTCACTCCAAACGGGGCTCTCCGCTTCATCCATCCCCTGACTCCATACTAGCACCAACGGGCTGCTAAAGCGTTTCGCAGAAAACACCAAGGAACCTGTTTCTCACTCCAACCACAAAACGTGCGCAGCATGAATCTTGGCACAGCAGAACACTTCCCTTGGCATGCCCTTTGCAGCCTCACTCCAAACGGGGCTCTCCGCTTCATCCATCCCCTGACTCCATACTAGCACCAACGGGCTGCTAAAGCGTTTCGCAGAAAACACCAAGGAACCTGTTTCTCACTCCAACCACAAAGCGTGCGCAGCATGAATCTTGGCACAGCAGAACACTTCCCTTGGCATGCCCTTTGCAGCCTCACTCCAAACGGGGCTCTCCGCTTCATCCATCCCCTGACTCCATACTAGCACCAACGGCCTGCTAAAGCGTTTCGCAGAAAACACCAACGAACCTGTTTCTCACTCCAACCACAAAGCGTGCGCAGCACGAGTCTTGGCACAGCAGAACACTTCCCTTGGCATGCCCTTTGCAGCCTCACTCCAAACGGGGCTCTCCGCTTCATCCATCCCCTGACTCCATACTAGCACCAACGGGCTGCTAAAGCGTTTCACAGAAAACACCAAGGATCCTGTTTCTCACTCCAACCACAAAGCGTGCGCAGCATAAATCTTGGCACAGCAGAACACTTCCCTTGGCATGCCCTTTGCAGCCTCACTCCAAACGGGGCTCTCCGCTTCATCCATCCCCTGACTCCATACTAGCACCAACGGCCTGCTAAAGCGTTTCGCAGAAAACACCAACGAACCTGTTTCTCACTCCACCCACAAAGCGTGCGCAGCACGAGTCTTGGCACAGCAGAACACTTCCCTTGGCATGCCCTTTGCAGCCTCACTCCAAACGGGGCTCTCCGCTTCATCCATCCCCTGACTCCATACTAGCACCAACGGGCTGCTAAAGCGTTTCGCACAAAACACCAAGGAACCTGTTTCTCACTCCAACCACAAAGCGTGCGCAGCATGAATCTTGGCACAGCAGAACACTTCCCTTGGCATGCCCTTTGCAGCCTCACTCCAAACGGGGCTCTCCGCTTCATCCATCCCCTGACTCCATACTAGCACCAACGGGCTGCTAAAGCGTTTCGCAGAAAACACCAAGGAACCTGTTTCTCACTCCAACCACAAAGCGTGCGCAGCATGAATCTTGGCACAGCAGAACACTTCCCTTGGCATGCCCTTTGCAGCCTCACTCCAAACGGGGCTCTCCGCTTCATCCATCCCCTGACTCCATACTAGCACCAACGGGCTGCTAAAGCGTTTCGCAGAAAACACCAAGGAACCTGTTTCTCACTCCAACCACAAAGCGTGCGCAGCATAAATCTTGGCACAGCAGAACACTTCCTTGGCATGCCCTTTGCAGCCTCACTCCAAACGGGGCTCTCCGCTTCATCCATCCCCTGACTCCATACTAGCACCAACGGGCTGCTAAAGCGTTTCGCAGAAAACACCAAGGAACCTGTTTCTCACTCCAACCACAAAGCGTGCGCAGCATGAATCTTGGCACAGCAGAACACTTCCCTTGGCATGCCCTTTGCAGCCTCACTCCAAACGGGGCTCTCCGCTTCATCCATCCCCTGACTCCATACTAGCACCAACGGGCCTGCTAAAGCGTTTCGCAGAAAACACCAAGGAACCTGTTTCTCACTCCAACCACAAAACGTGCGCAGCATGAATCTTGGCACAGCAGAACACTTCCCTTGGCATGCCCTTTGCAGCCTCACTCCAAACGGGGCTCTCCGCTTCATCCATCCCCTGACTCCATACTAGCACCAACGGGCTGCTAAAGCGTTTCGCAGAAAACACCAACGAACCTGTTTCTCACTCCAACCACAAAGCGTGCGCAGCATGAATCTTGGCACAGCAGAACACTTCCCTTGGCATGCCCTTTGCAGCCTCACTCCAAACGGGGCTCTCCGCTTCATCCATCCCCTGACTCCATACTAGCACCAACGGGCTGCTAAAGCGTTTCGCAGAAAACACCAAGGAACCTGTTTCTCACTCCAACCACAAAACGTGCGCAGCATAAATCTTGGCACAGCAGAACACTTCCTTTGGCATGCCCTTTGCAGCCTCACTCCAAACGGGGCTCTCCGCTTCATCCATCCCCTGACTCCATACTAGCACCAACGGGCTGCTAAAGCGTTTCGCAGAAAACACCAAGGAACCTGTTTCTCACTCCAACCACAAAGCGTGCGCAGCATGAATCTTGGCACAGCAGAACACTTCCCTTGGCATGCCCTTTGCAGCCTCACTCCAAACGGGGCTCTCCGCTTCATCCATCCCCTGACTCCATACTAGCACCAACGGGCTGCTAAAGCGTTTCGCAGAAAACACCAAGGAACCTGTTTCTCACTCCAACCACAAAACGTGCGCAGCATAAATCTTGGCACAGCAGAACACTTCCCTTGGCATGCCCTTTGCAGCCTCACT